>NC_067151.1:46885556-47202878 GCF_903995435.1 Acomys russatus | reverse complement strand
GAAAATATAGGGGGAGGTAATCCCCCTCAGTCACAGTCATAGGGGAGGGGAATAATGGGAAAATGGGGGGGGAGGAATGGGAGGATACAAGAGATGGGATAAACATTGAGATGTAACAAGAATAAATTAATAAAAAAAACAGAAGGAAACGTAACGCATAAAAAAAAAAAATAAAACACTAAAGTATTCATGAAAAAAAAAAAAATCTTCTGATCGAAATTGGTCCAGCATTTTAGATTGTCCCAAACAGGACTTCTATTAAGCCAGAAATCTCTCAACATTTACAGATCAGACCACAAATGCTATTCCCAGGTTGTTTAACCAGTTCCTCCAATTTGGGATTCTACAAAGGTATTATTTGTCCCAAGTCAGCTGGAAGAAACATTGAGATAACAAAGCCTCATTTCGATTAAGGGGGTTTGGGTAGGTTTTTGGTTGCTTTCTTGGGTTATAGATGTTTATTTTTATTCTGAGTTCCTTATAAGTTACTATTGATCATATTCAAAGAGAAATGAGATTGGACTCAGTGACATCTCTCTTTTCTCTTAGCTTTCTTTCTTAAGTTCAGAGGTACAGGTTGAACAGAAAGAAGGGGGAATATAGAAATATATAAGGATGATTGGACAAAAAATAGATTATTGGGTCTACTCCTCAACTTAAGGCCTTAATTGTTACTCGTGAGGTTATTTTTAAATCACTTTTATAGAATTTTGAATATTGATGAAAATAAGATTAATTTTGAGACATTGTTATAGAATTCCAATGTTATGGAAAGTTTTGCATGACTGTTCAGGCAACAAACCGTCTCTGTCTTTTTTTTTTTTTTTTTTCCCACTTGGAAGCTGCTAATCTACAAGTCTTGTTTACTCATATAATTAATTTTATTCCTATTCAATTCCTCTGATGGAATTGAAGGCCAGATAGTTAAATTTTACAATAAAGGTTAGTAGATAGGGGTTAAGATGGTTTTAGGTCTAGATAGATGTTTTAGGTTGAAAGAGATGAGATAAGATAGACATGGATTTACATTCAGAATTTTTGACTCACCAAGACAGGAAAGATGTTCTCGTCTATGTTGTCAAATACAAACAGCCAAAACACTATGAGTGTAACATTTATATAATTTCTGATTGTTTCATGGTTCTTCTTGATGTATGTAATTTATTTTATATATGTGTAATAATATAAATGTATAGGTTAATAAATAATTATCATAAAAAGAAAATGAACATATGCGGCGTCATCACTGAATAGAGACAAAAGGAAAGCAGATTAAGTAACTATCACATCTTTCCCTAAAATCAATTCTATATTACACACAATTCTATATTACACACAATTCTATATTACACACAATTCTACATTACACACAATTCTATATTACACACAACTGAACGATAAACTACAATGCTGTGTTAAAGAATAGTAAAAATTTGATAGTATGTCAATCAAAATAAAAATCTTACAACAAACACATTAAAATAGCCAAAAGCAATTAAAATCAGTGAAAATCATAATGAACTGTTAGTGTCATCTTACATGTAGTATAACATGTAGCATGTTATAGTGTTTTGAATACTACCTTTGTGGATCCTTCCGCTAGGAGAGGAACGTCTTGCCTCCCTCTTTGCATTTTCTATGAATCTAGCAAAAAGCATCATTATCTTGGGAAACTATCCTGTGTATTCCTGAGCCTTATACTTCAATGTAATACCAACCAGGGTAATGGCTTTGAGACATATTTGAAAATATTTGTTTTTCACAAATTATCTGTAACATTTAAATATATCTAAATGTACATTTGTTCTCATTTTGCTGAACCAGAATATACAACAAAATTAAACTTGAAAGTTTACTTTCTATGAACTAAAACACAGGGTTAGGATTAGGGTTAGATTTAGAGTTTGGGTTTAGGGTTAGTGTTAGGGTTAGGGGTTAGGGTTAAAACTTAGATAAATGCACCCCAACACTGTTCAGCTATGATACAGTAACCATGACTCATTAACTAATTTTCTTTCATGTATTGTTTCAGACTATTTTGGTCTCGATATCTTTGGTAAATATATTTTGATCTTGCCTCATTCACTGTCTTCCTGTCTGTTCCTTGCTATACAGTCCATGTAGCACATAGTTGAAGACTTCAGATATGATAATTTCCCATTCTTAAATATCTACTTGGTTCTTTCTTATGCCTACTAATTAAATAAGGGTTATATTTTTCATTAATTATTCCTATACTACCTTTTACTTTTCAATACATATGTAAAATCTATTTTATAACACTTTTCCTCCTTGACATGGTTTATTTCCTTTGGCAGGTAATTAACACAAACAGGTTCTAATTGCAAACATTGTCTTTTGTGAGACAATTGAAAGACTGGCTTGGTTAGTTATCATTGGATGACTTGCTCTCATTTGATCACTTATGGGTTCAGATTTTAAAGGAACTTCAAGAATTTTCTTTCAATCATTTTCTCTTTGTTGATGACCACTCCCCACCCCAGTGAAGATGGGAGCTTTCTCTAAGATAAAAGTTGTAGTTTCATTTTTTTTGCAATGTCTATTTTTCTACTCATGTATTCTTGTTTCCTTTTCCTTTTTTACATCTTCCAGTAATAACTTTAAAATCATTATCAGAGTTTGTGATTGTTGTCTGAAGTTAGTGCCATAAAAGCTAATTTGGCCATCTCAGAAGCTGAGTTCACAGGTTTTTTTTTTTTTTGTTTTTTTTTTTGTAAACTTAATTACTGTTGTTGGAGCTTTTAATATACTTATGGATCATAATAATTATAAAGGTGATATTCTGATAATGAAAAGAAGTACCACATACTGAGTCAAGAAAATGGTATTTAGTTTCTACATTAGAGATATGTCAAAAATGATTACTATATTTTTGTGTAAAAAAGTACTGTTTAATGCTGGAAAACTTTGTTCACACTTTAATATGGTCAGAATAGACTTATATTTGATGTAAGATATTTAATTAATAAGGTGATTTCTAAGGAATAATCTACATACTTAGGTGTTTTCTTTATATATCAAAATTTTCCTAATTTATGTCTAATAGTCTGTAATGAGAGGTTCTATTCCATGAATATAAAAGCTAGAATACTAGTTCTAGTTAGGGGTGCCTTGGGTAGTTTAGGAAGATGTTAACAAAAGCAAAAGATCAAAACATGGTCATGAAAGGTCAATAAAAGGAACATGCCCATGACAATCATAAATCTCTAAAGTAATATGTTTTGCCTTAGATATCACACAGTTAAGACAGTGATTAGAGAAGGAAATTAGAATGGTCAAATCTAAAATATCATATACATAAAATAAATATCATCTTTGAAAATAATATAAAGGATAATAACAGAGATCAAATATAAAACCAAATTTATATGTAAATTGCAGCTTCTTTGATGAAGAGCTCTGAGAAACCCACAGAATTCTTTTCAAGTAATTCGGGGATTTTGTAAATTAAAACATAGTACATCATGGTCAGTTAAAACTCTTCTCAACAAGAGCCCAGTGAAATTATATGGTGACCACATAGTGATAAAATAATTGAAATGGGTCAAACACTATCATTACAATTGCGATAACTATTCTAATTTAATGCATGGTTTAATGAATTTTAGTATATTTTCTTCATCTTCTCTTTTAAATAATAATTTAAATTCCAGTATGTAATAGAAAAAACTATCTGTTACAGCAAGTTTTTAATAGCTGCACAACAGTATTTTTAAAAAGAATCAAAATTGTAAATAATTAATGCAATAATGTAATTAATAAATTTATTATGACTCAATTCATTGAAGTAAAAAACTGTAATTCTAAAATGTGAAATTTTAAAGAAAGACTGTTTAATGTTCTCTTAACAATTGAGTTTCTATTTAGAATTAGAGTTTATTGAGTAATTTTAGTTCTCAGACTTGATACTTGAAAACATGCTTTGGAAGTTTCAGCAATACCAATGAAATAATAAATAAAAGGGAAGTAGAATATATTTTTATTGGTAAAGCATACACTCAACCACATACAAGCACTGAGATTTGATAACTTTGATCATGTTTTCTGTTCACTGAATTTTTAACTAATTAAACAACACATAACATATAAATATTGACACTACTTGGTGTAAGTTCTTAGTGTTTTGTAACCTTCATTTTTGTTTTGCTAACAGAAAACATTTTGCAATGATATAAGCATTTCTGTAGAATTTATTTCACATTCACCACAAAGTATCAATAAATTATCAATTCATTAGTGAAAAATGTTTAAAATATAGTGAAACCAATTACTGCCTTCCTTTCATTGTTACGCCTGGAAGTTCTTTCCTTTTGAATTTTGTATTTCCAAGTTGCAACACTTATTTTAAACAATTTCTGCATCATGAGGTGAAGATGTTACTGTTTTTGATGATGATGGAGATGTGAGGATCAGGATAAACTAGAAATAACCAAGTTTGTGATAGAGTCCTTGTGTTTGCAGGTTTTTAAGGAAATGAATTTTTTCTTTCTTTCTTTTTTAAAATATATTTTATTAATTTATTCATATTACATCTCAATTGTTAGCCCATCCCTTGTATCCTCCCATTCCTCCCTCCGTCCCATTTTTCCCTTACTCCCCTCCCCTATGATTGTTCCTGAGGGGGACTACCTCCCCCTGTATATGCTCATAGGGTACCAAGTCTCTTCTTGGTAACCTTCTGTCCTTCCTCTGAGTGCCACCAGGTCTCCCCCTACAGGGGACGTGGTCAAATATGAGGTACCAGAGTCCGTGAGAAAGTCATATCACACTCTCCACTCAACTGTGGAGAATGTCCCGTCCATTGGCTAGATCGGTAACAAGGCAAGGCTGCCCACTCTCTCCATATCTCTTCAATATAGTACTAGAAGTTCTAGCCAGAGCAATAAGACAACAAAAGGATATCAAGGGTATCCACATGGGAAAGGGGGAAGCCAAATTATCCCTATTTGCAGATGATATGATAATGTACATAAGTGACCCCCAAAATTCCACCAGAGAACTACTACAGCTGCTAAACACCTTCAGCAAATTGACTGGATACAAAATTAACTCAAAAAAGTCAGTAGCCTTCTTATATACAAATGACAATCATTCAGAGGAAGAAATTAGGAAAACTACACCCTTCATGTTAGTCACAAGCCATATAAAATATTTAGGCATTATTCTAACCAAGCAAGTGAAGAAATTGTTTGACTTTTTCAATATAACAAAAGAAATATCACAACTTGCATAGACATGAAACATTGGGAAACATGAAACTAAACAAAAGATCATAACATGAAAGTTCATTAATGTTCCCAACATAAGATTTTAGTTTGTATCTGCCCACATATTTTTATTACTTTTAAATTCTTAAACTCCTCAAAAATAAAGAAAATAGAAATTTGAGTTGAAAACTATGAAGCATTGTGTTAGACACATTTTCCCCTTATGACAATAGTTCTGAAGGAAGGATTCATGGTGGCTAATATAGTTAGAAGCATTCATAGTGGAAATTTTTTAACAGAACAGAGCTTATCACGCCCTGGTGTTCAAAAAGTCCAAAGACACTGTCTTCTTCCTTCATGTGTTTTTCAAGTTTACCAGGTGTTCTATTCAGATTTATCAATATCCTCTTCACTTACTAACTCTCTTTTTAAAAGCCCTTAAGCATTTTTTACTGATTACTTAGGAACTCCCAATGCAATTAACTTCACATTCAAATTTAACTGCACCAAGTTTAACTCTTGTTAATTTTATATAAAAATACATCTCCTAGAATTACAATATTCTGTTCTTGAGCCCTCAACTATTCATATATATGTTCACAACAACACTAAACAAAACAAAACCCTTTCAGAGCATATTCAGGAGTATTTATAGACTTGATAAAACTATTTTATATATAAGAACATATTCGATAAGTCTTCTGCTACTTAAGTTTATAGGTGTAAACCGTGTAAAGTAGAAATGATTCCATAAAGGTACAGTATATGTACTGTCGTTTAAAAAAGGAATGGGACATAACAAGAAGGGAATGTGGCCGAATGCAGTGTTGCATGTCTTTAATTCCAACACTTGGGAGGCAGAGACAAGTGATCGCTGTGAGTTCGAGGCCAGCCTGGTGTACAAAAGCAAGTCCAGGACAGTTATACAGAGAAACCATGCATCAAACCATTCCCTCCCTAAAAGAAGAAGGGAATGAAACAATATAAAACAAGAACCAAGCAGATAAATAGCAAATCCTGTTGCTATTTGCCTGGCATCTAGGGCACATTTAATAGCAATACAAATGCCAAAACTTTTGGCCTTCACAACGTGAGGCTTTGCTGGCAGCATACTATGTGGCCCCACTCCTTGGCTGGCTCTGTCTTCTCACTATGGCTTTCCATAACTTTGGCATCTCCTGTATTCCGGAGTCTACATTTTGTCTCTGATGTCGTTGTCATAGCTTCACATTTGACCTGCTCAGTGAAGGTCAATTCATTCCTACATTGCCTAGCCTCATTGGCTTTCTAGATAAGCTTTAACATCCTTGAACCTGTGATGAATGAGATCTAACCAACTTCTGGGTTTCCAAGAATATAACGATTTTTGCCATACAAGGTGTGTGGCATTGTGTAATGGCCCTAAGCTGTTACGTGGTTGCATGTTCCTTGATGTTAACTTTATACATACTCCTCTGAGAAAATTATGTTTTTTTTTTAATTTAAAAAAACTTGTCTGTTTTTTTAAATCAAAGCTTGTCTTTTGTTCCCACTTTATACTATAATCCTCAACAGGGAGTATTAGTCACACATAGTCTAAAGCCTAGGCTCTCTTGAAATATCTCTTCTGAATTTATTAATACCATTTATTAGTGCTTCACTTTAAAATTCATGTCCCTTGGCTGGTGCCTTAGTTTGAGGAAGACCCCAGGAGAATATAGGCATTAAACTTCAAACCCCTACCAAGACCTAGCCGACG
Source organism: Acomys russatus (assembly GCF_903995435.1). Lineage (NCBI taxonomy): Eukaryota > Metazoa > Chordata > Mammalia > Rodentia > Muridae > Acomys > Acomys russatus. The sequence goes on along the minus strand of NC_067151.1, from coordinate 47,195,912 downwards.
AACATGATATTCTCCACCGTTGAGTGGAGAGTGAGAGCTGACTCTCACACGAACCCTGGTGCCCCTTTTCTGACCACGTCCCCTGGATGGGGAGGCCTGGCAGCACTCGGAGGAAGGATAGCAAGTTACCAAGAAGAGACTCGATATTCCAAGAGCATATATAAGGGGAGGAGGTCTCCCTCAATCATAGACATAGGGGAGGGGAGAAGGGGGGAAGCAGGAGGGAGGGAAGAATGGGAGGAAACAGGGGAAGGGCTAACAATCGAGATGTAATATGAATAAATTAATAAAAATTAAAATAAATAAATAAATAAAAAAGAAAGAAAGCTCAAATAAACAAACAAACAAAATTCATGTCCTTTCAAAGTCTTAGGACATGGGAAAACATCCAGACGTTCTTTGCCATAGAATATACAAATGTCCTCCAGTACAGTTTCCAATTGAATTTCATGTCTCATTTTTCTGATATAATACATTACCAGATTTACAGCTTCTGTGTCCTCCACTACTAACCTGTGTGTATTTCCATATAGATCACCATAGAAGTCTTTGAAGCCATGTGAACAGGGAACATGTTTTGTCACAAAGAGTTCCTCACTTATTGCACAATTTTCCTGTATTAGATTCTACTTAACTGTCACGGGTTGTCTGATGTAAGTAACCTGAAGAGAAAGTTTTATTTGATTTATGTTTTCAGAGATTGCAGCCCATCGTGATAAAGAAAACAACGTGGAACAAAAGAACATATTGTAGTGGTCAGGAAGCAGGGAAAAGAAAGCTTTTAGATAATAGTCTACTTTGTTTCTTCTATCTAGGCTCTCATCCCATACTATGATGTTAATCACGTTCAGTGTCAAATGACTAACCACAGTATATCTTCTTGGCGAAAACATTTACACTCATCAATGGAGATGTAGTTTAATAATTTAGGGGACTCTGTAACCAGCGAAGTTAACAATTAAGATTTACCAATACACAATCAATTTACTTTTATTATGAAGCATTTCAATTAGATTACATCACATAAGATAAAAAGTATTTGTTATTGACTGTATCAGATAAGATTTTTTAAAAACTGCACTTCTGTGGAAAGTATACCACATAGATATACATGATTTTATTCTAAAAGGTCTTGGGAAATCCCATAAATTACTAAATAAATTAAAAATGGAAATACATTAAAGTAGAAAAAGGCAACATATTTTCCAAAGAATCAAAAGTCCAATAATCAAATGCACATAGACTTGGTATACTTCTAGACATGATATCTCATTACTAAAAATATAATACTGAGCAACAAACAAGCTTTCAGCGATGATGAACATTCTATACAAGAAGTATAATTTTAAATTATAAGAGGGACAGACAAAATAAATGGTTACAGTCTAAGCACATTAAGCAAGCAGTATGTCAGTTAAACCAAGAACTAGAACCTCCATCTACAGTAAATTAGGTGTTTGATTACAATTTTAAATGAAATTATAAATTCATTTATTAAGTAATTTTAATATGCTCTTCGTAAGCATCCCATAGTATAAAGTTGAGAAAACACTAGTTTACAAAATAATCTTTGGGATCTCAACATAGAACTGAAGTTTATCACATGTAATGCTTGCAGAAAATCAAGCTAAATCCCAAGCATCCACTCAAGGCCTCTAAGACCATCTGATATCTTTGGCCTCCTCAGATAGCAGTATTAACATGCATGTACCAACGCACAGATTTACACATATTTAAATTGTTAAAAACAAAAAAATAATAAATTTATAACATAGTAATTGGTATATTATGAAAAGATACTAAGTACATATATGATTTTGTCATTTAAATACAAATATAAAGTATACACATTAAATGTCATAATCACTCAGTCTTTGAAATACATATCACCTATTATGCTTTTTTCTTTATTATTAAACCTGTAAAGATTACTTGTGAAGTAATCTTTGGGAGTATAGAGTTCCCTCCTCAGAAGTGACTCCTGAGAATCACTTTCAAAGGCTTCAGGATATATGGGCAGCTATAGTTTCTTGTTTAGATGATGAATTTTGGGCATTCAAAATAATCTAAGTTAATTAATTCGTTACATTTATGCCACCATATTTGAATAGCTATTAGAAGCTACACAATGGAGGGTAGATTCATCTTGCCTTATGATGGCAAATGATGTGGCTCATCATGACAGGGAAAGTGTAGTAGTGTTGGGCCTGCCAGTAGTTTGTGGAGGCATGTTTCACATGACAGATCATGACATACAGCCAATAGGATGGAGAGTGAGAGGCGTTTATCTTTCTCTTTTAACTTTTTCCTGCCATGATGACTGTCAAAATCCTAAAGCCTGCATGCGTCACAGGGCAGCCATAAGGTAGAGACTGAACATTCTCGACATGACTCCATGGGGACATTCCACCTTGAAATCATCACAACAGTATGTTTTATGTGGAATGACTGTAAACCTCTCCTATCTACTTAAATTGTAGTTTTTAAAGACTAAAATCAATCACATGGTATTCCATCAATTTTACATCCCAAGATCCAATGCAAGTTCTCGATGTCACTGCTCAACTTGGCAACATTCTATGTACTTTGTGACATACTACTGCTGGGAGAAATTAGTTTTATCAGAATGTCCCAATTGGTAAAGGATAAGAAGAGGCTTTGTATATTTACTTTGGCTTATGTGTCCCTTTCCTTGGAATTTTTAAACCCTTGGAACTTTCAGTATATTCTGAAATCTTTGAATTATTAATACTAAGGGATTTTTTCAAGGACTCCAAGATTTGAATGTCATATGACATATGATAGAGGTCTAGAGAGCTTCAAACTGGCCAACATAAAATATCAGTTAAGTTCTCAAAAGTTACCAATCAGAAACACATCCATTACTTTCAGAACAAATATTGCTTTATTTCTCTTTTGAGAAACTGGGGAAAAGCTAACAGAGGTTGGTGAACATGCATTGATCCTAATTTTCTTATCTGTGTAGTAAGAATAAAACTGTCTGTCAAATGAGTGTTGTTGCTAGAAAGTTTGTAAAACTAAATTTCATAAAGAATAAGGCTATCATATACTATGAACTCAGGAGCAGAATTTAGTTTTATTTCCCAATGTTTTGAAGTTCAAAATTATAATCTGCTTCAAAATATGTAAATTTTCCTATTTAAGTAGTAACAATCATTATTTAATGGAAAATAAGATTCACAAGGAAATATATTTTTATCCAATTAAATACCTTTATATCATGTAAGCATAGAAGCACACATAAACTTTCATAAACATTTTTATAAATATCTTTCTCATTTGTTTATTAATGTTTTGTAGCATGAGAAATTGAGCAGGTGTCTTTGTAAAATCTGGATAAACACTTTATTACTGAGAAAACTATCAAGATACAAATATTTATTTTTCTTCCATTGATTTGTTACATAATTATTCTACATTAAATTTGAATAGTGACTATTTGAATATGTATGTAGTTGTGTTCCTTGAAATAGTATTTTCATTAGCATGTGGAGGTACAGTGGATCTTTACAGAAACACAGCTAAAAGTTTGACTGTTACAAAGATTTTATTTCTATGACGTCGTGGTGAGTCTATACATCACCCTAACAATACTCTGCTGATTTTTCTTTTGAAGTATTTTAAGTTATATAAAGAAAATAATGTAACTGTACATTTCTGAAGCCTGCCCCAATTGCGCAGGGAGTTATTTACCAAGACCTACTCATTCCGTGGCAATGCACAGTGCCAGCTTCCCTTATTGTTCTGGGCGTCTCAGGCACTACACCATTTGTTTTCTCTAAGGACAGAAGGAAGTAGCACAATTTGTTTCTTGAAGATGAGTAGCTGATTTTGAAATGTGAGGAAGCTCATGGCAAATAGGCAGACTGTTAGAAAAATAAATAAGAAAAATGATGCAGCAGAAATAAATCTTTCATGAAACCTTCTCTTGTTCATTTATATGGACACAGGATCTTGCTCCACTATAAGTGACAAGAAGCAACAGAGATTACCAGCATGAAATATTTCTGAGAAAATTACTCTAGTACCAAAGAAATTTTATCATCAATCTCAGAAGATACCATGTGAACGCCTTTAAAGAATGTGTGCTGAAATGACTTACAGAAAACAGTAAATTTTCAGGCCAGGAGCTGTTCCTTCTAAACTGCATTAAATTCTTACAAGTCTCTTTTTACAGTAAATAGATACATAAAAATAAGTTCTTGCTATATTCATATGTACATGTATATTACATACACATGTGTGTATTACGTATGTATGCATGTACATATGTGGCATGAATGACTAAGAAAACAAGTGTGATCACCGAAATTGTATAATGGTTTTCTCTGAGTATAGATAGTTGTCATATACAATTATACTACTTTATATATATAAAATAATAGTCCGGCATTTTACTCAGAAATATCTGCTTTATATTAAAAGGTAAACTTTCCTCATATTTACTGAGTCTTCAAAATAAGATGAAATAAAGACATCTCAGTATTAGGATGAGTAAGTGGAATAAACAGACAAACAGACCATTCGCTGTTGTATTTTCCAAAGATGGACACACCACACCATATGTCCCATAGTGTATCTTTCCACCCTTTGACACTGGAAAGTTCAGGGACCGTCATTTTGACCCTTAGATGGACTTAGTTACTCACATCTAACAAGTGTGATTCCACAACAATGACACTTCATGACTTTGGCATAGGTTATGAGACATAACGCACCTTCCACATGGTTCTTTCACCTAACTATGCTCCTCTGATGCTTAATGAGATCACTGAACTATAAGAATTCATGCTACCAAGTGGCAGTGACAAGCTACCCTTCTTGAAGCAATTCCAGCTGAAAAATAAACACTTTCAAGCACTAAATGTCTAAGTGAGTCCTGAGGACCTCAGCCCTTAGTTTCCAAGTAACTAAAATCATATACAAAGGGGATAAACCATTACCAGGAAATCCTGCCAAATTGCTTGCATAAATTAAATGCTATTGCTGGGCGCTGGTGGTGCACGCCTTTAATCCCAGCACTTGGGAGGGAGCGATAGGCAGATCTCTGTGAGTTTGAAGCCAGTCTATTCTACAGAATGATCTCCATGACAGCCAGGGCTACACAGAGAAACCCTGTCTCAAAAACAAACAAAGTAACTAACAAACAAATTAAATGTTATTACTACATTAAGTAATTCTACTGAGAAAAATTTTCCATATTCATCTAGTAAAACTCAACGAGGGTTTATTAACTTAAAAAAAGCTAAGAGGAGTCTAGTATTATTTATTCTTCAGCATACTAAAAGTGGTATAGTAAAAAAGGAAATATTTTAAATTATGATTGTCTTACTGACTCGAACAGTAGTAAATGTTTAAAGCCACTCTTAAGTACCAAATGTCTACAAAAAAATGACTACGGTCAATTTTTAACCTACTTCTTAATTATGAGGTAATGAGAATCAAAATTACTTTAAGCAAACAGAGACATCTCCCCTCATTTGAATGAATAATGTGTGTAGAGGATACGAAGTATTTATGCCAGGCTTTTAGGAAACTGAGTGTCTTAATTATGGTTTCTGTTGTGATGAAACACCATGACCAAAGCAATTTGTGGGGGAAAGAATTTATTAGGCTCAATCTTCCACATCCTTCACTGGAGGCAGACAGTACAAAAACTCAAACAGGGCAGGAAACTGAAGGCAGGAGCAGATGCAGAGGCCATGGAGAGGTGATGCTTAAGGGCTTGTTTTCTCTAGTTTGCTCAGCCTGCCTTCTTATAGAACTCAGAGCCACCAGACTAAAACTGACTCCACCCAGCATCTGACTGGCTCCTAACCCATCAATTTCTATTAAAGAAATGCCCTACTGCCTGCAGTCTGATCTTATGATGCCATTTTCTCAATTGAGCACCTTTTTCTCTGGTGAGTCTAGCTTGTGTCAAGTTGTCATAACAATAGGTGCCCGAGATTTGATCACTCCTCCCCTTGGTGGGGAGGCACACAGATGAAGGGGAAACTGACTATCTGGATGAGACCTGATATCCTGTGGTCATATGGTGGGGAAGGAGGTCCTTCTCTGTCAGATGTCTAGGGGAGGGGAATAGGGTGGAAGAGGGAGGGAGGGTGGGAACAGCAAGATACACATGAACAGTTAACATTCAGGACATAATCTGAATATATTATAATAAATTTTTTCAAAAACTAGTCAGCATACTGACATTTGCATTAGAGCTAAAATATTCACCCATTTCATTAAAAACAACCTTCAATGCAACTTTTAAAAATCATGGCATTAGTACCTTACATAAAATTCAAGGATAACGTATTAAATGTATCTTAAATAAGCCTTCTTTCCTTCCCCATAATACATAGAATATAACTGCTTTTGATTTTTTTCCATCTTAGCAGATATTCGACTATAGATGAGAAGAAACGTTTTCTAATTTATCCTCAAAGCCAAAGATAATATGTCTGCTAATGTATACATACATGTGAAGTTCGATCCAATGTCACACCTCAGAGCAAGAGCCTCAAAGGGGTAAAAAGTAAGATTTATATTGCCATTGCTCTCCAGAAGATACCCTTCCAGTGATGGGAGGGAACTGGGAATGGGTGGAGTATGGTATCCTAGGGGAGAATGGCTGAAGATCACAATATTCTCTAAAAGAAAAAACTCATTGTAAAGCAACCATAGTTATAAGAGCAAATTACTTATCATTATTTAACCTCAAGGTATGCTGATGGATTTTTAATTAGTGAATAAATAATTTTTCACTTCCTACTTCTTCCCCCTCTTCCTCTTATTGTTCAATATAAACAAAAAACATCAAATGATTAAGTTATGAAAGTACTTTAGTTCTAGATTGGGAAGTAGAAATAATTTAAATACTTTTACACAGTCTGATAAATAATTTTAAAGAGTTCATAGCCCTTAAAGAAAGAATCAATCACTTTCTAACCTAAATTCTTCACTCCTTGCTATTTCATGAATATCGTATTCATAGCAAAACATAGGCTCTGGAATTGTTACACTTCATATACATTGGGGGGGATTTATTGTTCATTTGTTTATTGTATTTTGTAATTTTTGAGGTACCAGTCTTCTGGACCAAACTCAGGACATCAATCATGCTTAAGATGTGGTATTCCAGGAAAGACATATCTTCACACTTATATTTAAATTAAAATAATTTCTAACATGGTTTGTTTCTTTGTTTATTGTTTATTGATTTTTGTGGGCAAATTGGCACCACTCCCTGTTAATTGTGGAGAAATAGGGCAAGACCATTTGGAAATATCAATTAAATATATTTACACAAGTTTTTTTAATAGCACATAAAATCTGTGAGTGTAGTCAATGCTTCCTTTTACTTACTCATTTATTATATATGCCTAGCATTATCTAGTGCCTGAAAAACTTGTTGAATGAATTATGCTTTTGAATGTTACACATATATTTATAAATTCATATAGGATATTAGAATTCAATATTCATTGGAATTGATATACATTTCAATATTTTTATGTTATAATTTTTGTCATATTAAGATTCTTTCTTACTTTGAACCATGCTGATTATTTTCTGATCCTGCCTAAGACTCATTAGTATAAGATAGTCTAAAACTATTTTTTATATTTTATTAATATATTCATATTACATCTAAATTGTTATCCCATCCCTTTGTATCCTCCCATTCTTCCCACCCTTCTGGTTTCCCCCTACTCTGCTCCCCTATGACTGTGACAGAGGGGGACCTCCTCCCCCTGTATATGCTCATAGGGTATCAAGTCTCTTCTTGGTAGCTTGCTATCCTTCCTCTGAGTGCCACCTGGTCTCCATATCCAGGGGACATCATCAAATATGGGGCACCAGAGTTCGTGTGAAAGTCATACCCCACTCTCCTCTCAACTGTGGTGACTGTACTGCCCATTGGCTAGATCTGGTTAGGGGTTCGAAGTTTACTGCACATACTGTCCTTGGCTGGTGCCATAGTTTGAGCAGGACCCCTGGGCCCAGATCCACCCATCACAATGTTCTTCTTGTAGGTTTCTAGGATCCTCTGGATCCTTCTATTTCTCCATTCTCCCATGCTTCTCTCATCTAGAGTCCCAATAGGATGTCCTCCCCTCTGTCCCACATTCCTGGTAAGTAAAGACTTTCATGGGACATGCCCCTTGGGCTAATGTCCAGATATTTAGATTGTGATAGATGCCCTAAGAAGTAACTTACCACAGAACAGAGAATAGATTTTAAACATATATAGATACGCATATGAGAAAATCTGTAAAAACATTCTGTTATGTTAATAAACATCAGAAATCATTTAGTCAGTATCTTGAAAATAAAAGTAAATGAAACTTAATGGTAGTGAATTAGCATATAAAAGAATTAAAATTACATTTATTTCTTGACAGAGCTGTCAGGAAAATAGAAAAGAAAAAAGAATATATTTTCAAAACCAATAGTATGCTGGGAAATCTTTATTTTCTATTGCCTTGTAATCATTCTTAATGGTATAAGCACATTAATGTTAACTCATTTCATGTTATTTAGTTAATTTACTTAACAGCAATGTTTTTTGTGCTCTATGATAGTTCTATACTTTTCCTCAATTTATTTTTATTTATCCAGTGATTTTACAACATATAAGTATGAAGGGTTCTTTGATCTTCATAGTTTATTTCAACTTTAAATTTGCAGTATTGTCAAATATATTTTTGGGCTATTTAGAAGTAACATAATAAGTCTCAAAGCTGGCTTGTAATAAAGTATTGCTGTTAGATCTCTCTATCAAAATTAGAAATCTTCTATAACCCTTGATTTCATAATTGCAGCATATATAATAAACCACATTTTAAAAATTAAACTGGTAGGTATTGCAAGTCAGAAAGAAAGAACGTATAGAAGGAGAAGGATGCTTTTGTTTATTTCTTCTGGAATAACCTCAATGTACTGCCCATTTCAATAGAATGAGAACAATAGGAAATTAACTTTTCATAAAATCTTTTTACAGTAAATGATGGTTAAAACTAAGAATTGAGTTTGCAAAAGCAAAACACAAAACAAAACATACAAAAACACCACAAAACACCATAAAGTTGATGAATCCTTATCCTCATTTCTTTTCACTAAAAGTGTTTCTATTTAACATTTGTACATAGAATTTGAGATGTTGTACATTTTAGTCACTCAATCTACTTTTTATCCTAGCGTGAAAATTATTTTTTAACTATTGGTATGCCATGCATGGGAAATGGAAAGTCTGGCTCCCTATAGTATACAAGTAGAATTCAATTGTCAGAGAGAAAGAGCAAAATGCAATTATATTTGCTTTCCTTCTATAGAAACTTCCCTCTTCCATTTTCTTCCTCTCTGTGTCAACTTCAAATCAATACCACCTTCGATTTTTAACTCTCATTAAGGTTCAGAAAGAATCACACTAAGAGAAGTACACTTTATTTATGCATTAAAATTCATAACACATTTACAGAAAAAAATTAAATATGCCCTGTGAATTGAGCAAAACAATAAGATAGTACAACTTAAGGGCTGAAAATATGACTCAAAATGCAGGAAAGTAAAAATCACGGTGGGATATGTGCAGGTACTTGAAGCAGTAAGAGGTAGATGGGTTGTCTTCCAAGTAAACGGAGTGCCTGTCGTTATTTGATGTTTCCTAGAATCTCTCTAAGGATTCACTGAGGTCTTCCCAATGTATGACCACAAGATCAGTCACTCAAGTAATATGAACAGCACTAAAGTAATATGGGCATAATGGAGGAGAACGGTTGAGGAGAATTGGAAGAAACTCATCTTCTATATTCTTACAGCAGCTGTAAAATCTACTTTTCACAAATAACATGGTGCTAGACCTGGGAAATGCATCTCCTACCTACACAGTGATTACTTACGGTCATAAAATATTCTTCTTACAGTGATAAGGAAATTCACAAGAACTGTCCAGTGAGAATTTGAAATGGTGGAGACTAAAGATGATCTTAAAGACTGTCAATGACTCGGAGTGTGTAACTATATCCTTCTAGGTAAGGTATATGTGCTTAGTTATAGTATATCAAACTAATTGGTTTATGTTTTTAAGACAACTTAGAACTTCCAGTATGCCATCATGTAAAAACACCATCATCACTTTAGAGGGAAATTGAAAGGGAAAAATGACCCTAAAAAAAATTCCTCTCAACTTTGTGACTTGCCCCACTCTTTTTGTTTGTTTGTTTGTTTGTCTGTTTTCTATTAAATGTATTTTAGTTTTCAATATACATTTATATTATTACACATATATACAATAAACTACCTATAGCAAGAAGAACCATGACACAATCAGGAATTATATGAATGTTACATTCTTCGAGTTTCGGCTATTTGTATCTGGCAGCCTTGAAAAAAACATCTTTCCAATCTAGGCGCATGTAAAATTCTGAATGTAAATCAGTATCTATACTATCTCATCATTATCAATTTAAAACATCTATTTACACCTAAAATCATCTTAACCCCTAAACAACTAAGAGTTGCTTCCCTTTTTTGTTTGTTTGTTTTGTAAATTTAAAAACTGATTTATAATAATAACAAATAAAATAGTATTTAGTTTCTAACATAAAGACCATGGGACAGGTGAAACAAATTTTAATTTAAGAGCTACAGAAGCAAATGAAGAGTCAAAAACTGAAATCAGTTTCCACACTGATTGTCCTTGACACTCAGAATATAAGTCTATTTATTAAACTAAGTTTGTGTTTCCTCACTAATGCTTTACAAAAACAGTTACAGTATCTCAATATATATATATATCCTATGTTGTATTAATTCTGGTAAAGCTCATGTGTTCAGCAGTACCGTAGCTATAGCAAAGCTGTACATATATTGCTCCTACTGTTTTTTTTGTTTTGTTTTGCAATAATAAATATTTAGAAGAAAGTATTTGAAAATAAGGATTGTTCTGCCTGATATGATGCATCGTTTCTTAAATAAATCACTGTGAATGAGTGTTGAAGGAGAAAATTTTCAGACAAATACTATACAGTGATCTCTATGATTCCTGTAATTGCAATTGTAAGTGGTTTATTCAAAGAACTGTTTTAATATTTTACTTTACAATATCAAAATCAAAAACAACAGAGTATTCCAATAGTACCTTTACACACACACACAAAAAAAAGCCACTTGAAAGTTTAATAATTATATGCATGTTATATATTTATGCATTTAAAATTGGTAAATACATAAGATACCAAATTATCTTTACATAGAGGATAGTACAGGGCAATAAAAATGTGATTTTTATTATATATTTTCATATGAGTTCAATGTTCCTCTCCAAATTGAACATTAAAATCCAATTTTATTGTGCAGCTATTAAAAACAATGGAATTTTTTTAAACACTTGCATAATGACTAGTAAAAAATTAGTTCCCTAAAATGGTGGGAGAAAACTAGGTGAGCTTCTTTGTGCTCCTTCATCTGCTACAACACAAGGTATGTAAAAGATGGAGCACATCTTGACTCAGGCCTACCGATATCTTGGTCATGACTTCTTGACTTTCACAACAGTAACACATAAATTGACCTGACCCAGCCTTGAGTATTTAGCAGCCAAAATGTCTTATTGCTTTCCACATTTATTTATAAGTATGGGATATTTATCCAATGTTTGTTTATGAAACATCTTATCTACCTGTGTCTAACATTGCAGTTCTCACTACACATTTTAAAATGGTGTAAATGGTTACTGAGAGTCTATACTAGCTGTCTTTGCATCCTTATTCGAAGTTTAAAGGTTTAGGTGAATATGAAAAAAGTATAGGGTGCCACTTAATAGATTTGCTTGCCATAAGTTATCAAGTTACACAAGGCCTCCTGGTCCCAGCCTTATGTCTTTTGTAGTTTATTATTCCTAGGTTTTGTTACTTTGGACTCTTATTCTTTAGGTTCTGGTTACTTGTTTGGAAATAATCCATCTGATATTTTAATAAAATGTGCTAGTGCTAGTATATGTGTCTGTGATAGAATATGTTAGATATAAAAAACTAACATAAGCAGAACAAGCATAACATTAATTAACATGCCACAATAGACATGGGAAAAATCTACTAAGCCTCAACTTTATGCAAAGAAGTACATACAACAGAGTAAATATGGGAGCAGGAGAGATGGTCCTCTCTGTGGTGGAGCATGCCATTTCTTTTTTTCAGTGCCAACACTCCAGCCTTGAAAACATATGTACAACTTATATCATATGTACTCAAAAGGTGTATTTAAAAATATATATTTTGATACAAATACACACATGCATGCCATAATAAGTAGTGAAGAAAGAGGCCATGTATTTGTAGGAAAGCAACGATGACTATATAGGAGTGTTTGGAAGAAAAAATGTAACTATATAATAATCTAAAAATGTAAAATAGTACGTTTATTTTGAAGGATAAGACTGATGGTTCAGAGTTAAGGACATTTATTGCTTTTACAGCAGTCCTAAGGTTGCTTACCATTACTAAACATAGTGGCTTTTAATCACATGAATTTTATTTGCCATTTAGGAAATCTTTTTGCAATTTATATTTTATTTTTATCTTTTTATTGAATATTTTTTATTTTTTACATATACATTTACATCATTACACATATATACCATAAACTGCCTACAGCAAGAAGAACCATGAACTCTATCACCTCTTCTGGCCCCTGTGGGAAATGCACTCACATACAAAAACCACATTCATACATAAACATATATACAGAACTAAGAAATAAAATTAAAATATCTTAAGCACTTTAGAATGAAAAATGATATAAATACATGTTTTACTTAAATAAAATTAGTTCAATCTTATGATGAAATTTCCAGAGATAACTTACTCAATTAAGTACAAATAATAGTTTTCCTCCTCTGGAAATCACCTATTTTCCCTGACATTATTTTTGGTAGTATTTTTATATATCACATCCTGATACTGACTTTTTTAACATCATGAAATGCCATTGGGCCCCAACCATGATTGATATATTCAGAGAATGTGGTAGGGAATGACTCTCAGTGATACTACATTGCCTCAAAACATCTATCTACAATGCCCCATTATTCATACATTAATGCAATTCCATGATGAATAATGATTTAAACATGTTTTAATAACAGCTAGTGTATAATCATTTCCTCTTCTATACAAACAGAAAAAAAAAACTAATGTGACTATGCTACACTCATTTTCATTGAGTTATTCAACATGAATCCTAAACCAGGAAACTATAAGAGGAAATTTACAGACTTCTACTATTCAGGTAATGACTGTTATTTTCAAGTACAAGGTTAATCCTTTGCACTGTTCAACAACGATAAAAGAGAAGAAGAAAGTCATGTTCCAATTAAATGTAGATTGGAGAAAAATGTGGTTCATACTCCTATAAATATGATTTTTTTTAATTTATTCCTCAAAATATGGGCATGGGTAATATTTCCAGCCTCTCAAAAGTATAGCCATATCTAAATATATAAAATGGTTTATTGTCAAGGTATGAATCATATAATGTAACTGCTTCAGGAAGAAATTATTGGGCCAGCCTGCCTATGCTATTAACAAGTGTTAATACATCCAATTTCTAGTTTGTTGTTCCATCACAATATTTATACTCTATGAGATTATCAAATACCTCTTGGGATAAATCTATTACCAGGAATACCAAATATTCCTCCAATATAAGCCATTGTGCATAAATAGCCATCTTAATTTTAATATTTCCTCTGGGTTACTGACTGGACTGTGCACACTGAGAAAAAAATGACCTTACTAAACAGGGATGATATGAATATGGGTTTATATCTCACTCACATTGGGAAAGAATGGTACTGATCACTTCTTTCAGCATATGAAACCATATCGAAATAGTATGTCTCAAAAAGAAGAGAGAGTTGAGCATGTGTTCACACAAACCCTATTGTTTGAATATAGTGATTGATCTTGCTATTGAAAATATTATACTAATATTATGACTGAGAATTAAGTGAAATGAAGGAAAGCTGCCAGGTAGAGATAGTAAAAGTCGAATTTGAATGATAGTTTTGAATAAGCTAGCAAGAAGTTGAGTTGATGTGGTTATGCTTATCCCTGCATAGAATTGTGTAAACTGCTTGATGAAAAAGGAATATATCCAGAAATTTAGAAATCATGTGACCTTTCAGAAAATGGCATTAAGCAGGGTGAAATTGAGATAGATTCGGAGTTTACTTTGAAATAATTAAAAGGGTTTCAGAATTTAATGAGATGATAGGATTATGACAAATTTTTATGATTATTTCACAGACTTATGATGGAGAATAATATTTGAGGAAATGAAATTATTTATAAGCTTGTTGGAATTTGCATAAGAATAGCAGAGTTTTAATTTTCTGCACTTGCAAAGACCCTGTAGTGAGCAGAAACTTCAATACTATATGCAGCTGCTTTGTGGGCACTGAGAAAGCACACTGCCATGGCTATGAAGTAAGTTAGAATTCCTACAGCTGTGTAGGAATTCCTGGAAGCCTCTTTTTTAAAATTTAATTTTATTAATTTATTCAGATTACAACTCAATTGCTATCCCATCCCTTGTATCCTTCCATTGCTCCCTCCCACTTTCACCCTATTCCCCTTTCCTAAGTCTAACCCTGAGGGGGACCTACTCCACGACTATATAGTCATTGGCTACCAAGTCTCATCTTGGTAGCCTGTTTATTCTTTCTTTGAGTGCCATCAGGCTTTCCCACTAAGCCTCAAAAAGGAGCACGTAGTTCCTAAGACACCAAGTTATCCATGGGTCCTTTTTTCTCTAGTTCACACCCATGTCCTATGCCCTACCCTCAGGGTTGAGGAGGAAGATGAAGTTACAAATGAACATTTTTATACAGGAAACCTATTTCTTTAGTATCTAGCCAGCACAGTTGCTTTTGAGACCTGTCAGAGGAGAGTGAGCCTGTGTTTCTGTCTCAGGAAGGAGATCACTGACTGTTGGGCAGGCCTGGCCAGACATGTTACCATGATCCTCCTTACCAAAACTAACAATATAGGAAGAAACTACAAAAGCTCTGTGTCTGCATCCTTGCTCCTTTCCCTAGGGGAAAAATTTCTCATGTTAATAAAACATAAAATAGGGAGGAATGGGAGGATACAAGGGATGGGATAACTATTGAAATATAATATGAATAAATTAATAAAATATATTAAAAAATAAAACATAAACAAAAAATGATTCGAAATAACTATTGTTGGTGATGTCATTTGAGAGTTATATTTGACATCACTTCTAGGTGGAGAAAATGAGACTATAGCTTTTGTAAAGTGATTGATACTGTCCTCTGGAATGTATCACTTATAACTTAGACATTTTAATATACCTGTTTCTTGTATTCACTTACCTCCCGCTTACTCTTGAAATGCAGTCCAAGCTCTCCCCCTTGGCTTCTGAGGACTCTGTTATCTCTCCTGATCTCCTTTATGGTGGCCACTGAATTGTTCATGTTAATGACTGCATATGGTCAGTACTATTTTCTAGATTATTTCAGGGTATTTCAACTTAATTAATATGACCTTCCAAACAGTAAGCTAATCTATGATAACCCTTCTTGACTTTTCATTTTATAATGAATAAATGCTTCAGGGTATGCCTATGGCACTGTACTTCTGAAGTAGTTACCAAATTGCCAAGTCTAGGATATCAGCAGTAAAACAAATGCCAGGTACTGCACTCAGATGTATACAACAGATGCTGGTGTTCAGAGCCATTGTTTGGAAAAAGCTCTCGAGCCATCATGGCATGCATGCTTGTATACATGAATGTGTGTGTGTGTGTGTGTGTGTGTGTGTGTGTGTGTGTGTGTGTGAGAAAATGGCTTACATAGTCTTATACAAAAGCCTACTGTATATTTTTTTTATTTTTTTGTATTTTTTAATATATTTCATTAATTTATTCATATTACATCTCAATTGTTAGCCCATCCCTTGTATCCTCCCATTCCTCCCTCCCTCCCATTTTCCCCTTACTCCCTTCCCCTATGACTGTGACTGAGGGGGACCTCTCTCCCCTGTATATGCTCATAGGGTATCAAGTCTCTTCTTGGTAGCTTTCTATCCTTCCCCTGAGTGCCACCAGGCCTCCTTATCCAGGGGACGTGGTCAAATATGGGGCACCAGAGTACGTGTGAAAGTCAGACCCCACTCTCCATTCAACTGTGGAGGATGTCCTGTCCATTGGCTTGATCTGGGTAGGGGTTTGAAGTTTACTATATGTATTCTCCTTGGCTGGTCCCATAGTTTGAGCAGGTCCCCTGCGCCCAGATCTGCCCATCATAATGTTCTTCTTGTAGTTTCTAGGACCCTTCTGTTTACTTTTATGCTTCTGTTTACTTTTTTAAATGATAAAATTAAGTTATAACTATTTTATTAACAAATATCAGGTACTCCTTGGGTGTAAAGAAAAGAGCCATGACTCAGTGATTCGTTTAAAGGTGTTTACTAAAAGTCTCTGCAGTTTGCTGGGGCAAGGCAGTAACTGGAGGATGTGCTAAAGTTTTACTCTTGAAGATCACATTATAATGAAGTGGAAAAGAGCTACACTCAACATAAATACAAGGAAACTGAATTACACATTTAATGAAGTTTTATGAAAGAACATTATAAGTTATTACCAAAGGGGGTTTTGACTAGTATAATTTAGATTCTGAAATTGGGTAAGAGCTTTGTAAGTCATTTTTTGTTGTTTCCAAGATGATGAGAAAAGTAAATCAATACACATAGGCAGCAGCAGCTGTTGTAGAGCAAGAGGGGCTTTAGAATGTAAAGAAGACAAAAAAAAAAAAATGGTGATGATGACCTCACTTTACAAATACCAGGATGTTTTGTGCAGACAATTAATATGCTTTTGTGTGATTGGGTATAGGTCTGTACCCTATGACTCATTTGACAGAACTCTGTAGGATCCTTAAAGCCTTGATGCTTTTTCTGGGACCATCTGGGGCTTTGTTTTAACTGCATTTCGATGTTCCTTCTGCCCAGTCCTGAATCTTCCTGCTTCTTTTCTCTCCTTGCAGCTTCAAAGAAAACTCCACTGCAACCTCTGAACTTGGATCCTGATGTCAGTGTCTTTGGTAAGGAACTGGGCTTCAGACAGAGAAGGGCCTATGTAATTGAAGGATTGTCAGAAATCAGTAGAACGGGGAGAGGCCGGCTTAAAAGGTTGTGCTAAGAAAGAAACATACATCCTAGTTTTTGCTTTTAGATTTTCTTCCTGAGCCAGTGAGTAGGAGCTTAGAATTAGATGGGGAGAGAAATGGGGAGATCTGGTAAAATTAAGGAGGGGAAAGTATCATAAAAAATATATTTTGTAGCCAGGTGCAGTGGTGCATGACTTTATTCCCAGCAATCAGGGAGGCAGAGTCAACTGTGCCACTGGAAATTTGAGGCCAGCCTGCTCTACAAAGTGAGTCTAACACAGCCAAGGCTACACAGAGAAACCCTGTCTCAAACACAGACACACACACACACACACACACACACACACACACACACACATAAGATATATCACATATATCTTATGAAACTTTTTTCAATAAAAAGGAAAACAAACAAATACATTTCATTCTGGGTATAGTGGGAGGCCCCGAAATATTTTGAAAGAGGGTTTAACCAAATGTGATTTCAGATGATGATTCTAGCTATCGGAAATCAAAAACGAGCAGGGTTTTTTTCTTTTGTTGATACAAAATGGAGGAATTACATGCGTTCTCTCTCATGACTTATTCTAATCTCAGCACTGCTCTGTCTTTCATCTTTAGAGGTCCCAATCACTGCCTTTCATAACACAATAATAAAATTATTTCACACAAGCAATTTTTAAGTTCGTTGGAAGAGGCTTAAGCTTCCTTATGAATTCCCAGGAACAATTAGTGTGATTCTGAATACATAGTAAATGCTTACTATAGAAGTTGAAATAAAAGTTGCTGTGGGCACGAGAGTTGCAAGCTGGTCCTCGGCTTTCTCCAGGCTGGCTCATCTGTCCTCATTACTTTTGAGTGTTTGTTGCAGCTGCCTGCAGTCAGCTCTTTAGCCTTGGCAAGCACAAGGACTGTATGTATCAACATCCTAAGAATAGATTTGTCTCAGGGGAACAGGCTCACATTAACCAAATCCCCAGAGACAGATGTTTAATGCCTGAACTCAAAGGTAGATCAGCACATTTTATCTTTTTCAGAAAGATATGCTAAAGGCTCAAATATGACTAAGAAGCAATCTCTACATATGCTGTGCTGAAAGTCAAATTACAATCAGCAATGTCTTTGGTAGGCACAGAATCAGAAAGAAAAGTTACTGTGTGATTTGACTGTATAAAGGCATAATTCTTCCTAAACAACAGGATTCATTTATAATTCAAATATTGGTTTTTTTTCTGGGCATTAATACCAATGCTTCAATGAACCTGGTCAAATTTCCTTTTCTTGATATATCTAGGAGCCAGGAAACATCATGGGAGAAATGCACACCTTGGTAATAATGTTATGCAGTGAGGCGGAAGCTAATGTATTGCTAGAAATATCTTAGTGCTTCTAGAATGATTTTCCTTTACTTCTTATTGATCTCTATGATAAGTTAATAATTTAATTCAAGAAGTACTTTAACTATATGGTGGAGAGGACAAGAGTTTTATGAACTTTGACAGCTTTGAGCATTTAAAAACAGTACAGTTTTAATACTATTAAACCACAAAAGTTAAAAAATAAGCATTCAACATTATGAGCTGTTTAAATACAAGGTGTTATTTGTGATTATATGTTATTATTTATCAATACATTGAATATTTCTGGATTTGGTATCATATTATATTCTGTATTTTTTACTACTTTTACACAAAGGAGTAAGGGGAGGAGTCATTAAGTAATGTAGTTAAATATTTATATGCCTGGTCTTAAAAAGTTTGCAAGTTAAAACTAAACTTCAAGGAAATATCTTTCAGAATTGGTAATTGTAGGTTAACAATAAATTATCAGAAAAGAAAAACTTTCAAAATTGTACTTCTCCTCTTCCTTCCCTGCTACTGTCACTGCTATTTCTCTTGTTGTATCTCCTGATGCTTCTTTGTTTTTTGTTTGGTGTTAGAGAGGGTCTCATGTAGCTGAGGATGATCTTCTACTCCTGATTCTGCTACCTTCATATATCAAAGGCTGGAGCTACTTGTGTGTGGTATCCCACCCAGATTCTTTGTTGCTTCTAAGTTCCTATTCATTTTAGTGAGAAAATCATCAGCTCTTCTGTATATGTATTCTGAATGTGTCAGCAGTATAATAATTGAATTACTTACCAGTTATTTATTCTACATACAGTACATTTTCATCCTCCTACAATTCATCACAATTTTCTTCTAATTCGACAAATAATTAATTTGTAAATGTACTGTATCATAATGATGAATTTTTCTTTGGACCAGAGTATAAAGAATTAATGAAGTTTCAAGCGAAAGTGATGTAGAGAGAGGAGACTATTATTAATATGTTAATAATATGAGGAATATGGTAGAGTAAATCAAATGAGGAGATGTGTGATCTATTTCTGAAATGAGTGTGCTATATACAATTGACCATTGCCTCTGATTATGGGATTGCTTTTAAACAAAGAGAAGCTAATCAAGAAAGCAAAATACTTACTCAAATATGTATGTAAAAATAGAGCCTTATAAAATGTTAAGAAAATAAGTTATCAGTGTTAACAAAATAATTATTGCTGATATAATAGTATCAATCATTTCTACTGATGTCTATAAAATAGAATCATCTTGATTATAATAACCTTTAACTTTTTGGTACCATAAATGATGATAAAACTATAGAAAAACAAAAATAAAAATACATTTTTTTACACTTCTAAATAAGAGTAGCATTTGAAATTGAGCCTCTGGCTTTAGGATAATTCAGGCTCTATACTGACAAGCATATTTAGGATAGCATGGAATGATGTAGTGTTTTTTAAATATTAATTATTTTGTATTTTGTGTGGGCTTTGTTTTCATAAAGCATTCTTTTTTTTTTTCCTTGAGGCCAACCACCTCTTTGGTAGCAGAGAAATGTTGTTCTTAACTTTAATACAAACATAGAACAGAGTTGTTCCCTGCAGTGGTGCTTCAAATACAGCAGATCCAAAGCTTTTCTTCATTGCTTCACTGATTATGTACAATGCACATGCGATGAAAACCCAGCAAAGGATCTTAAGCACAAAGGTCAGACTGATTCACTTGATAAAAGTTTTGATGCTGAATGAATTTACCTTTGAAAGCATTGCTGATGAGATGTTCAAAGCATAGCTCACTTAAGCAACGTGTCCAAGAAATATTTCCATCAGCTGTGTTTGGGCGTTACTTCCCAAGTGTCAACACACACACCCATTGCAAAAGAAACTACTCTGAAGATATCTCAGGCCACTGCTCTACTGCTCACTGAGAGCTAACAGATAATTTCTGCTTAGGATTTAAAATGAAAAATCCATCTTTTATTTACTTATTGATTCAACATACTTATTGAGCTCCTGATGGAGGAAAATAACTGTCTTACAGGTGGCAAATACTCCATATAACTATTGCTTTAGAAAATATACAAAAGCTTTATATCCTATTTATGGAACTCTGTATAATTTTCAGGTAGCACATTTATCTCAAGCCTATTTTTCTTTATTTAGAAAATATGGATTTATTACCACTTATGTACATGTAATATGTGCATAAATGTATATGTTTATATATCCACATATATGTGGATACACTGTTCACTGGTGTATATGTACATGTGTCCTCAATTGCTGCTTTCTGACTTAATCTTTTCATATCTTTTTCATCCCACTTTCTAATACCACCCAGAAACACCTCAGCTGTGTTCTCCTCACAGTTAGTAAAGGGCCCACATTAAAAGGGACCACATTAGGAGAAGACTCCATTCTGTTAAAGGGCTACTAGACTCCATTGTATCACAAAAAGGCCTCCAGCTCTGGCCAAGAAAGAACTCCCTGGATGAGGTCAAGCTGACTAATAGCCAATGTTTATGTTCTAAGGAAAAGATGTATTTACCTCCACCTCTGGGTAAAAGTTCCTGCACCAGGTCACTTCAACCACAAATCATGTTTAGGACTAACATATCTTATGGTCTTGATGGTTTCTAGCCACACATGCAGCTGTTCACAACCAAATTAGTCAGAACCAATCAAAATAGAGGTCAGAAAAACTTGTTTTTTCTTAAAAAAAAAAAAAAAAAAAAAAAAGAGTCCTACCCAACCAGCTATCTGACCACACTCTTTCCTTGGCAACTTTTTGCATGAGCTAATTGTGTTTTTTGCCTATGTAAACTAACTCTGGCGGTGGATGATTATCACAGTCTCAATGTTCCTACATTGGACTCTGTCCCTGACCTCAGTATCTGTTTTTGTTTCTGCCTAGAAATAAAGTCTTTTTTTTTCTCACCCCTCTCATGGGTGTCCTCAGTGTTTCATTTGCAAGACCCCAGACCAGCATGGGTATTCAGGAAAATGTGCCACAAACTTGCCTACAGGAAATCTGATAGAATCATTTTTTCAGTTGATGTTTCTAGTTCTGTTTGATACTAGCTTATGTCAGGTTGACAAAAGCAAACACTCCCAGACATCTCACTCCTTGTCAACTTGACATACCAATAGAAAATACTAAATAATAACATTTTTTGTCCTATTTATTCCCAAGGTATCATATAAACATTGGTTCACTATATGAAAGATTCTAACTTTTAAAAGTTTCTCAGTCCTAAAAATTCGAACACTTTAAAAGTTTATCCTTTTAGCATATCAAACATCTCTTTAAAATGTTACAATCTTTCTATAAAATATTCAAGGTCTTGGTTTTGAAATCCAAAACCAATTTACATAATTTTTAACATTTTATTTTTTAAATACATTTATTATATTACACATGTATAAACAAACTACACATAGCAGGAAGAACCATGTGACAATCAGGAGTTCTATAGTTCTATAAATGTTACATTCATAGTGGTTTGGCGCTTTGTATTTGTCCAGCTTGAAGTAAACATCTTTCCGGTCGTGTTGGTTCTAAATTTCTGAATGAAATTCAATATCTATTCTATCTCAACTAAACTACGTATTTTTTTATTGCAAGAAGGAAGAACCATGCCACAATTATGAAAAATGTAAAGCCTGGTGTTATGCAGGAATCCTCCAGAGTTTCTCATTGAGTAAACATTGGAAGTCTGAAAAAACACATTCTAATTACTGTGGAGAAATGCTACAACAAGAAGACTGAGTTTGCCAGCATGAATAGAGGGAAAGAGGCAAGAGAAAAGTTAGCGTGCCTTGCACATTTTGACTTAGTGTTCCCACTAAGATCACAAAGTCTATCACTGGACTTCCCAAAGGATTGCATTTTAGTTGGTTCTATATCCAATCAATTTCACAAACAAGATTAGACACATAAATGAGGGAAACACACATACAGAAAAAGAGAGAGAGAGAGAGAGAGAGAGAGAGAGAGAGAGAGAGAGAGAGAGAGAGAGAGAGAGAGAGAGAGAGAGAGGAGAGCCAACTCTTTGGAGCATTCTGAAGATAACCTTCTGGATAATTGGTTTATGAGCTTAAATTATGGTTAATCTTGGGCCCAACTGTAAAGACTTTTCTTGATTAGAAGATTTGACGTAGGAAGTTCCATTCTAGTACAGGAGCCATTTTTCCCCAGCAACATAAGAAAAACAGTTGGCCATGGACTTTATTCCACTTTAAATGAACTGACATATATGTGATGTCTATGACTGACTAACTAAGAAATACACAAGTGATACAAAGTCTGTTAAAGATGATAGTATTACACCATGGAGTTTGTCTACCAATGGCATCCGTAAGAGAGTGATTACTTTAAGGCAACTTTGTGTCACAGGTAATTCTGGGAAAATTTTTCAGGGTGTGCATGAAATTATTATATTTTAACTCAAGTTGGTTCTTTTATAAATTAATTCAACAATAATTACATTAATAACAGTATATTGTATTCTTTCTTTTATATGTGAGTATGAGTATGTGGTGTGTGCACATCAGTGTGTGTCTCTGTGTACATGGCATATGGAAACTAGAGGAAAAAGGGGCTAGAGCAGCCTTTATAATTATCTGTCATAATGCCTACCTATAGCATTTCTTCATGAAATGGGAGCTGGCCTTTACCAGATATGCTTGATAATATTAGTGCAGATCCCATAATGCTCTTGGGATCTGCCTGTCTCTGCCACTATGCTGCAGTTACGGGCTCATTTAGCCATGCCTGCTTCTTTTCCTGAATGCTTTTTATAGGAATTCCAGTCTTCAGATCCTCGTTCTTACACACCTGTCGTTCTTCCTCATTGATCCATCTCCTCAGACCTTACTCTTACTCTCTGGTGTTCCCTATCTGACTGTTTCATATAGTGACAATGAATGGACAAAATGAAGCCTTTCAGCCAAATACTATTATATTGTATAATTATACATCAGTTAAAATATTTTATATGAGGAACTAACATTATAAAATGCTTTCAACTCCACACAATGTAAAATATATATTTTTCAATTGAGCTTTCCACTTTTAACTTTGTTCTTTAGGCATGTGTAGATGAATATACCAGGTTTACAGAACAAAATCACTAAAAATAGTAAGTTCTGAAAAAAATGTTATCTCAGGACATCTACAAGTAATTTCCTGGCAAAGATTCAAAGTGGTTAGGTTCTTTTAAGGCTATAATTACCTCATCTTAATATTATGCTTGGTTTGATATAGATAAGCATTAAGAGCCTTATAAAGTCCATTAACATATAAGGTATCAGTTATAGGAAGGCAGTTTTAATAGTGTTATAATAGTGATTCAGACTTTCAAATTTATCCAAATATAGTTCCAGAATCATATATAATGGGACATGACAGTCATTGGATACAGGACCTGGAAACTCAATGCCTACAAAGGCAACATACACCAATGAAACAGGCTAAGTGAAAAGAACTGAATTATAGAGAATAAATGCCCCATTTATGAATCAGCTTGTTGTATTCTTTAAACAAGGAATCTAATTTTATATAATCTTTTCTATAAGCAATTACTTCACGGGCTCCTAATTAACCAACTTCTTTTTTATTTATACTTAATGATTATTAGTGAAAAGTATTTGGGTAGTTAGGGATGAAGACTAGAAAAATCTCCTCCCTCATTAGCATAGCAATTTGCTGCCAAAATTAGTACCATGAACCTGCTGCAAAACAACCAAAGCTAATTGATCAATTCTTGCTTTGGAACTCTGTCGTCATTATATGAAATGCTCTGAAGAGCATAATGGAGAGGCCTGCCTGAAGTAAAGGTAAACTACCTACTCAGTGGCACAGATGCATTCCACACCATGTTTCTAGACAACCCCCACTGTCACAGCCTATTGTCTGATATTATCTTGAGAGAGTATTCCTTGTTTTACTATAGCAAAAAAGGATATCTCCTGATTGTCCTGATGTCCTGATTGTCCTGATGCCCTGATTGTCCTGATGTCCTGATTGTCCTGATGCCCTGATCCACATGGGAGTGGTTTGTTATGAAGAAAACAACCATTGAGATGTTCTTCACAGTCACATATTATGTAAAGTTTTAACTGCAAAAACTTTGTTATATAATTATCAATGTTAAATAGGATATAGAAGACATAACAACTAACTAAGAACAGACATTATTTTATGGGAAAAAGTTGCCTATCCAAGACTTCATGTGTTCTGGTTTCAAAATGAACAGTAGAGCCAGGTGGCTGGGTTAGTCTGAATTTTAAAATGTGCTATGAATACACAATACATGTATGATACTTGAACTATGGTAGATGATCTTATAGGTCAGTCATAATTTGAGCCTCATAGAAAATATTTCTAATAAAAAATGAAAGCAAAAAATTATTGTGCACCATAATAGGTACTTCATGGGCACTATTTCCACCTTCCACGAATTAGCAATTAAACTAAGATGTTTTTCTTGAATGGAATAATCATTAAGAAGAGTGAAAACAATTAGTGTAGTGTTGAGTTTAAGCCTAGAGTCAAAAGATAATTTAATTAGAAGTTTCATAAGAATGTTGTTTTAAATGTCCTGAAGTCATTTGTTTTAGAATTTAGCCCTTCCACCTCATGATTTTGTCACATTAATGTTCCTTAGAGGTAGAAAAAAAAAAAAAAAAAACCAAAACCTTCCATTAATATGCAGTTTTCAAGAAAAACATACTTCATTCAGGGAAAAAATTTCAAACTATATGCTATTATGCTTGCTTTTCATTTTGTACCCTTTCTTATCAACTAGATTTTTTAAAAAATCTAGATTTTTATAAACTTCATTGTATTATAAGTAGCCAAAACTCATCTGGTAGTCGGCAAAGTTGTCATAAATTCTTTTATTTGGGGACACAGGAAGAAGTTAAAGCACAACCCTGTTGTGTGTAGGAAGTACATGTTGCTTATGGCTGGTTATTCTCTCTTCAGGGTGCTGAGCTTGGCCGTAAAATCAGTAGAAGTAAATGACAGAGGCATGGGATGGGCAGGGATACTGTAGCCCCTGTGGAGAAGCTATCAATGGATGACATAACAAAACGCACAGGCGCTGTCAGGGGTACCGCTTGCATGTTGGCTTTCCTGGAGAAACTAATCAAGCAGAAAAATAGAGTTTAAGTTTTCAAAATACATGTGCTTGGATGCTCAGAAGTATAAAGCAAACCTGGGGTGGCAAGACATTCAGAGAAATCTATCAAGATATGTAGTTGAGAGTATTAACAAGAATGAGAAATGAAAATAAATACAAAATATACTCAGCAAGTGGAAATGGCTCACAAGAAGCAATAATTTTTCCTCTCTTCCTACACCTGAGTGGTGATATTGGGTATTGTTCTATCACTTTAATCATTGCATAGAGTCATTTTAATAAATCATTTATTAATAATTTGAATTGCCTTTATATCTTGTTATACTATTTCAATTGTAGTTATGTAAAACAGCCTAATATTAAATGTTTTAAAGAGCTGAATATGTCAAATTTAAATAGTTTTGACCAGTGTTTCTGTCATTTAGAGAAAATTTCTGGATAATAAAGTTTTCAGTACATCAGTAACAATGAATTCTACATTAAGAGTATGGCCAGTTCTTATGTTGAAGAATTGTAATATATATGCATTTTTCTCTATGAACACATGTATTTTTAAGTAATGTTTTGTTGTTCTTTTTTTTTTTTTCCCCAAAAAAATCCCAGATTGTTTTTTAAAGCAACCAGGAGATTCTAAAATTGGTATGGAGATTGGAAGTCAGCACCGCAGGCTCTGAGGAAGAGTGCAAGAGCCAGAGGATGGAAAGCATGCTGTGAACAGCTGCTGCTATGTCTGTCATAGTCACAATCTCACAGTGACTGTGGTCACAAGACCTACATAAGATCAAGCCAGCCAAATCTTGACATAGACAGTATTCTTTGTTTTTCAGGTCGAGTTCCAGACTGAGGGCCTATTGACAGTGGAGAATTGATGGAGTAGTGAGAATTGTTCTTTATTATGAATATGGCAGCTGTTTGTGTGTCAGTATCATGTGTTTTTTATTATCATTGCTCTGTAATATAGTATGAATTCAGGGATGGTGAGAACTCAGACAGGTTGATAAATGGTTTTGAATCAATGAAACAGAAATAAACCCAGATGCCTACAGATGTGTGATTTTTCTTTTACCAAAAAATAAAAACCATACAATGAAAAGAAGAAAGCATCTTCAACAAATGATGCTGATCTGCACTTATAAAATGCAAATAAATACATACGTCTCACCTTGCACAAAACTCAAGCTCAAATCGATCAAAGACATCAACATAAAGCCAGAAATGATAAATCTAATACAGGAGAAAGTGGGGAGTAATCGTGAATTCACTGGTTCAAGAGACAATTTTCTAAACACTAAAAACAACAATAAATGGGACCTCATGAAACTGAGGACCTTTTGCAATGGAACAGATGTTGCCAACAGGACAAAACAGCAGCCTACACAATTTTCAAAGATCTTCACCAACCCTACATCTAGCAGGGGACTCATATCAAGAATATATAAAGAACTCAAGAAATTAAACACCAACAAACAAAATAATGAAATTAAAAATGGTGGGTTACAGAGTATCAAGACTCTTCTTGGTAGCCTGCTATCCTTCCTCTGAGTGTCACCAGGTCTCCCCATCCAGGGGACGTGGTCAAATATGGGGAACCAGAGTACGTGTGAAAGTCATACCCCACTCTCCAGGAAGTCCCCCTCAGTCACAGTCATAGGGGAGGGGAGTAAGGGTAAAAGGGGAGGGAGGGAGGAATGGGAGGATACAAAAGATGGGATAACCATTGAGATGTAATATGAATAAATTAATAAAATAAAATGTAAAAAAATTGGGTTACAGAGCTAAACAGAGATTTCTCTAATAGCCAAAAAGAACTTAAAGAAATGTTCAACATCCTTATTTCTCAGTGAAATGCAAATCAAAATGACTCTGGGATTCCATCTTACATTTTTCAGAATGGCTGAGATCAAAAACTCAAGTGACTGCACATGCTGGTGAGGATGTGGAGAAAGGGGAACACTCCTCTATTGCTGATGAGTGTGCTACTTGTACAACCACTTTTGAAATCAATCTGGAGGTTTCTCAGAAAATTGGGAGTAGGTTTACATCAAGGCCCAGCTATACCACTCCTGGGTATATACCCAAAAGTCTCTCCTTCGTACCAAAAGGACATTTGCTCAACTATGCTCAAAGCAGCTTTATTAATAATAGACAGAAACTGAAAACAACTTATATATCCCTCAACAGAAGAATGGATAAAGAATATGTAGTACATTTACACAATGGGTTGCTAATAAGCTATTAGAAACAAAGATATCATGCAATTTGCAGGCAAAATGATGGAACTGGAAAAGATCATCTTGAGTGAAATAGCCTAGACCCAGAAACACTGTCTTTGTTTTCTGACTCCTAATTTGTGGATCAAGATGTGAGCACTCAGCTATTCCTGCTGCTATGACTGTACTAGTCTCTGTAATCATAAGCGCAATGAAATACTTTCCAATTTCTCATCATCAATGGCCTGTTTTTTGTTAATACAAGAGAAAAGCCAGTAAAAATTTTATTAATTGCCGTTTCAACTTTTACAATTCATGTGTGAATTATTGAGTACTTTTAAACACATTTTGTGCAAACATTTTGGTGCATAGAATTTTTATATTTATATTTTATTATTTGTATTCTCCATCTGTTTCCTACCATACTTATCTCATTAATTCTTCAAAATTAATCAAACTTGGAGCATCACCAACATATAATACATGTTCTCTGGACCTGGTCAAATAGTTTCAACTAAAGCATTTTGTCTAACAGTTGTACTATATTGTATTAGTGTCGTATTTCTTCTGTATGTGACTATGTGACTTGTTAATTGAGCCATTCATCTTATAACTGAATTATTTTCTCTTACCTTGCTTTATAAGACGTTTTCCAATGGTGTATTGTGTGCATGTGTGTGCATGTACATGTGCACATGTGTGTGTGTTTATGTGTGAAGTACATGTTTCTAAAATGGTACAGAGGTTTCTATTTAATTGGTATATCTTTTATTTTAATCGGTAGCTACGTATTTAATAATTGTTATGATAAGTCATTGTGTAGAAATAAGTAATTGTAGGCAGTTTATCATGTTGCTATTTCCCTGGGGCCTTTTTATTTCATCAAAGCGCAGGACTCTGAATTATATAGGAGACTGAGAACAGAAAACATAACTGTAGAAGTCAGAAGAGTTTGACAGCTTCAGTATTATCACAGAATTATTCCAACCCTTGGATTATACACAAAGCTATGTCAGAAGAAATAGACATGAATTATTTTTATTTACTATGGCAATCTCCAGAAAGATAATGAAATGCTGTGGTTTTTACTCTTATTATGACATATCCTACTTCATGCACTCTTCATCACTCCTCTTAACTCTGAACATCTGCCTAGGTAAGCTTTATGCATAAGTTGAACGGAAATTCTTTATGTACAGTGAGGTTTTCAAGCATCACCAGACTGAGTTAATGTTAGTACATTTTCTTATGTGAATATGGATTTTTTCAAACAATACATTTTGATATGATTTCCCATTTCCTCACTACTCTGGATCCTCCCCAAATCCCTCTACCATTTCAGATAAGGCTAGTCTTAATACTCTAGCCATGAGATACATTGTGTATATGTGTGTGAGCTAATTATCACAGTTGCTTTTGAGAAGAAAGATTCAATCACAAGTATTTTACGTCTTCAAAATAATAGTGGTAACAATTTTAAAGACATGAATATTCTTGTTAAATTAAAATTATAACCAGTAAATGTCATTTACAGTAGTCATTTTTAGTTTGAGCTTACATGTCAGATTAATAAAAGCAGTAACAGCTGGACATCAATGGTGGTACACACCTGTAATCCTAGCACTTGGGGAGGCATAGGCAGGGGATCTCTGTGAGTTCTAGGCCAGCCTGGTCTAGAAAGGGAGACTAGGACAGCCAAGACTACATAGAATAACCTTGTCTCAAAAAGGAAAAGATAAATAAATAAATAAATAAATAAATAAAAGCTGTGACTTTAATATGAAAAGCATTTTTCACAAGTATTCAGTTTTTTCTTTTAAACTTGGGAGAAAACTTGAAAGAGTTCCACATATCAACAGAAATTGTTATTCAGATTCTAACCTTAATATTAAAATTACATTTCACTCATTTTATGTGACTGAGTGAGACAGTAGGTTGGGAGCAGGCACACAAATGCCATACCGTGTACTAGAGGTCAGAGCATAATTGTGGGGAGTTTGTTCATTCTTAGTAGCAGGTACCTTTAATTTCAGAGTAATCCCTCTAGCTTTGAAATTTTAACTTTAATACAATATACATCATCATATGGAAAAAGAAGAAAGGAAAATATGTGTATTGTAACATCATGAGTGAAATGAAACTTTGTCCTTTCAATGCCATAAAAGAAATACACTGATTTCAGTTCACTCAAATGAGACAAATTCTGTCTTCTACTTTACATTGTACATTAAGTTTTCTGTCAATTTAAGAGTTTTTTGATAACCTTTGTAACTTAATGATTATACTATTTCTCTCTTACAAAATTTTTATACAGCTTTGGCACAGCAGAGCTATAGAACTAAGTGCTTTCTAATGATTGGAATATCTCCTTTGTAGGACATTAGTTCCCAACTGGTAATTTTCCTATAAAATTTTTATCAGTGTGAACTCCTCAGAGGATTGTGTAATATATCATTAGATATTGAAAACCATTAGTTCTTTATGGAATTTTTGAAGCTAAATTTTACTCCTGAGTAACCTCTATCAGATTGGGTAAAGAAATATTGAATTAGGAATTTCTAAATTTGGTTTTACAATGACTAGAATAATATGTTAATTGTTAAAGATATAATTTTGAAAATAATGGTAATATAGTTTGTATTTGATATCTTCAACATTTTGGACTTGTAAAAGTCAGTAAGTTGTGGTCATTATATAATATGCTTCTGGTTATAAAGAACTCCCTCATACTGTCTTCCAGTTTATGATCTTTTTGAAAACAATTATTCACATTGCTGGTGGGAATGCAAACTAGTAGAGCCACTTTGGAAATCTATCTGGCATAATATCAGAAAATTGGGAAAGGACTTCCTCAAGACCCAGCTATTCCACTCCCTGGAGTATACCCAGAAGACGCTCCAGCACACAACAAGACCATTTGCTCAACCATGTTCATAGCAGCCTTATTCATAATAGCCAGAACCTGGAAACAGCCTAAGTATCCCTCGGTAGAAGAATGGATAAAGAAACTGTGGTACATATACACTATGGAATACTACTCAGCTATTAAAAACAAGGAATTCCCGAAATTTGTGGATAAATGGATTGAACTAGAAATGATCATAATGAGTGAGTTAACCCAGAAGCAGAAAGAATCAAATGGTATATACTCACTTATATCTGCATACTAGCCCAAGGGGCATGTCCCACGAAAGCCTTCACTTATCAGGAAAGTGGGACAGAGGGGAAGACATCCTATTGGGACTCTAGATGAGAGTAGCACAGGGTAATGGGGAAATAGAAGGATCCAGAGGGTCCTAGAAACCAACAAGTAGAACATTATGATGGACAGATCTGGGCCCAGGGGTCCTGATCATACTATAGCACCAGCCAAGGACAATACGTGCAGTAAACTTCGAACGCTTACCCAGATCTACCCAATAGACAGGACATTCTTCACAGTAGAGTGGAGAGTGAGGTCTGACTTTCACACGAACTCTGGTACCCCATATTTAACCACGACCCCTGGAAGGGGAGGCCTGGTGGCACTCAGAGGAAGGATAGCAGGCTACCAAGAAGAGACTTGATACGCTATGAGCATGTACAGGGGGAAAAGGTCCCCCTTAGTCACAGCCATAGGGGAGGGGAGTAAGGGGAAAATGGGAGAGAGGGAGGAATTGGAGGATACAAGGGATGGGCTAACAATTAGGATGTAATATGAATAAATTAATAAAATATATTTTCAAAAAAGAAAAGAATTATTCAAAACTTTAGTGTTATTAGTTTGCATTCAAGATATCCACTTAAACTCTGCTCATCTAAAGAGTCATGGAGAGATTGCAGACCTAAAATTTTGCACATACTTGAATTCTGCTCACCAGTGTTCTTTTTTTTTAAATATATTTTTTATTAATTTATTCTTGTTACATCTCAATGGTTATCTCATCCCTTGTATCCTCCCATTCTTCCCTCCCTTCCATTTTCCCATTATTCACCTCCCCTATGATTGTTCCTGGGGGGATTACCTCCCCCTGTATATGCTCATAGGGTATCAAGTCTCTTCTTGGTAACCTGATATCCTTCCTCTAAGTGCCACCAGGTCTCCCCCTCCAGGGGACATGGTCATTGGTGGTTCAGTGGTAGAATTCTCACCAGTGTTCTTGAATCTGTTTTTTTGTCCACTGATAGATAAGGTAGGTTTCTCCAGAAGCCAGATTGCTCTTTAAAATCTCCAACCTAACACACATATTGGAAGATTCTTGGCGATCATCCAAAATTAGAGAAAAATATATTTGATTGCTTGGTCTGGGTTACCTCACTCAGAATAATTGTTTCTAGCTTCATGCATTTACCAGCAAATTTCATTTTGAATAGGTATATACCATCCTATTGTGTAAATGTGCCATGTATTCATTGTCAATTTCTCAATCGGTGGGCTTCTAGGCTGCTTCTTCTTCCTAATTCTTTATGAATAGAGGCACAGTGTTTCTTGGGGCATCATGTAATCATTTCAATTCTAAACAACTCTTTATACTTTTCTTTTCCGTAGTGTGCATTTATTTTTGTAAAAGGCTGTAGGGTCGGTCAGGAAAAGAATGGAAGAAAGACAAAGTGTAAAACACTTAGGGATTTTAGCAAAGTCCTTCCCCAGGGACACTTAGCCTTCCCTTCATCTGAGGGATTCTGAATCTGGAAACTGGCTTGGGTCTGATTTAGTTCATGGCCTGAGAATCCCTGTTGCCACCACCCAATGTGACCTTTCTATTATTTGAGAATTGATCCACTTATGTAGATCAAACAAAACTGCAATAGGCTTCTTGTTTATTTCACACCTAGAAACATCGTGAGTGATTAGTCAGTAGCAAAGTTCCATAAAGTCACTGCATTTTTTTCTACCCATTACACTTCAGGTCAAGATAGACATTGCTTTGCCTATGCTGCATATTACATTAACTGTGATCATATTGACCTTTGAAGATTCAGTACTGCCACCTGGCTTCAGCAATCCTGGAGCCCAAATAAATCATTCCATTTAAATCTAACAACTGAGCATCCATAGCTCTCACTGTAAAGTCTGACACAAGAAAAGGGGGAAAAAAGCGCTCTTCAAATATCATAGTGCCCCTTTCACTGCTTAACATTACATAGGATTAGTGAAGAGCATTCTGGCCATTTCCATTGTGGCATATTAGTTTTTACACAGAATACCCACTTTGGCAATGTAATTTCCCTGAGCATTAAATTCTTTTTCAACACTAAGCCAAGGAATTTGAGGCTTCTCAAACTTCTTCTCAATGTGCCCATATTTTGACAAATGCTTCAGCTAACTATTCCAACACATACTTGGCACTTAAAAAAAATAACCGTGTGAGCTTCCATATTAAACCTAGAATCTTCACTTAGTGTGTTCACATCAATAAAATCACCATGATCCAGTTATTTGTTCTTGTCCCCATTATCTTATACTTATTCTGGGTACACAGTCACATGCATATTCCCCATACTTCTGTAATTAGCAAACTCATTAAGTTCCTTATTGGTATAGTGACCCCCTTATGAACTAGACTTTCTATCCCTCCTTTAGGGGACCTAACTAACCTTCAGTCTGGCTATAAGTCTAAAGGCAACTGCTGATGGGCCCGGAAAGATATGTTTTGTATATCTTCTTCAGGAAGAGGCACTCTGGTTTGCCAGACAACAAAAGACTAATTTCTTTAAACAGACGTGGAAATGGCAAGGCTTAAGTCCATGAGGGTAAGCGTGTATTTTCTCCTAAGGGAGGAGGGATTTCTTCTTCAGGTGAGATAAAATCTTGAAAATCTGAGGGGTCAAAGTTCTCAGCCTCAGTAGGGTCCTCCCACACATCTCCATCCCAAGGTACAGGATGCCATTATTTACCAATTAACGCCCTAAGTTTGGTCACCAACACCCTACCAGGATGAGGCTTGAAATTTTATTACAATCTTTTAAAGAGAGCTTCACTTTGATTTTCTACAACTTGGGCTCTGTGACTGCTGAAAAGAAAATTTTCTTCCGGAGAACACCTAGAAAATTTTTTGACTGTTCGTGGACATCTTAAGTCTCTCAGTTTTATCACTGAGTTCATTGATACTCTTTTTCATTACATTCTGAGATTCTAGAATTTACTTAATTTTATCTCTGATCTTTCTTTCTCGTTGATAATTTATTCAGTTTACTAGGAGCAACCAACTGCCATCATTATTTCCTTTATGTTTTAGTGCAAATTCCTAAAAGGTTCATATATAGGGTCACTAAATTCCCTGCTTCTCAAGATAGTGATCAAGATAGTCAAGTGCACTTGGCTCTGTAAGTTTGTAAAAATAGTTTACAGTACATGTTTCAGTACTTCCATGAGCTTCTAGGAAAAGCCTCAGTAACTGGAAAGACTTCCATAACTATTGGTTTTGGCAAGTGAAATGTCTGGTCCAGTCACTTTACTTTTTCTCTACAAACATGTATTTAATTTGATTACTTCCAATTTTAAGTCAGCATGAATTGCAATAAATTGTTCTTTGATGGAGTTACTATGTGATCAGTGCCATCACTGTCAGCATGGATATTAATTCCAGTGTGATTGCCACCAATTTTATCTCCAGAGTGACACCAGAGAGTGTGTGATAGTAAAAAGACCAGTTTGTGAAGTAAGTGGCAATCACCAGCAACTGTTCTTAAAGACAATGAATTCTCTGTTTCCTCTATCAATAGGTACTTGATTGCTGCTGTTATCACACCAGTTTGCAAAAGGCTGGCCATTTATTACATTGGAGAGGGTAGCCATATTCCTTACTTGATGCCATTGATGCTGACAGGCATAGGCATTGTCACAGTGGTTTCTAGATTAATGCTCCTTTCTTTGTTATTGAGTGGTCCAATCCAATCATTCACACCCTCATGCAGACCCACAGAGGCACTGTGCTCGATGCTTCCGTCTCTGGGAGTTAATACCTGCCTTGCTTAGTTGATTGAGAGGGCCTTGTTCTAGTGTACTTCATCCCCTCTGTCTCTTATAATGTTTCCATCTTTTCTTGTGAAGGATTTTTGAGTTCTGAGGGGATATATTTGAGGGAAAACTACAAGTCAGAGTCTGTGTCTCTGGATAATGTCAGACTGTGAGTCTCTGCATCCATTCCCATCTGCAGTCATAGGAATCCTCTCTGGTGATAACTGGCTGGTTAAGGCACTGATCTATGAGTATAGCAGGGTATCATTTTGAGTCCTTTCATTGATACTTTTTGTAGACTACTAGTTTGCTTTACCTTAGTCCTCTGGGCTATGATAACCTAGTCTACGATTCTTGGTTACTTCATCAATGTTTGGTATAGGTTCCTTCTCATGGAGTAGGCCTCAAGTCAAATCAAATATTGATTGGCTATTCCCATAATTTACATGCTACCGTTGTCCTAGCAAAGAATAGCCAAAGGTTTTTTTTTTTTTTTTTTTTTTTGCTTGTTTGGTGGGTTGGTTTTGTTTTTTGGCTGGCTGTGTGTCTACATTTCCCTTTCTGTATGCTAAAGAGTACCTAGACTATAGATGTGAAGGCTCCATATGAGAACCAGCCTGATTCTCCATGTTCAATGAGGGAAATAAAATGAATTTTAAAAGAAAAGTTATGCACATTATAGAACAAATCTTCATGTTTTATTTTACACTGAGCCAGGAAAAAAGAATCATAAAAAAATCTGAAACCCAAAGTTATCTTGTATAAAAAGAGCAAAATAAGAGATATTAAACTACCTGAACTTACAATACTCTGAAAAGCGATATTCTTCAAAAATTACGGTATCCAAATGAAAATTCCATGGAGAACTTTGAAGTCTTTACAGATACTTTCAGACAATTTATTTTTAGTAAAGGTGTTAAGAGCCAAACACAGTTTCATTGGCCATCTATGCCTTGTCATGATGAAGTTTAAATCCAATCTGTTTCCCATGAAAATGGGCCGTACTTATTTTAAATTTATTCTCTTTGGTTACTTGCATGTCATGTCAACTGAATCTGTGCTATGGACCTTGCAGTATATTAACTTACCTGTTATGCAGGTGTCTGTTAACCTAGGCCTCTGTGGTATGAAACATACCTAGATCAAATATACGTTTAATTTGCAATGTATGCTTTAATATGAACTCTCTCATATGACTAAAAGAAACTAATGGAATAAAATATAGAAACGAACTTCAATACAAATAGTTTGCCTATATTTGTGTAAAATAATGTATCTATTGCCTGTTCTGTCCCTCTTCCTCCAGATATGCAGATATTTTATCTTTCTTT
The DNA here is from genome assembly GCF_903995435.1 of Acomys russatus. Classification (NCBI taxonomy): domain Eukaryota; kingdom Metazoa; phylum Chordata; class Mammalia; order Rodentia; family Muridae; genus Acomys; species Acomys russatus. Next base: position 47,159,735 of record NC_067151.1, on the reverse strand, counting down.
CTATCTATCTGTTATCTATCTATCTATATACTATCTATCTATCTATCATATCTTTAATTATTTATATATTGCTGAAGTTTCTACACTCTTAAATTGGATAGTTCACACCTAATCTCACTAGTTCTTTTCATCCCAATTATTTATATATCTAAGTATCTATGTATTACTTAATTATCTATTAACTATCCTCCCCTCTATCATCTATCTAATTTTATTTTGATTTGTAAGACAACAAAATATATATTGTTCTTATAGTTTATATACATCTATATGTCATCTAATTATCTACTAATTATTCACCTATCTATCATCTATGTAATGCTTATTTTGATTTATAAGACCACAAAATGTAAATTGTTCCTTTTGTTTACTTTTGCTATTTCATTTTCTATTACTTAACACTATGCCAAAATGGACACTATTAGTAATGGAAATAATGAGGTCATTTCAAGCAATTGTCAAATAACTAAATTATCTAAGTAATGATTATTTTAAAAACAATAGACTATCATTACCAATGCATATAATACAATCAAAATAATAAATATCTTTATCATCAATACTTTTTATCAACTAAGAATTCATGATTTAGTTGAAGCACTTTGATTGCTGAAGTTTCTACACTCTTAAATTGGATAGTTCATACCTAATCTCACTAGTTCTTTTCATCCCAAGAGCAGAAAACAAATTAACTTTTAATATCCAGACTCATTATCAATGTGTAAACATCCTTTTAGTAAGTTCTTTACTGATAGCAATTTAGAAGTTTAGAAGCCTACTAATTCTAAACCAAGTGGGTCCCACTTGCTGAAGTGCCACAAAAGGACTCCAAATGGTTCCCTAGTGGGGTTAGAGATTCAATGGCCTAGATATCTGAATACAGGGGAGGAATAAGCAAGACATAGAAACATTTAGTCAATTTTACAGATGTTTCTGAGTAAAAGTCTTTTACAATGTAAGTAAATGAGAAGAAAAGAATGTCTCATTAAGAATTACTTAAGAAACACTCCTGTGTGTGACACAGAACCCTCATCCCAGACTACCCCTTCAGACCCTCAGTCAAGATTAGGCAGCAACTCATCTGCGAGCTTCATCTGTGAGTCAGATACATGTGTCTCCCCACTATAATAGGCTTTTTTCTGCACGTCCAGATAAGAGCCTCTCATACTATCCTTCTTACATGGATTGAAAGGGTATACTCAACTTCTAGAGCTGCAACTACACTCTGACTCTCCTAGCAGAGACATAGCAAAAGTCACATACATAGTCTTCTTGCCAAGTCTGACCCAAGATCCTTTAACTCCCTGTCTGCATCACCTCTTTAATGTCCAGATAGGATGTACATCTACAAGTGTTTCTTTGGAGTCAGGCTGCGTTTATTCACCTCACACCACACACTTCCGGGTCTGGGCTCAGATATGAGTCATATTTAGCTTTCACAAGGACTGTCACTCTATATTTTCTATCCATGCCCCACCTCCAGTCCTACTCAACATATCTGTGAGCTCCACCGCACAATCCCAATTGACATCTTCATCCATTTGCTCTCTTGCAGAGTGCTATTCGAAGAAATATGAAAACCAACAAACTAACTTAAATAGTGGGCTAAGGCTCTGAATGGGTAATTCACAATAGAAGAAATAAAAATGATTAAGAAGTATATTTGAATTGTATAAATGTTACAATCTTAGTTTTTTCGCTATTTGTATTTGACAGATTTGAAGAAGACATCTTTCCTACCTTGGTGCATCTAAATTTCTGAATGTAAATCAATTTCATCACACATTGTAATTATCAACTTAGAACACTTATCTAGACCTAAAAACTTATTAACCCCTAAACAATTAAGCTTAGTTGTAAAACTAAGCTACTTGCTCTTCAACTCCATCAGAGACTTGAGAAGGAATAAACTTGATTATCTGAGTATGTCAGGAGTGCAGGTTAGTAGCTTTCCAAGTGAGAATATGACAGAGACAGTTTTCTACCAAAATAGTCACCCTAAACTCTCTATAATGTTGGAGCATCTTCTTCAGCCTTTTGATCCAATTTATCTGACAGACATAATTGTGAGGCAGGAACTATTGAGGACTTGCTTCCTGATTGTGTCATGGTTCTTCTTGCTATAGGTAAGCTATTGTATATATGTGTAATAATATAAATGTATATGTAAAAAATAAAATAAAGAAAGAAAGTAGAATAAAATAAGAAAGAAAGGAAAAACAGCACAAACACTAATGCCATGTTACTATGAGCAGACAAACCCACTAAAACCCAGGTCCAGACACCTTTGGTTGATGCTTGTTCTATTTGTACAGCACAAAGTTAAATTTCTTTCAAACAAACAAACAAACAAACAGGTGTATTTGAAAGTTTCATCATCCTCAGAATCAGGTAAACATCAATGTGAAACTATTTTGACATTTCACAGTACCACAAGCAGAATGAGGAAATCAAGGAAACTACTGGCATCAAATGCTAACATTAATTTTGGGAAGAATTAACCTTCATTCATGATTGGTGAGATTGCAAACTGGTGCCCTCATCATGGAAAACATTGTGCAGATGTTTTTAAAAGACAAAAAGCAGATCACTATTTGGTGCAGTTCTTGCATTCTTTGAAATGTACCCAAAGGCAAAGGACTCAATAACTTGCTTGCTCGACCATGCTCATTACCCTCTATCAACAATAGCTAGGAAATGGAAACATCCTAGATGTTTCTCAACTGATGAACTGATAATAAAAAATAAAGAAGAAACACTTTAATTCTATTAATATATAAATAAATTAAATTTGCATGTAATGGATGAAAATGGAACAAATTATGCTGTGAGGTAATACTGAGCTATAACAAAAGGTCATGTCTTTTCTTATTGGTTGATCCTGGCTCCTAATCTCTGTGCTGAAGTATATAACATGTATTAACTTCAGAGGCAAGAAAAACATAATGTCACCACAGGGATGGGTATAGGAGGAGAAGTCTAGAGAGAGGGGTATTAGAACACAGGTAATGAGAAGAAAGAAAAATATCAGAGATAGGCTGCTATTGCTGTACAGGTTGTGGGACCTGAGAGCTTAGAGTCAATGAATGAGTTGAACTAAAGTCCTATGCAATAGGCTGCTTTGTTTAGAGCATCAGACAGTTTATACTCTGAGATTTAAGAGGAATCACATGAGGCAAGCAACCCTTGTCAAAATCCTGTTTGCTTGCTTATTGTTTTAATGGAGGTATATAATCAAATAGAAATAGCAATTGCAATGAATAACCTGAAATAAACTCACTCCTATTTGCTACACTTAGGAAAGGCATGAAAACATAATTCAAGAACGATTCTGCCTTATTTAAGAAATTGAGATCCTTGTTTTCTTATAGGTACTCAGATATCATCTCACATGACTGCATTATTGGACTACATTCGACAGTAGGATTTAACTGTAGGTTGGAAGAGTATGGAGGAAGAAAAGCAAAGAGAAAAAATAGCTTATGTAAAGGTACATGTATGTGAGTATAAATAAACATACATATATCGTCTGTCTATCTGTAGATGTAAATAGATGTAGAAAAAGAGGTAGATGGAAATAGAGATAGAAATGTTAGAGATAAAAACAAACAGAGATAGTGATGATAGAGATAGAAGCAGTCTATATATCATATATCTGTTAATATAAATAAAGGTAGATATAGATAATATAGAAATGCTGGAGATAAAAATAAAAAGAGAGATGATAGAGATAGAGGCGGGGGGGTGGGAGGGAGTTAGTGAAGAGATTATGTTTCAGTTGAGTGTAGCAGTTTAGTTCCTGCAGTTTTGAGGCAGTTTTTCCAATAGAGCAATTCAGAAGCTGAGAGAAGCCAGTTTGAATCTGTTGCTTTGGAGAGGAATTTTGAGCAAGACCAGATGAGTTGAATCAGCCCGCCAGAGTTCAGGAAGAACTAGAGAGGATGAACTTATTTAGCAGTAAATTTCAGAGGCTGAAAACATTCTTGGCCTAGGTTAGCAGATGGAGGCTGGAAACTGAAGGACTTGTAAAAGATTAGATTGTATGGAGGCTAGAAGCTTCCATGCCTAGGCCTAAGGATATTTAGTGAAAAATGTTTTAGTGTCAACCCAAGCCACGTATTCATATAACTTGGGTACAAGTCTCATCTCATTCCCTCTTTTGAGAAAAAAAAACTTTTACACACAAGATTTGGATATTGATTGGTAAACACTGTGTTTGATGTACCACTTGTTATGTAGGCCAGTGTGGTCAGTTGGCTTCAGTGGCTTAGTCCCTTCTAGAAATATGTAAAGAACTCTGGAAAGTATGTCTCATTCTTTTCTCATGTGATGGTTTCTTTTTTAAATAGTTAATTATTTATGTATTTTAGGTATATGCGTACTTGGTCGGAATGCACATCTGTTCACCAGAAGGCTGCATCAGACAGCTGTGAGCTGAAATGTTTGTGCTGGAAATTGAACTCAGGACATTCAAAAAAGCAGTGAATGCTCTTAATAGCTGAGCTATCACTCTAGCCCCCTTGACCCCACTCCACCACTATGTGATATTTTATATTATGTTCAATAAAGACAGAGATAAGTTCTTTGTAAAAGACATAGACATTGTCATACAGGGACATATTAACAAAAAAATATACACTGAAGAAGAGTATCAGAAGACTCAGAAGTAGAGACTTCAAATCTAGATTTAATCTTGTTTCTGTGACATCAAAGAAAGAGCTTTGATTTCTTTCCTTAATGTGATGCCTTATTGGTAACTTGGAATTTTTTATTGCTACACTCCAACTGCCCAGAATAAAATCTTTGTAAGTCCATACCTACTCATTTGAGAAAGAAAATACAATTTAGCACAACTTAACTTTTTAAAAACAGAATTACTTTTGACAAAAAGATTTGTGTTTTATTTCTTTCTTAATGTGTACCTGTGTTGTGTCTGTCAGTGTGTATGCCACATGAATATGTATACTAAGAAGTCCAGAAAAAGATGTCACATCCATTGGAATTAGAGATATTAATCACCAGAATTTGGTGTTGGGCTATGAACTTAGGTCTACTGTAAGAATAGCCAGTGCTACTTTTAACGGTTGAGCCATCTCTCCATCCTCAAGCTTTATATCTGAATAGGAACCATTGTATAGTATACAACAATGTTAATATTCTTATTAACACCTCGAATTCCACATGATAAATACATTAAATAATATTTTCTATGAACATATGCTTAATTATTTCTTTACATAATTGTGCCTAATGTATTACCTAAGTGTATAATTTCAATTTATTTTATTCTACTAAATAGAGTTGTATTTTCCTAAGTATTAACATTTATTGCATGAATTATATAAAGCTAACATTTAAATAACTAGTTATTGTTAGATTTATTCTATAAGTCATTTATTTATAAATGTACCATTTTTATTGTCTTCTCTGTTCAAGTTGCAAAGTATAAATGTTTAACATATACTTTCATATTTCTAGGAAACAGATCATTTCTAAGAAAACTTTTAAAATACTGGATGATAGGATGATAATTTCCAAGCTGATTTTTTTTTTAAATTACATTTGCTTACCCTGAGTAATCTTCTACATTTTCATTACAAAAACTTCTCAAGAGATTCAAAATAACAAAGAGCTTGCTGGCAAGTCGGAATTAATCATGCAGAAGTAAGATGAATATGATAAAAGCATAAAGAACCTGTAAAATTAAATTTTCCTCACACTCTGAACACAACAATGCAATTACATTGAAGAGTATTTTTTTTTCTTGCTTCCACTAACATGTCAGGGTAAAAAGGAAAGCATAACAGTAAAAAGAATCTGGAAGAAATCAGGCATTTTATCAGTGGTGGGAATCTCTTTCCTTCAAATCTAAAAATAAATTTATCACAGGAGGATTTGAAAATCTCTAATTATGAGTAATAAGAAAACGACAACTCAATATTTGTATTACTTGACTGCTGACCTGTTAAATCATTACAAGCAGGTTTTTATTCTTTCCTATATATCTTTCAAAAATAAAACTCTACAATGCGTTGGAAGAACTTCCTTTGAACTTTTAAGAATAATTTATTTTGAAACTGAAAATAAAAACACTGACAAAAATTTATGCTGAGCACCGTGTCAGCAATGCTAACTTATTGAACTTTATTTTTTTTTCTCTTCACATAACTAATGAATTATGCATACACACTTCAGATTGTATAACTCTATGGATCAAACAAACTTTGCACCTCTTCAAAAGAAATTTCAGATTTAATATCACAGGCCACTTTGGGAAAAACGTTTCTCAAAGAAAATAAATAATAAATAATGGTTGACCCCTGGGCATCTTCATGGAATTAGCAGCAGATCCTGTAGTCAAATTTGTTTGAGATGTACATGGCTGACCCACTTGTACCAATTTCATTGCTCAACATATGCTAAGATAGAGAAACTGAAGGTCTGTGAAAGCTGAAACCCGATGAATTTGTAGTCTTTCCTTCTTAAGTGTAGGACAGTGGGATCTGGGCATGATAAATCTTGGTAAGTGCAATTGAACATCAGAATTCTATTATTAAAAAAAACCAAAACCTTATTGGCCTTAAACTGTGCATGCATTTTAATATGAAGGGAAATGGCTTGAATTCCTTTCTTTTATTTTTACAATCAATACTCTTATTCAAAAATAGTTTTAAAATATTCAATATATCCTTTCATTTCCCCTTGTTCTGCTACTCCGAGTTCCTCAACATTTCCCCTTCCATCTGGGTGCACCCCTTTCGCTTTTCCTTAGAAAAGAAACAGGCATCTAAGGGATAGTAATATATAATATTAGATGAAACAAAATCAAAATTTGAGATAGAGCAAAAGAACAAACAATATTTTCAAAAGCCCAGTAAAAAGCATGGAAACAGATAGAGATGCAGAGACACTCTCATTTGCACAAATCTGGAGTTCCTAAAACATAAAACCTGAAGCCATAATGTATATATAGAGGACTTGTAGGATAAAAGTTAAAATTAGGAATAACAAAAATAAAATGAAATCTCTGATATGACATATCAGACAAGGAACCTCCAAAGATTCCTTTGAGTTTCTTTTCTGTTGATCATCTGCAGGTTATGCAGTCTTCCCGTAAGAGTAATTAGTTTCACATGAAACACCCATGGAGAAAATTAATTTTCACTGAAAAGTGGTTATCAATTGGAGATTGTGTCTGTGTTAGAGATAGGGCCATGTGCTCACTTCTCCTTACTGCTCTAGGATCCCATCTGGTACAGAGCTATTCAGGCTCTCTGCATGCTTTGAGAAGTCATGACTGTGCGTATCCTGTTTGTTTAGAGAGCTTTGATTTTTTTGTTGTCTTATATTCCCTCTGGGTTTTCCAGTCTTTCTGTCTCTTCTTCCTCATAGTTCATCCCCTTTAGGAGTGAATGTTCCTCACTTTAAAGCTCTCTCACTCTCTGCATATTGTCTGGCTGTGATTTTTTGTATTTTTTTTCTAGCTACTGCACAAGAAGCTTCTTTTATGATAGGTGAATAAGGTACTGATCTATGAGCACTGCAGAATGTCATTAAGAAGACTAGTACGTCAATGTTGCCATTCTCCCATGCTTCTCTCACCTAGAGTCCCAATAGAATGTCCTCCCCTCTGTCCCAGTTTCCTGGTTAGTGAAGACTTTCATGGGACATGCCCCTTGGGCTAGTATGCAGATATAAGTGAGTATATACCATTGGACTCTTTCTGCTTCTGGGTTAACTCACTCATTATGATCATTTCTAGCTCAATCCATTTGTCCACAAATTTTGAGAATTCCTTGCTTTTAATAGCTGAGTAGTATTCCATAGTGTAAATGTACCACAGTTTCTTTATCCATTCTTCTACTGATGGACACTAAGGCTGTTTCCAGGTTCTGGCTATTATGAATAAGGCTGTTATGAACATGGTTGAGCAAATTTTCTTGCTGTGTGCTGGAGCATCTCCTGGATATAGTTGAGTGGAGACTGGGGTCTGACTTTCACAAGTACTCTGGTGCCTCATATTTGACCAAGTCCCCTGAATGGGGAGACCTGGTGGCACTCAGAGGAAGGATAGCAGGCTACCAAGAAGAGACTTGATATCCTATGAGCATATACAGGGGGAGGAAATCCCCCTCAGTCACAGTCATAGGGGAGGGGAGTAAGGGGAAAATGGGAGGGAGAGAGGAATGGTAGGATACAAGGAGGGGATAACCATTGAGATGTAATATGAATAAATTAATAAATTTTTTTTAAAGCTGAAAAAAATAAAAAGAAGACAGTATGGCTACATTCCTTTTGTAGTGTTTGGCTTTTACCTTGGGTCCCTGAGCAGTCATGTCTGGCCATGGGTTCCATCTCATGAACTGGTCCTTACATCAAATCAGATATTAGTTCGTTACCCCCACACGTTTTGTGCCATCATTGCACTAGCTTACCTTTTAGGCAGGGCATCACTGTAGAACAAATTGTAAGACAAATTGTAAGTTTATAGATTGACTGTAGTTGGTGTTTACATTTCTTCTTTGGTAGAGAACAAAGTGCTTCTTGAACACTACCAAGAACACAAGCCCATACAGGCCCTAGGTAGGCATTAGCCCAACTTCTGCAGATAAATGAGTTGTGCAGATGCTTTTAGCAATAGGAACTTGCTGGAAGTTTATAGAAAACAGCCTATAGCCTTTGCAAGAACCTGGGATGTTTGGGGATTCCCATGGGTCCCTTTGACCAACAACTCAATTTGGTAGAACACGTTCCCTGTATTAATGCTTATTTGGTGATGAAAGAGCTCCAACTGGGGTTCTGTTCTCACTTATTAATTTGTGATTTCATTTAGAAATCTTCATCTTCATTAGAAGATACCTGGTGGCACTCAGAGGAAGGATAACAGGCTACCAAGAAGAGACTTGATACCCTATGAGCATATACAGGGGGAGGAAATCCTCCTCAGGCAAAGTCATAGGGGAGGGGAGTAAGGGGAAAATGGGAAGGACGGAAGAATGGGAGGATACAAGGGATGAGATAACAATTGAGATGTAACAAGAATAAATTAATAAAAAAATTAGATGAACTATAAAATCCATGTTAATATATGTATGTAATTTAAAAAGTTTCAACTACGTTAGATTTCCATACTACTCTTTAAAATGCCCTTAATTTTAGCTGCCTTCCTCTATATTCCCTTCTCTGCTCCCATCTTCATTTCCTTCTGCATTGGATATTACCATTCCACCCAACTCCTAATTATCTAATCTAGTTCTGCTTGTTAGACCACCTAACCAGGCAAGGATTTTTATATGCGTATCAGAGATATGAACTCAAGTCTACATGCTGGCACAGGAAGCTCTCTTACCCACTGTACCATATTTTCTGTCTGCTTTCAGATACCTTGGTCCCTGCTAGATAGTTTGAATAATATAGCAATATACAAAATAATAATGATTTAATAAATATTCAGATACATATGCTATTTTATATATTTTTATGTTTAGTGCATAAAAATATACATTTTCAATGTGTGGGCATACATATATGTGTAGGTATGTAGGTTCTTGGAAGACCTGGGTTAACATCAGGAATTTTCCTCAGTTGCTCTACAGAATATTAATTGGTTTACCATTTAAATCTAGAGGTTGGCAATATAGGCTGTCCTACCTATTCAACTTGGTCCTCAGAATCTCTGTTTTAGATTTCTTAGAGCTGAATTTTATTTGGGATGTTATACCTTCATGCTTTGGGTGCTGGCAATCTGATTGTCAGACTCCACATATTTATGCCAAGTACTTTACCCCCTGAGCCATCTACCTGAACATCTAGTTTTCAAAGAGATTTTATCTTAGTGCAGAAAAAATTTAAATAATTTAATTTTGTTTCCCCAGTTTTGACAGGACACGTTATTCCAATTAGTCTGATCTAATATTCTGGTTGTTCAATAGTATTTTAAATGCTATATCATTATGCCTGTCAAAAATTACCTTGGAGAGAGAGAGCTCCACACTTTTGACTCATATCTGCTGTAAATTTCTAGAAAGTGAATAAACGTACTTATTTTGGAACTTTGGCAAGCTTATATGATTTTTGTTTACAGAAGGAGATCAGTTTAAATGAAGCTACACAGTCAATTTTTGATGATTTAATTTCTCAAACAAAGTTGTCCCCTAACTGCCACACTTCTCTTAAACTTGTAAACTTTACAGCAAATAGCTATGAAAAGTAAATCAACAACATGTGATTGTTATATATTTTTTTTTATCATTTGTGATTATGAAACATATAGTTCCCTGGCTTTATTATTCGTTAATTAATGCTTAATTTCCATCCTTGTTTAATAAGATAGTTTTAAAACTCACTAACGGCCATGTTATAAATTGCTACACTTACAATTCTACCCTTGCAAGTTCCTATAGGCCTACCAACTTAACAGTTATTGTGTTTCAGACTAAATACAGTAACAGTAGGTAGTGACATACAAAGATCATCATTTTGGGAACATGTAATGCTTACTTAAATTAAATTTCACATATTTACTCACATTCTGCTTGCTTGTCTATTTTCTGAATTTGGGTTGTCAAAAGAAATATTTGAAGAAGCAGCTGTAGTAAAGGGATAATCTGAAACAGAAGGGTTGTCAGATTGACTTAGTTTCAAACTACCACTACAAAGCAAAGTTGTGATATGTCTCCTACAAATAAGACAATATTAACAATGGAAAATACTGGCACATGAGATACATTTTGTTGTCAAAATTCCCATATGACAATATATTCCTGTTTTACCTGCTTTGCTTAGTTTTGGAAGGACAAAAGGAGTTTCACTATGCACATGGCTGAGTTTTTGTAACTTGGAACAGGAACTTCAGGTTCTTCTAATTATGTTGAACCTAAACATCATTATGTGGAAATAATCTTGACCAGCATCAATTACTTTCATTTAATTATTATTAACATAAAGGTGTAAAATTCTGAGTAGGGTTTGAAAATACATCTTGTTAATGGTGTTGTTTATAGTCGTATAAAAAATTAAAATTATTATTCTTCATAGTCACTTGTTTAGAAAAAGGCGTTAAGTGTGAAAGTGAAACTGATGCATTACATACAGAGACATAGGAAGAGGACTGTAGTATAGTTTGTGACAGAGGATACATCATTATGTTTGCATAAAAGATATCCCACTAAACATGTTTTAATTGAGAAAATAAAAGGAATAAACCAAAACATATTCTCAAATGTAACAGTGAATATGAATATGGCAAGGAACGGTGTATTATCATGCAAAGGTTAACTCCTATGGCATTGGGTTGGGACGCTTCAAAAACAGTAAACTGTGTTCTCCATATATTTTCTTTCTATGCACGTGTTTTTACGTGTGTACAGTATACAGAGCCCCAGCCCCCCCCAAAAAAGACAGAATTGCTATGAATTCCAGCAATCTTCTCAGTATGTTTCCCATACACTTGAAATTAGTATTAGGAAGTATCATAATTCTCATTGAATCTTGGTGGCCTAAATCTGATAAGTTTAATGTTGTTGTTTATAGTAGTACAAAAGTGGTAGAAGTCATTATTTTACATAATCATTTGTTTAGCAAATGACAGTAAGTGTGTGAAACTGAAACTAATAAGGTAATCTACAGAGCTGTAGAAAGAGGCCTGAGGTATATAGAGTTTAGCGACAGAGAATACATTGTTATGTTTTCTTCAATGTTTACTTGTGGAAGACATGCTGGACGCCTCATGAGAAGACCGCTCTAAATGAATGAAGAAATTAGTAATGGTTAACGGATTATACACTTATAAGGGACTCCCATAGCCAGTGCTGTATTGGTCATGAAACAGCATGTAATTACAGTTATATGGTGTAAACCCACTCCTTTGTGCAATCTGATTTTAATCCCTAATGCATTTCATTTGTTAGATTGATGTGAGAGCTTCAGCCATCTTGTCTACCCTACAGGCAGCAAGAGACTTGATGCCCTATGAGCATATACAGGGGGAGGAGGTCCCGCTCAGTCACAGTCATAGGAGAAGGGAGTGAAGGGAAAATGGGAGAGAGGGAGGAATAGGAGGATACAAAGGAGGGGATAACCATTGAGATGTAATATGAATAAATTAATAAAATAAAATTTTAAAAAATCCATGAGCTTTTAAAAATTAATATTTATCAACACAAAGAAATTCTGATCAAGAGTTTATCCTGAGAAATTAGTTAGCATCATGTTAGGATTTTCTCATGTGGCGTTTTATGAAAATGTTGAGAGTTGCTTATTTACATTTTATACTGTATAAAAATAAAAATCAGTCGACTATCACATTAAAAAAAAGAAAGAACACAGAATCTAGCTGAAGCAAACACCTCAAAGGGTTCTTCTAATGTTCCTCTGGTTGGTATGTAGAGAAGATAAAATAAATATTAAGCTTTTGTAGCAAGAGATATTACAGAGATGGATGCAAATGTGTGCTATTACAGTTTACTGTACAAATGCAGAAATTGCTTTATTTGAATTGTACGCAAACTTTTGCCAAATCAACATATTGCATAAAAAAGGAAAAATAAAGTTAAGAAACAAATTTACTTGTTTTTCTTTAATTTAAATATTAACAAAAATTAGAGTTTTTCAAAAATGCAATAGTCTTGGAAAAGTGACTTACATTTTTGTTTTCTTCTGACAAAAATCACTCTTCTTCAGTGGGAACTGGCAGGCCCATGCCAAGGTACACCCCTGAGGAATTGCACACCATACATGAGATCTGGTATAAGGAGGTTGTTAGGGGAAAGGAGAGGAGGGCCGATGAAGGGGTAGAGGCAGCTAGTGAGCCTTGTAGGAAAATGGATTGGAATAGAGCCATGATGGCAGAGAAGGGGGTAGGACAGAAAGGGAAAGATGGTGAGAGAGAGAGAAAGGGAGAGGAAGAGGAGGGAGAGAGAGAGAGAGAGAGAGAGAGAGAGAGAGAGAGAGAGAGAGAGGGAGCGAGAAGGAGAGGGAGAGTGGGAGAGGGAGAGGGAGAGAGAGTGGAAAGAGAGGGAGAGAGAGACAGGGAGAGAGAGAGGGGGAGAGAGAGGGGGAGAGAGAAAGAGAGAAGGGGAGGGAGAGAGACTGAGCAAGAGAGAGAGAGAGAGAAGGGGAGGGAGGGAGACTGAGCAAGAGAGAGCAAGACAGAAAGAGAGAGAGGGAGGGAGAGAGAGGGAGACAGAGGGGGAGAGAGACAGAAAGTGGGAGAGAGGGAGAGAGGGGGGAGAGAAGGAGGGGGAGTGAGGGGGAGAGAGGGAGAGAAGGAAAGTGAGAGAGAGACAGAGGGGGAAGAGAGAGGAGGGAGGAGGGGGGAGGGGATGAGAGGAGGGAGGAGGGAGAGAGAGAGGAGTGGGGGAAAAGAAGAGAGAGAGGAGGAGAGAGAGGAGAGGAGAGGGAGAGAGGGAGGAAGGAGAGAGAGAGAGAAGGAGAGAGAGAGAGAGAGAGAGGAGAGAGAGAGAGAGAGAGAGAGAGAGGGAGAGAGAGAGAGAGAGAGAGAGAGAGAGAGAGAGAGCACAACATATCTTCTGTGGATGTTCCACATTTAAGGAAATTGGCTGGCCCTTTTTAAAGCCATAAGTACCTATAATCCATCGTTAAGAATTCTCCACAGTTGAGTGGAGAGTGTGATATGACTTTCTCATGTACTCTGGTGCCTCACATTTGACCATGTCCCCTGGAGGGGGAGACCTGGTGGCACTCAGAGGAAGGACAGCAAGTAGCCAAGAAGAGACTTGATACCCTATGAGAATATATAGGGGGAGGTAATCCCCCTCAGGAACAGTCATAGGGGAGGGGAATAATGGGAAAATGGGGGGGGGGGAGGAATGGGAGGATACAAGGGATGGGATAAACATTGAGATGTAACAAGAATAAATTAATAATAAAAAAAAAAGAAAAGAAAAAGGAATGTAGTGAAAAGTTTGTCAGTTTAAATCCTAGGCATTCTCTGTCATATATTATCAGCAGGGTGTCACTTGAAGTCCTTGGTTTCATTGTGTTGGGATTAAGGATTTGTATCATCATTGCCCTGTTTAACTATTTCATCTCAATTCCAGTAAACATCTTTAGAAATCAAGCAGGGAACTGAAAAGTCTAAGCCTTGGATCACTTGTGACAATTTAGGCTTTAGTTAGTGAAATCCTTTCCGCCATTCCATGGAATTTAGTTATTAATATCTCTTTCTCATGGACCTTTTCCTGAAAGGCCAGACAAACAACTTGTAGCTAAGAAGCTTTGAATCCCAGTTGCTATCAACTTTATGAAAAACAGCTCAGTTCCTTCTCCCTTTCTAGTTGCTAGTAACTTAGTCTCATGTTTCTCCGCTCTCTACCTTTCTCCCTGAACTTTTGTAGAGAGGGTAAGGAGAAGTGTGACTATGACAAAGCCCATTGCAAACAAATTCACAAACAACAAAACAAAGCCAAAAAAAAAAGTACCCAGGAGCCTTCTGCCATGGTGCTAGGAGAGGGGCCATAGCAGTTTTTATTTTATTATTTTTCTAGTTGGTTAACTCCACTTCTGAGGCCAGTTTAGAAGACTGTCAGCCTTCTAGCTTTGCCTCTCCATCTAAGCCACATGTCTGCCACCATACCTTCTCCCTAAGAATTGAGCCGTGCAGGCAGCTAGGAGCAGATTGTGGAATGCTCTGGCCCATGATTGCTCTCTGTGAGCTAATCCTCACTTTCAGATTATGACAAAATATGATTTTTAAGAGTGTGGATACCAGTCCCATGTCAAGTGACACTTGCTTTTAATTATCGATTGGGCCTAATAATGTTTGTTATTAGGCCTATACCACTTATTATTACAGCAGTATAACCCATGAGCAACCAATGAAGACACAGACAACTGTTATGTTTTAAAATTGCCTTAGTTAACCTGGGGTAAGGCAGATGTTAATCCTCTAAACTACTTCCCATAGTGGGGCACGTATGGAATACCTGCCTCATACCTGCCCCAATTCCATACCATCTGCTTCTAATAACTTCTATCAAGCTACATCCCATCCATAATCCCAATACTTGTTAATGTTCTTCATCTGGGCCAAATCTTCATCCACTTTGGGTATATGTTTCTCTTCAATCTAAGCCATGGTGGCTTTCCTCTCTTTTCTTCTCCTCCTGGAATCTTCAATATTGCACTTCTTGTTGTCTTGCCCCTACCTCCTTGGTTCTGTGAATACAGAAATACACCACCACACTGATTTGTTCAGTATTTGGGTCTAGTCCAGGGCTCTGTGCAATAGGGCAGCCACTCTAAACGCTTAGCTGCCTCCCATAAGTTGCCTTCACTTAACTATTTTTAATTTAATGATTTGTATTTATATTTATGATGACACTCTCATTCCATTGTCTCTTCTGAATGTTTTTCAATTAAAAACAAACATTCCTTGCTTTGTTGTACTGATGGCTGACAAAATGTGTATAAATATAAAGTCCTACATTTACCATTATATGATTTAATTTCACATCCTACATCAAACATCAAAGACAGAAAATAATATTTTCTACAGAGCATTTCCTTAGTTACTGATCAAATCTATTTATTAAGTAACTTTTTCATAGATCAAATCAACTATGGTATTTTTCAATTCTTTTCTGTATTTGCTAAAGCATATGATGTCAGTCATACTAATAATATGCTCTACAATTGCATTACTCTGCATGTTACCGGAAAATATAACTTGTTCAAAAGCAAAAATTCAGGCTTAACCAATAGCCATGAAGTACTGATTTAAAATAGTGAGTAGTTGTTACAGCAATTCATTTGAAAACATTTTGCAACACCTGCATGTATGCATGTAAATTATATGCAAAGTTGTGTTATTCCTTATATTCATACTCCATATTGAATAATAATAGATGAATTTGTGCAATGATTTAAGTAATTTCACACCAAACATCAAAGTGCTAAGTAGAAATGCAAACCAGGAAAAATTCTGAGCACGTTGCTATTGTGCTTGCTGTCTAACACAGACACCTGTTTCTAGCTCCATCTTAATTTATATATACTGAAAAATTAAAAGAGTTAAAAGCAAAGAAAAATAATTTCTGCATATAAATATGACAGTCTATCAACATATTCTTCAAAGATAATTTGATAAAGCATCTGTGATTTGGTGAAAAGTAATTATAGCTGTTAAGTAGAAATGATATGTAAAAATAACGAAATATATATTTATTTATATATGTATGAGAAAAGTGATAGAGGGAGGATGGGAGGGAAGGAGGAAGAGAGAGACAGAGACAGAGAGAGAAAAAGATAGAAAATATGTGATATATATGCATGGCTGAGAACGCCAGAAGAGAGTGTTTGGAAGAGTAATAAGTATGGCTTTAAAAATAATTTTATTATAATTTATTTACATTATATCTGTATTATAATCTCCTCGCTCTTATCATGCTGCAAATATTCTTAATGGCAATCTTTGCACAACCAAGAAAAGTCATATTTCAAGTCGTAGGAGATAAGAGAGTAGGTTCCTAAATTCAGTATCTATTTCTAGAATAACATTTGATTCAAAGGAGAGCTACAATACTATAAATTTATGTTGCTTACTCAGATAACCATGAAATTTGCATTTACCATAGTCATAAATTTGCTAACAGAAAAGAAGTAAATATGATACAGTGTTATTATTAGGACTAGAGATTTTATTCATATTTTATCAATTGTCCTAATATTTTCAGGAACTATAACCTCGTCTATGATATCATACTGTTTTTAAACATCGTGTCTGTATTTTTCTCTACAATTGATAAACTGTTATTGTATTTAATTTCTCATTGTATAAATTTTTTGTGAATTGATGCATGTAGAATTCAGATGCACATTACATATAATAATGTGTTAAAAGTTGCCAGAAAAAAGTTATGTCTCTGCTGGTCTCATGTCTGTGTAGTTGGATTAAGTTCTGCTTCTCAAAGTAATGTTGCTTCAAATAAGTAAAGCTCGCTGCTAACAAACTGCATGATTGAGTGCAATTGATCTTAAAATGTTTGCGAAATATTTATATAACTAAGTAAATTATGAAATACGGATAAGTCTGATGGTGCATACATTTATTCCTTAGGAAGATGGGCCGTTGGATCTCTGTGAATTTAAGGTCTACATAGTGATTTGCTGAGCAGCCAATGAGACTATCTTAAAAACAACCAAACCAGCCAATGAATAAATAAACAAGAAGAAGACATGTAAAAAGAATATGTGAGAACTGAAGAGAAGGACATAAATGTGTTACTAAGTAAGCAAATATTATTTTGTAAATTCTAGTGAAATGGCCTCTAAAGAACAAGTATTACCTTTTTACATTTATTCTCTATCCATTCTACCCTTCACATTCTCATAATCCTTCTTTCTGAAAATTTCAGCCTCCTCTTTTCTATCTGAAGTCTTTTTTGTTTTTGTTTCTATGGTTTTTTTTGGAGGGGTTGTTTGTTTGTTTTCTTTTGTTTTGGTTTTGTTTTGTTCTTTTCAGATAGGTTTTCCCTGTTATCTTGGCTATTCTGGACTCACTTTGTAGACCAGGCTGGTATGTGCCACCACGCCTGGCCTTTTTTTGTTTTGTTATGTTTTGTTTTGTCTTTCATTTTTCGAGAAGGGTTTCTCTGTGTAGCCTTAGCTGTCCTAGACTCGCTTTGTAGACCAGGCTGGCCTTGAACTCACAGCGATCCACTTGCCTCTGCCTCCCAAGTGCTGGCCTTAAAGGCATGCACCATCACACCCAGCCTCGTATGGCTTTTTTTTTTTTTTTTTTGAGCCATATAGAGTGCCCCTAATATTGGTTTTGGTTAATGGTTTTGTCATAAGTCTGTTGAGTTTGTGGATTTCATGAATGACGTTCTACAGGGAAAGTGCCCTTTTCACATTTGGTTGGATAAAACATATCACCAAGATTACTGAAAGCATTCACTATGATAACATGGCTTACAAAATTCTTGTCAGGGTGTTCCACATCGTAACTTAGTTTTTGAAAAGTCACTAAGTCCAGCATACATTAAAATTTAAAGAGATGAGATCTAATTTTTATTATGAAGGTAATATATTATGAAATAATTTATGACTATGTGTTAAACTTAGTGAGTTAATTGGTGCGCCAGGACAGATTTAACATAGACAAATGCCCTATCACTCCTTGAAGTTTGACACACAAACTTAGAAAGTTATCAATGAATCTGTTTTGTAGCAATTATGCTGTTGTAGTGGGTTTCCCTTTCATTCATTCTCTTATACTTCTGATCTGAGTTCTGTTACTTTTCTCATATTTATATAACTTATTTTGTAATTATGAGCATTTATTTAAGTCTTTTGGTTTTAAGAGAAGCTAGAATTCACAATACATTCTTTATATTTCCCCAATTCCATCTTTGAAAGAGGACACGATTTAATTTACTGATGTATTGATGGTAGGTAGCATAGATGGTGTCTTTACTATTATTATTTATATTCTACATGCTTTATCTCAGTTTACTTAATTCTTCCTTCTTTGCCCCGTTTGCTTTTGTTACCACAGATGTGGACTCAGGCCATTCATTGGAACTCATCAGTTAGTTCCTTGGTGTTCCCATTGCTCTCAGATCTTCTCGCCACTACTGTAGCCATAGCTACCATCTTTGATAAAGGCTGCACTAAGTAATGGAGGCCTACATGTTAGAAACCTCTTATTTGACCTTATGTATCCACACAAAGAGGAAGAACAGAAGTTATCTCCCAGGGAACTAAGCAGCATGATTACACAGCCTGTGTGGTATGGGAATACATGGTTTTACTTGCCACAAACACACAGAGATTGAATTGCATCTGTCATAGGCCTACAACTGACATGGTTCAGTTAGGTTTAGGTTTAGGCATGTATCACCACATTTAGTTTCTGATGTGGCAAAGTTATGAGTGCTGGTAGCAACAGGAACAGGAAGAAAACAGCTGCTGAGTGTCAAAGCATGGCCTGGTCTGCGTCTGTGCTGACAGAAGCAATGGAGACAGTAAAGGAAGAAGTGAGTAAGAGGAGGTACAAATATAGAATGTAAATACTAATAGTAAAGACACTGAGTATTACAAATCACTCCTCAAGAGCTCCCAAAGTTGAGTAGCTTGTTCAACATACTCAAAAGGAAATGAAAATGGTATGAAGAACTAATTATGCACTATAACTCATTTTTTATATTCTAATAAATAAATATTGAGCCTTAGAGAAGTAGCTCAGCTGTAGAACACTTGGATAACATACTGAGTGCCTTCTATCACAGCTGTAGTTAAAAAAAAAACACTATTCTAAAGTATTCTAAATTAAGAATAGTTACTTTTCCTCATGAGGGGTTTTCTGACTGTTCTTAATTACTGGTAGTATTTAACCTCCAAGTTTCCTCTACATAAAACGTTAAGGAATTAATAATTATAGAATATTTAATTATAACTATGATGATAAAAAACAAATAAAATGGTCTAAATATTGTACTTTAAGCAAATTTTGAGGATACCAATATGTTTCCAGGGAGAATTTAGTACTGTATCACACACTTAGTTACGCAAAGTGGTGAACACGGAGGCTGTCAAAGTGAATTTACAAGTAGTTGCAAAACTGCCTTGAGGGAGGAAGAATAACATGGCTTCCATTAGACACTGTTTACTTGTATATCGTTTCAGTAATTTAACTGACATGCCTGTCAGTAATCTACTACTTACAAGGTAATAAAATGGGCCAATGATATTGAATGACAGAGAACTTGGTGAGTTGATGGGCCGACTAGTCAGGAATTATATAAATATTTTCTCAATATCCCTCACACTTTCTCCATATCTTTCTCTCTCTTCTCCCTCTGTCCCACCCCCTCTCCCTCCCCCCCCTCTCTCTCTCCTTCCCTTCTTGCTCCTTCCCTTTCACCCTCCCTCCCTGTCCCCCTCTCTGTCCCCCTCTCTCCATTTCATAGAAGGATGATTAATTCCTTGACAATCTTTCATTTAATTAAAAAATATCATTTAAATGAATGAGTAGTCAGAGCTGGAGAGATGGCTCAGTTGTTAAAGAGTACTGCCTGCTCTTTCAGAGGGTCCAGGTTCAATATCCACACTTATGTGTCACCTTACCACTGTCTGTATGTAACTCAAACCCCAGGAGTATTGACACTTTCAGAAAGATGCACATGTATTCAAAACATCAATATAAATAAAATAAAAACAAATAAATCTTTTTTAAAAAGATGGGTGTAGTGGCATAAGCCTTTAATCCCAGCACTTGGGAGGCAACTGGCCTTGTCTACAAAGCAAGTCTAGGACAGCCCAGTCTGTTACACAGAGAAACCCTGTCTTTAAAAACCAAAACTAAACAAACAAACAAATGAGTAGTTCTACCATATTCTTGAATACTTAGGTTGTTCCTGAAGAGAATCCCTCTAGTTTGCTTTCTGTTGCTTTGAAAAATACAATCACCAATTTAACTTGGGTATGAAAGGGATTACATCGCTCTCACTTCCATGTCACAATCTATTATTGAGGGAAGTTGCTGCCGTAACTGAAGCAGAAGTTAAGAACACTGCCTAATGGCTTGTTCCACAGATTCTGGTTAGCTACCTTCCATATACAATCCAAAACTCCTTCCGAAAGATGGGACTATCTACAGCCATCTAGACTTTTTTACATCAGCTATCAACAAAATGCCCTACAGACATGTCCATAGGACAGATTATAGAGGCAGCTCCCTGAGAATCCTTCTAATAACTCTGGACAATATGAGGTTGACATCTCAGGCTATTTAAGAGAGAAGTCTCGACGTACTCTAATGTTCCTCATGCAGAAGGATGATTTTTACTTTCTGTACATCTGCCCTTTAGTTCTCCTCAGGCCCTTGACTAATGAGTGACGCTATGCCTGAAAAAAACATGGAGATGAATGAACTTTAATCAATATGCAGATACAAATGTTAGTGTCTTATCTAAATAGCCAATAGACATGCCTTATAACTGGACATTTTTTTATCATGGTCAAATGTCCCTGTAAAATAATACATATGTGCAGACATTAACACTCACATCTTAGTACCCACATCAAACACAAAGCAAAATAAATCCAGAAAATCATCTTCTTCAATTCTGATGTCAGTAGGCAGTGACCTCATTTGTCTGAAATATCACTGGCTTAAAAGTAGTACCTTCTTCTTTATTTATCCATTAAATTTCTCTCTAAGAGCAAATGGTTTTAAGCTTGAAACAACTCAAAATAATTCTTTTACTTGTATCATTAGAACCTATAGGAGAAAATAGTGGATCATTTGCATATTTAAATTCATGACATCTATAATTTAGGAATTTACTTTTCACCTCCATGCAAAGACACATTCATATCTCTTTACTAAGGCTCATCCCCTTCTATTCTTTGTTGGCAGACCATTCCGTATAGTAAAGCTATAGCCAAATGTGCATGTAACTGTGATCTAATCACAGAAATGGTTGTCTGTTCTGCAGTTGCATTCAAATCCTCCTATACAAAACTTTTTGAGCACTGCTACTATTGGCTTTCTTAGAAAAATTGTACTATGCTTTTGTTTATTATTAGTGTTTGTACCCATAATGTTCACACCATCATAGAAACTTAAGGTACCTTTCTGGATGATTATCTGTATCAAGGTTTCACTAGTTGAAGCCACCTTTACTATTTAAGTATCTCCATTCTGGACATATAATGTCATAATTTTAGAAAATTATGAATTCAATAATGATGCCAGTAGAAAATTAATACTAGCATTTCTACAATCTTTGTGATTTGTGAAATCTAAATAACTAGATTATGGTAAGATTTTGCATTCTTACCATTATCGCTGACGAATGTGAAGTTCCATCTCTCTCTCTCTCTCTCTCTCTCTCTCTCGTTATTTGAAGGATTTCATGAGATAGTCCTCAAGCATTTATAGAGAATGACATTGCTATTTTGGTAATTATCTCTGGGAATGTCACTCTTCCTATAACTAATCAGTGGCTTTACACTTTGGGAATAAATGCAATATGTTTTGAGCTCATATTCTCCGTTTTCCTTAGTTTTTCTAAGGGATTTTATTACTATTTAATTACAGCTAGTAAAAAAGACAGGACAATTCTTAAACAATGACCATGTTGTGTAGATGTACCTATGGTTTTGTGTAAGTCAGCAACATGGTGAATAAGATTTTTAAAAATTATGTCAATTTATATTAATTCTGAACATAACTATAAGCTAGCTTTTAAAGCCACGACTATGATTTTATTGTTTTTAAGTCTCACATGTGGAACTCCCTATTCTCTAAAGTGAACTCTATGAAATATTCACTGAATATCTAACTTTTGCTTGTAGTTCAGTCAGTGAAAACTCCATAAGTTTAAGGTCCCCTGGGCAGTAATTTGCATCCCTGAGTGGAATCTACTCATTTGAAACCATAAATAATTTTAGGCAATTTTCATGCTCAAATAGTCATGAAATTGAGGGGGCTTTCTGCTTCAGCAAATCATTCACATTTTCTATTTTTCTTAACTCTTTTTCCTTTGAGCAAATGTGGCATGTTTTCCTAAATTATTTGTGAAGAACAGTTTTGGTAAGGTATCAAGGTTAGGAAATTTCTATATTAATTTATTTTCAGCTTCACTTAAAGAGGATAAAAAAATTCAATGCCATTAGCTAACTGATCTTTATAAAAAAGATAAAAATGCATGGAATAAAAATTTTATTAGCTTCATTTTGAGATCAAATATCATGTTTACTATTATTCCCAAGAAAAATATTATATAATAGACAAAATGATTTTACTGCTTTTTATTCTGATATTCTTTCCAAATATTAAATAATATTGAAATCACAGATATTATATAAGCTATATAAGTCAATATATTAACATAATATGTAAATTTATACAAAAACCAAATAAGCATAGTGCATAGATACTGGTTCAATGTTTGACTTCAAAATGTGTTTTTTTAATAGAAAAATTCTACCAAAAGAAAATTCATATGTTATCTATTTCAAATAATGGATAGTCAGATATATTTCATATTACTTAAACAAATTCTGGATTTTATATCCATAATTCCATGCTATTCTTCTCTCTGTGTATAGTTATTTTAAACACATTGACCAGATCTTAAAGCACTTATTTAATTTGTATTATATTTTTCTCAATATTTATTAATATATCTATCCATAACTAGTTCTTCAGTATAGATTTTAATTTTATATTAATAAGATCTATTCTTGTTTTAAGTTCATAGGCTGTAAACACAAATACTGCAGAAGTTTAAAGCTATCGTATATTTTCATTGAGTGGTCATAAATGTAATATTACATGAGAGAACGCTAATGAAGAATAACACGTTTACATCCTGATTATAGGTATGTATGTATGCATATATTTATATATTATATACACATAACACACACATGTACGCACACACACACACACACACACACACACACACACACACACACACTTCATCCTTACCTTGAAAGAGAATCAGGACCATGGTAGAGATTAAGTTCTTCAGGAACTGATTGCTATAAAAATTATACAATTAATAAGAATTACAAGTATTAATGTGATTTTATGCTACCAGATATTTAAATATTTTAATGAAAGTGTTGCTTTTTATGTGGAATTTAACATCCTTTCTTTGGTTTTATTGATTATTTTGCTTTTAATTATAAATTCCAAGTATACACAGTATATTGAGAACCATTCAGTGAGCTGAGCATGGTATTGCATGCCTTTAATCGCAGTACTCAGGCATATGGATTTCTGTGAGTTCAAGGCCAGCTTTATCTACTGGACACCCAGAAAGCAAAGAAAGAAAATTTCTGTTTGGAGACTGAGAGGAGAAAGAGAGGGGGTGAGAGGGGGCAAATGGAGAGAGAAATAGAGAGAGGGAGGGGAGAATGCAGGGAAGGGAGGAAGGAGGAAGAAAAGGAGAAAGGAAGGAAGGTCAGGCAGGAAGAAGGAAATAAGAAAAGCATTTTGTTAACTTATGTTATAGCACTAGTGAGTAATAACTCTTGGGAATGTATTCTGGATATTAAAATGGTGGCACAATAGGTGTCATTTTGCATGATTATATTTTTCTTAGGAGTATTATCTCCATTGTCTCTGCAATGCGGCATCTAAGTTCATAATATTAGAAATGCCACATATAAAATAACTTACAAAATTATCTTATGAACCAGGAACCAGGAGGCATTGTCCTAATATGCTCTCTAGAGATATTTAATGAATATAATAAGAAAAATGTACAAGCATGCTTCTATACTAGTTAAAACTTATTTAAGTGTTTTCTGGGAATTTTCTTTTTAATGAAACATCAGAAAACAACCTGATTTTCTAGGATTTCTTATTAGTGCATCTATTGCTGGTGACTGTAGCACAGTTTCATATCTTACATTTACGAACCACACTAGCATACTTCAGTTTTAATGAAGGTACTTACATACTTGATCAGTAATTACAATGAAAATATCTTCTGCAGGATCTTAGGTATCCCAGGCTGATCTCAAACTCACAATAAACAAAGGATGAGTTGATCTTCTTATCTTCCTTCCTCCATCTGCTCAGTGTTTCATTATCACACTTATTTACGTAGTGCTGGATGTCATGCACAGGTCTTCATGTACAACAGGGAAGCTGTTTACCAACCGAGCAAGCTTTTCAGAGAGAGCAAAGGAACACCTCTAACAAATAGATCATATAACAGATCTCTATAGTAGGCGACATGCTGCATTAAGTTTTATTATATATTTGAATATACTATAACCTTTCCTTATCTTATTTTTATCTCCATTTTAGAAGAATCTGAGTGAGGCTTCTGAAAAAGAATAAAATCATCTTAAAGATAAATAAAAAAAATAATTGACTTATGTTGAACGTGAGGCAAATTGACTCAAAAATGAAAGCAAACATATATACCTTGATAAAACTGGAATGATTGTAATGATTTGCAACATTTAAACTGTCAATCTGTTTGATATATTACCTCATGAAACCAAAGACAAACATTTCGGGGCACACAATGAAGTAGTTTTGGTAGTGCTTTCCATGTGATGGCATTAAAAATGTACTCTGTTTTTCATAGACATCCATGAAGGCATACAACTGACCAGAAGAGCTGGACAAGAGAGCATGTAAAAATGATCAGTAGGCATCTTGTCTACACCTACTCTATGTAGAATGTGTTTCTTTTGTGACTCTCCTGCTTTTGTCTGAAAATATTTTAAAGTCATATGTTTCCTACTGGCCACTGTTATAAATCAACCTTAGATAAGTGTGAGATATCATTTATGATTTAGTATTTACTGATGGTTAAACACTTACAGTATCCTGGAGGTCACCATACCATATATGATTTTATTTAAATGGATATTATTGCTAATACTGTTAAATATGTGTTTTATTTGGCAAGTTGCATGGCAAAACAAAGTATAGCTATGTATGAAAGATCAGTTTAATGAAGACAATGACATTTAATTATTTCATTCATATATAGATAATACTTATTTCAAAATGAAAATGACACAACAAAAATTTTAGCAATGAAATAAGTATCCAGTAATTTTTGAATTAGGCAAAAAAAATCCATGTGAATTCAAATCGACTCTAATGTGATAGAGGACAAAAGTGGGACCCTGAAGAAGGTATATAATATTGTGTGCATGTGTGCATGTTTGTGTTTGTGTGCATGTGTTTGTGTGTGTGTGTGTGTGTGTGTGTGTGTGTGTGTGTGTGTGTGTGTGTGTGTGCATGCGCAGGTATATATGTATGTATATTTCAGAAAGAATCAATTTAAGGGAAGGGAATTGTCTTTTAAATTCAGAGTTTCAGAGGTTTTGGATCTTGCTTGACTGTCTCTGCTGTTTCTGCATGGGAATGGGAGAACGTCATGGCAGAAGAAACTCACAATCTGAGGCTTCTAACTTTCTCATGTTCTTGAAACAGAGGGACACCACAGTCTTGTGTTGGAAGCATTTTCCTTTACATTTTCTGCTTAACCTTCTAGCCTATTGGGTAAACCATCAACACTGTAGTAAGGTCTTTAACCTCTCAGTCTTCTCTGGAATCTCCTTAAAGGATACACCAAATACATGCCAGATTGTAGTCAATTCTAGGTATACTCAAGTCCAAACATGATGATAAATCCAGCACCTAAATGTTTCTTAAGGACAGGGAAGCATTTTTATGTTGTCATGACAGGCAGTAGCCTTAAAACATGAAGAGAATAAGCCATAAAGTTTAACTCATACCAATATATCTAAACAAAAACAGCTTCTTTAACACTGGTATTTCAAAGGCACGCTCTTTGAAAAACAATAGCTTGACCCTACAAAATTAGAAGACATTTTAAATTTATTTTTAATTCTTTGTAAAAAGAAGATAGAAAAAATTACTATTAAAAATTCTAAAATAAGCTGGTCATGGTAACATATCCCTGTAATCCCAGCACTCAGGGAGGCAAACACAAACAGATCTATGTGGGTTTGAGGCTAGCCTGGTCCACAAACGAAGTCCAAAATAGCTAAGACTACACAGAAAACTCCTGTCTTGTAAAACCAAAAGTTCTATTAAAAAAAAGAAAATAAAAGAAAAGTGCTTATACATTAGACATTTGGAACTGTTTTAACAGAAAAATTTTAGGAATCCTGAAGCAAGTTATTTATTTATTTATTTATTTTAAGCTTTTAAAGAATCTTTTATTTTTTTAATATGTGCATTACAGGAAACAAAACACAAGAATCCAAGAACTAAATCATCCAGTCACAAGCAGTTCAGCTGGTGTGTCCTTCTAGATTCTGCAACTTGTACATACACTTGGGTTATTGAGATTATACAGCATGTACCATGCTTTCCCCTATCGTGAATATTTACCAACTAAAAATTCCACACTACATGAGCAAGTTATTTATTATGACATAAGTGTTAAGCTGTCCTTATTAAGCGCATGAATAATAACACATATAATTTACATATTTTCTGCATTATTTTTATAATTTATTCACTTTGCATCTCTATCGGATCCCAGCCCCATCCCTCCCTCCTCTCCTCCTGGTCCCACCTTCTCTCTCTCTTCCCCTGTCCCCACTCTACTCCTCAGAAAAGGAGAGCAACCTCTCCAATCCTCCTTGGCATATCAAATCACATCAGGACTGAAGGCATCCTCTTCCCCTGTGCCTTGGCAAGGCAGCCACCCCAGAAAAAGTGATCACAAAAAAAAAAAAAAAAAAAAAAAAAGCAGGCAATGGAGTCTATGTCAGAAACAGTGTCTGTTCCCCTTACTAGGGGACCCATGTGAAGACTGAGCTGCCCAAAAGTGTTGTATCATTTAATATTGATGAAACATATTAATAAGAAAAAGAGGCTTTTTACATGTAAAATTTATTGTCACTTATATGTCTAAAAGTGCACATATTTTATGTTTTTGTTTTCTTCATTTAATAATCATTTATATTCATTTAGTTAAACATTTATTCACTTAATTGATTATTAAAATGGTCTAAGAAAACAAAAAAGTAAAATATATTTATTTTAATATATACAATTGATATTTTAAATTAAATGAACCTCTATTTGTTTGTTTGTTTGTTTGTTTGTTTTTGTTTTTGCAAGACATGGTTTTTCTGTGTACCCTTGGCTATCCTGGACTCACTTTGTAGACCAGGCTGGCCTCTAGCTTACAGAGATCTGCCTGCTTCTGCCTCCTGAGTGCTGGGATTAAAGGCATGTGCCACTACCACCCATTATTAAAAAAAAACAAATTGGACTGGACAGATTGCTCAGTGGTTAAATGAACCTCTTTGTGGTCATATAGAATTCATAAAATAGTACATAAGTTGATATTTTGACATTGATTTAGTTAAATAATTTTTAAAAATGGCCTAAGGAAACCACAAATGAGTATATTTATTTTTAAATACACAATTGAAAATAAATTTTAAACAAAAAAAAAAAACCCCTCTTTTTTCATTAAAATGTTGCAACTATTTTAAAACAGGGCATTTTATGATAGGATATAAATATTCACCAAAGTAACTAAAGGAATGCGTAGGATTAAATATTCAAAACTACTTTTTATCTTTTAATACCTGCTACAAAACCAAAAGCTCTCACAATCTAATGTCTAAAGTTCTTATAGATGATTAAAAACCACTATCAGTTATCATTTATATAGATATATCACCACGGGTTTTGCGTAACATGCTTTGTAAAATTTGTTATAAGCCTCCTGTAGTTGTATACACCTCTAATCCCAACATTTGGGACATTTGGTGAGTAGGAAGTTCAGCCTGGTCTACACTAAGAATTCCAGGACAGCTAGGGCTAAATAGTGAGACTCTGTCTTGAACACCACCCCTAACCTCTCAAATATATGGTATAATGTTAATCATAACTTTTGGGTAATTGTGAGCTTCTCATGGCAATCTGTTACAGCAAAAAAGTATAAGAAGTTTTTGATAAATTCAATATCGCCTTTAGACATTTTTGGAAAATTTATTTTATACTGAAAAACTGAGAATAACAATCTGGTTGGAAATACATCTTGTTTGTCACTTTGGTGCTTTAACAGGTCAGGTCATACATGCTACAAGAAGTGACCAATTTCAGGCTCAGCATTAAATATGTCTTTGTATAGCTTTTTATATCAATAATCTAAATACCATGCTTATATAGATAACTCACCTGGAATACCAGCAAAGACTAAGAAACCCAGCACTCTGATGGTGGGGGACAAGAACTGATGCAAGCCCAAATTGTGCAGGGACTTCAATGCAAGACTTGAGCTGTGATATCTTCCATAAACAAACAAACAAACTAGAATTCAGACTTCTTATATTATCGAAAAATTATTCAAAGGATTCACAGCTAACATGTAGTAACGACTTAGCAGGTTTTTTGAGTATAAAAGAATTCCAGTATTTGATATCATGGTATTGTATCTTATCACAAACTCAAGAATTTATGAACGCATTCAAACATAAGGATTGAGCTGGGCGTGGTGGTACACGCCTTTAATCCCAGCACTTGAGGCAGAGACAGGTGGATTGCTGTGAGTTCGAGACAAGCCTGGTCTACAAAGTGAGTCTAAGACAACCAAGGCTACACAGAGAAACCCTGTCTCAAACAAACAAACAAACAAACAAAAAACCAAAAGAACAAAAACAAAAACAAAAAAAACCAGATTGAATATAATTCAAGTAAAAATTTAATTTGTTTTTCCTACTATGAATCAGAAAAAAATGTTTATATCTCCAAAAAGTTAGATTATAGTCACTTTTGTCAGTGAAAACCACAATAATGTATATAAATCTTTAAATAAATGAGCCTATACTGTTCTCAGGTTAGAGCTGTTCCAGAAATACCTTTGACATGTACCAATGATGTCCACCTACTTCCATTCTTTCAACCAATCCTTTCTCTCCTGCTCTCCCTACTCCTAATCTCTACCTCTGTTCCCATCCCTATCCATTTTCCTACTTATCCTCCCTCCATCCACCTCCAGTGCCTATTTTAATTCCCCTTCTGAGTGAGTTTCAAACATCCTCCCTTGGGACCTCCCAGTTACTTAGCTTCTTTCAATTTGTGGATTTTAGCATGTTTATCCTGTACTTAATGGCTAATATACAGTAATAAGTGAGTATATACCGTGTTTGTGTTTCTGGGTCTAGGTTACCTCATGCAGGTTGATCTTTTCTAGTTCATTCTATTTGCCTGCAAATTTCAGCATGTCCTTGTTTTTAAAGGCTGAGTAGTATTCCATTGTGTAGGAGTACTACATTTTCTTTATGCATTCTTCAGTTGAGGAACATCGAGGTTTTTTTTCTAGATTCTGGCTATTATCAATATAGATACTATAAACATGGTTGAACAAGTAACCTTGTGGTATTGTGGAGCATCTTTTGGGTATATGGCCAAGAACGATATAGCTGGGTATTAAGGTAGAACTATTCCCAATTTCAGAGAAACCACCATATTGATTTATACAGTTGTAGAAGTTTGCACTCCCAGCAGCAATGGAGGAGGTTTCCTCTTGCTCCACGTCCTCACCAGTATTTCTTGTCATTTGACTTTTTGATCTTAGCCATTCTGATGGTTATAAGATGGAATATCAAGGTCATTTTGATTTGCATTTCCCTGATGACTAAGGACCTTGGACATTTCTTTAAGTGTTCCTTGGCCATTCAAGATTCCTCTGTTGAAAATTCCCAGTTTTTCCTCTGAGTGCCACCAGGTCTCCCCCTCCAGGGGACATGGTCAAATGTGAGGCACCAGAGTACGTGAGAAAGTCGTATCACACTCTCCACTCAACTGTGGAGAATATTCTGACCATTGGCTAGATCTGGGAAGGGGTTTAAAGTTTACCTCCTGTATTGTCCTTGGCTGGTGCCTTAGTTTGAGCGGGACCCCTAGGCCCAAATCTGCCTATCATATTGTTCTACTTGTAGATTTCTAGGACCCTCTGTATCCTTTTATTTTGCTATTCTCCCATGCGTCTCTCATTTAGAGTCCCAATAGGATGCCTTCCCCTCTGTCCCAGTTTCCTGGTAAGTGAAGGCTTTCAGCAAGTAGCCAAGAAGAGACTTGATACCCTATGAGAATATATAGGGGGACGTAATCCCCCTCAGGAACAGTCATAGGGGAGGGGAATAATGGGAAAATGGGGGGGGGGGAGGAATGGGAGGATACAAGGGATGGGATAAACATTGAGATGTAACAAGAATAAATTAATAAAAAATGTATATGTAAAATATAAATGAATAAACCTTAAAAAAAAAAAAAAAAAAAAAGAAAGAAAAGAAAATTCCCAGTTTTGCTCTGAGCTCAATTTTTTAATTGGGTTGCTTGGTTTGTCAGTGTCTAATTTTTTGAGTTCTTTACCTATTTTGAATATTACCTCTGTGTCAAATGTAGGGTTGATAAAGATCTTTTCCCAATATGTTGGCTGTCATTTTGTCCTTTTGTAGGAGGCTCCAGGAAGCCTATGTGGTTCACCCAGATGAGACTTCTATATGTGGGGAGATATGGAGCCTGAATCGACCACCTCTCGTAGCCAAGCAGGACTTCCAGGAGAGGGAGAGGAACACTAACCTACCCACAAAATCTTTGATCCAAAGTTTGCCCTGCCTGCAAGATGTATGCACATCTTGGAGAAAGAGTGATCAAAGATTAAAGGAATGACCAATCAAAAACTGTTGCTACTTGAGACCCTTTACAAGGGATAGAACCAATTCCTGGTGCTATTAATTTTATTCTGACATGCTTATAGACAGGAACCTAGCGTATCTCCTCAGAAAGGCTTTACTCAGCAGCTGATGGGAACAGATACAGAGAACCACAGCCAGATGCGGCTTGGGAGAGCCCTGTGGAATAGTTGGGGGAACAATTGAGGGAGACAGAAGGACCAAAGACTTCACAAGAAGACCTACAGGGTCAACTAACCTAGGCCCATGGAGGCTTACAGACTTAGTTTCCCTGAACATATGTAATAGATGCGCATCTTGGTCCTCATGTGGGTCCCCCAAAAATTAGAGTAGGTGTCCTCTCTGACTCTGATGCCTGCCTTTGGATATCTTTCCCCTAAGTGGTCTGCCTTGTCTTGCCTGGGAGGGGATGTGTTTAGTCCTGCAGCTACAGAAGTTGCCAGGGTAGGTTGGTACCCATGGGGGACTTCCCCATTTACTGAGGAAAAGGAGAAAGGAGAATGGGGAGAGGGATGGAGGAAGGCAGGCGTGGAGGAGAGAAGAGACTGTGATCAGGATGTAAAGTGAATACATAAATTAATGGGCGAAAAAGAAAAATGTAAAATTTCACCATTTTTATTATAGTATATATATAAAATGCTTTTCATTACTAATATATAGTATATGTAGATACTTACTGAAAGTTTATTTGTGTGCATTTATAGAAAGTACAATCTCAATAATTAAAAAAAAAAGAGCTATGTAAAATTTTAAGTGACTTATTTTGTCCTTAAATTTTGACTTTATTTCTACCTAGTTGTCTTTTTCCCCTTATTAAGGACACCAAAAGCTTTCCTTGAGTGGTTTTTCTTTGTTTTTTTTTTCCATCCAAACTTTATTAATATTTGATAACTCAATTTTGTATATCTGTCCTACTGTCCTCTATCTTCTTCTCTCACTTTTGCCCATGTCTGTGTCTGTGTCTCTTCCACTTGCATGCATATAAACTTTTGGATATAAGTATTTCTTTCTTCTGACTGGTTATTTCTCCTACTGTTTCTGCCAATGATTCCACCACTTGCTTGATTCATGTACCTTCCTCAACTGCAACCTGTGAGGCATACTCCAGTCCCAGCTGACATTGGCTCCGGCTTGTCCAATACTGCACCCAGCCAGAGTCTCACTCCACAGGCTCCAGTCTGACTGGGGAAAGAGGTAATCTGACAAAAATGACTTAATAGCCATGGGCAGACTGTACACCAAGTGCATACCTGCCAGGACAGCAGAAATGCTGTGTTTACTGTAAGGGATGAATAGCTACTTTTAAGTGTCTAGCTGCAGGAAATTAAAGCTTCCAGATGGCAAGAGTGCTGCTGATCTGTGTACATCAGTCTGCCTTGTAATGCTTCAAGTAATCACAATCTGAGTACTTCGAGCCTGAAACTCAAAAGACAGTCTGTTCCTGCTCTACTGTTTCCTTCATTCTTGCAGATTTTTTAAAACAAACAATTTCTTGATAGAAATTATTGTAGAAAATATTTAGACATTGAATATATAGTACTTTAGAAAATAAACAGATTCAGAACTACTTACTCTCTTTTTGAGAAATAAAGAAATTACAAACCATAACATTTCCCTAGCTTGAGGAAATTCTTAAAAATTCATCAGAATCAGTGTTCTCTAAAAACTACAGTTATAGTGACTGCAGTTAATAGAGCTCCTGTAAGGCATAGTGATATACTAACTCAAAATTCTGTAATGCCTTATAGTTTTATTAACTGAATATCATACTTGGTAATTGAAGCTCAGCCCACTTTAAACTCAAAAGTATCCTCAGCTTTGTAGGTGATATATTAAGAATCTAGATAGTTCCTATCACACCTTTTCTTTCATTATTTATGTTGTATTGGAACCAGCAGGCTTAGAGTGATGATTGAAAACATGGACAAAGTGAAATGCTTTTTTTCTTGATAAAATCATAAATAGAGAAAACCAGTATATCTTCTCTTAAAATATCTTAAACTGGAGAGATAGATCAGGTAAAGTAAGTGTCACACAAGCATGGACTCCTGAGTACAACCTCCAAGGAGCCACATTAATCTAGGCACCAAAGTGCATGCCTGTAAATGATATGTTGAAATGGTAATATGGAGAGCAGATAAGTGAGAAGCCTTAGATGGACATTGTTTCTTTTAGTTTCCTTCCTGTTGCTATGACAAAAGAGTATGAAATTATTTATTTCATTCTATACTTTCTGCTCATAGTTCATTGTTAAGGGAAGTCAGGACAGGAACTCAAGGCTGATTACTGCAGGCTGGTTGGCTCTCTGGATAACTAACTTTTGTTCAATTTTCTTATAATACTTAACAATACCTGTGAGAGATGGTGCACTGTAAGACAATCTATGACTATTAATTTTCTAGATCAATATAATTGCTAACAACAGTTTATGAATATTTGTCCTATACCTACAGATAATTGCAATTATTAAGGAATCTTTGTTTGCAATATATTGAGACTACTACAGAAAACCACAGATGATCACAATACAGTTTCAGAGCCCAGTCTCAATGGCTGCATCTATAAAACACCCCCAAAGCAAAAGCTCATGGAATATTCAGGATTGGGGGCAACAAAGATTTAAGAGCTAGTGGATAAGGGAGTTTGCTGGGAGATTGTGTCTCATACTAATATTAAAACATAGATTCATAAAATCTCACCAGCACGCCTTCTCAAATGTGAGGTGAATATGGATGATATCAATGGACATGCCAAAATGCATAAGAAAGCTTCATGAATTAATTAAATTATTATTTTTTTATTGATTTTTTTGTGAAATTCACATAATGTGCCCCAATTCCACTCATCTCCCCACCCATCCAATAACTACCCTCCATCCTTGCAAACTCTCCCCTAAGAGAAAAAAAAAGATAATTTTTAAAATTCTAGTCATGGAGACTGTACTCTATCGGTGTGTCACACAGTCTACCACTTTGTCCATACCTCTTAATTTCCAGATGTTCATTCTAATGGGTCACTGGCCTGTTTGAGGTCTCTAGCTTCTGCTATACTGTACATCATCTTCACAGTCATTCCTCTAGGATATCTCTGCAGGACTGGCCCTTTCATACACTCCAGCACACCACAGATAGGTAGACACTGGGGTAGACCAACTCAAAGCATTGGATATGGGCTTGGCAGGTAGCCGAGTTTGTCAGCCAGCCAGGTTTCCTATGACTGGACCACCAGGGAAAGCTCTCCATCACTGGCCAGGATAGCTCCCCCAATGCTGTACTTGGCAAGGGTCAGGGTAAACTCTCCTTCTCTGATGTTCTCAGGGGTGCCTCACCCACACCTTGACCACCAGGGCCAGCTCTGTTGTGCAGTCTAGGAGATGTATAGGGCCTACTCTCCTGAGTAATGCAGCCAGCAAGGGACAAGGCTATCCCACCAATTCTCATGACACTGGCGACAGTTCTTCTGACTACTCCGAACAACAGCGACAGGGAATGGACACCTCTCCTTCACCCAAGGCTTGTTAAGGCAGACTAGGGGAGGGACCAGATCTTCAGAGTGTAGTGGCCAGAGAGAAGCAGGGTCAGCTCACCACAATATCTATATGCTTGGCTTTTGCTGATAAAATAGGCCACAGACATCAACACAGACCAAGCCTCAAAAGATCATGTAGTCAGACATGTCCTTTAACAGAAGCCTGTTGCAGGACCTCACTATGGCGTATTATATATGCCTGTTACTGCAGACGAGTCTCTGTTTCCACCTTTCTCTGCAGTGTACAAACTTTTGGCTCCACTTTCTCTTTCATCTCTCTACCACGTTTTCCATCTTTCCCATCTTTCTATCACACATTCATACATTGTAGTAGCACATGTGATAGGTGCATCATTGTCTTTCTTCAGACCTCCCAAGGCTAAGTGTAATAAAGAATTAAATTAAAAAATTGTACACACCATTATGATACAATGGTCCTCCCAAGATGCTATTGAGTTCAGTGTTTTGTTGGCTATCTACTGGATAAGTGGCCAACCCTTAATAGTAGTTTGTTTTACCAGTGAAACTTCTGTTGATAAAACTACATTTGTATCTGAAAGTAATAATCATTTTAAGGTTGCATATGAGTTAGAAATGGGGGCATATGTCCACTTCTTTCACCTCTAGGACCCCATCAGTGCATATACATGCATTTCCTGTGCAAGCTGACCCAGTCTCTGTTAGTTCATGTGTGTATTGGATGTGCTGTGTCTGGAGAAACTTATTTCCCTGATGTTTTCCATCCATTCTGGCTGTTAACACTCTTTTCTACCTCTTCTTCTAAAGGGTGCCCTGAATCAAGAATAGATGCATTTGATGAAAAAAGATAATTTGATAATAGACAAAATTTGACTAGGAAACAAGGCACATATTAAACTAATTTCAAAGAGAAATGACTATTGTAAATAATATAAAGGACATTTAGTTAAGAATGTAGAAAAATGTATTAAAATGTTTAAAATAATGTATTTTCATAATATGTCTTATTCATACTTTTTTCTAAAAACAAACTCTTAATTCAAAATGAAAATACTATGAAAAATTATTCAACAAAGAAAAATAAAATCATTCAAAACTAAATTCATGCATTTAATTGTTATCTTCAATTTAATTTTATAAAAAACCTCTTTAAATTAAATTTTATGATAAATTTCAGAGAGATTAGGGGTACAAGAGCCATACTAAAACATAATAAAGGCAGTTGAAAGCAAATCCTTAGCCAACATCAACTAAAATGGAGAAAATCTCAAAGCAATTCTAGTAATTTCAGGAAAAAGACAAGGTTGTCCACCCTTTATATACCTATTAAACATAGTACTTGCAGTCTTTGTTAGAACAATAAAAGAACTGAAGGAGATCAATTGGGTACAAATTTTTTAACACATTTTTATTGAAAAATAAAATAATTTATATTACATCTCATTTTGAAAATCTTTATGGTTTCAACTCAACCCTGTAAAAGTCATCTTGTTTTGAACATGCAGCTAGTGCTGCTGCCCCACTTACTTCCTTAGGTGGAGTCTAAGAGATTGAGTTTTGCATAAATATCAATACACTTTGACCATGCTGCCCCCTAGAAACATTGTGCCAGTTTGTGTGCATACCATTTATGCTTCTCATTATTTTATAGTATTTGAAAGACTCCCATCTCCATATTTTAGTAGAATTTTAGGCAGTTTGAGAAGAAAATGGAAATTTTATTTGTCATGGGCACTTTATTGCTGGTGAGAGTGTACACACCATCCTAGTAGCCTGATCCCATCCTGCCTCACGGGTCCCTGGGCATCCTTCATTTTTCAGGACTTCTGATTTCTTTGGACCTTCCCTTCTACAAGACTTCTCAGTGACTAACTGCTTTTGGTTGCCCATGCCTTGTCTCAGTCTTCTTTTAGGAAATATATCTGGATGGCTGTGTACTACACATTTCTAGTTCTAGTCCTAAACCTTTGTCAAATACTAGACCCATGCCTGACACTTCTCTGATATCTTTGATTGTCTGATGTGCAGATCGAACTTGAACAGTGTCACAGTATGTTTGAACCTCACTCTTTACCCTCATTATAAAAAAAAAATTAACTGCCAAACAAAAAACCCAAAATTCTTGCTTTTCCTTAGATTTTCAACTTATTCATACTAACTTCCCTTGTTCACCTTGTCTCCACCCCCTTACATTTTGCAATCTTTCTTATTTCTCAGCTTAGTTATACTGTGGGATTATCTTTTATTTTTCTTTTTTTTTTTTTTATTAATTTATTCTTGTTACATCTCAATGTTTATCCCATCCCTTGTATCCTCCCATTCCTCCCCCCCATTTTCCCATTATTCCCCTCCCCTATGACTGTTCCTGAGGGGGATTACGTCCCCCTATATATTCTCATAGGGTATCAAGTCTCTTCTTGGCTACTTGCTGTCCTTCCTCTGAGTGCCACCAGGTCTCCCCCTCCAGGGGACATGGCCAAATGTGAGGCCTTTAAAAAGAAATTGGAAACATCGCACATAAGCATCTTAACAACACAACTGGAAGCCCTAGAAAAAAAAGAAGCAGAAACACCCAAGAGGAGTAGACGCCTGGAAATAATCAAACTCAGGGCTGAAATTAACAAATTAGAAACTAAGAAAACAGTCCAAAGAATCAACAAAACCAAAAGCTGGTTCTTTGAGAAAATCAACAAGATAGACAGACCATTAGTCAAACTATCTAAAAGGCAGAGAGACAGTATTGAAATCAACAAAATCAGAAATGAAAAGGGAGACATAACAACAGACACTGAAGAAATTCAAAGAATCATAAGATCTTACTTTGAAGGCATATACGCCACAAAATTTGAAAATCTAAGGGAAATGGACGATTTTCTTGAGCAATTTCACTTGCCAAAGTTGAATGAAGAACAGATAAACAAGCTAAATAGTCCCATTTCCCCTACAGAAATAGAAGCAATCATCGATGGTCTCCCAGCCAAAAAAAGCCCAGGGCCAGATGGTTTCAGTACAGAATTCTACCAGACCTTTAAGGGCGAGCTAATACCGATACTCTTCAAGCTATTCCAAAAGATAGAAATGGATGGAAAATTACCAAATTCATTCTATGAGGCCATAGTCTCATTGATACCTAAACCTCACAAAGACTCAACAAAGAAAGAGAATTTCAGACCAATTTCTCTTATGAACATAGATGCAAAAATACTAAATAAAATACTTGCAAAACGAATACAGGAGCACATCAAAGATATCATTCATCATGACCAAGTCGGCTTCATTCCAGGCATGCAGGGATGGTTTAATATACGGAAATCCATCAATGTAATCCACCATATAAACAAACTGAAAATAAAAAACCACATGATCATCTCCTTGGATGCAGAGAAAGCATTTGATAAAATTCAACACCCATTCATGTTTAAAGTTTTAGAGAGATCGGGGATACAAGGCACTTTCCTCAACATAATAAAGGCTATATACAGCAAGTACAGCAAGCCAATAGCCAAAATCAAAGTAAATGGTGAGATACTCAAGGAAATTCCTCTAAAATCGGCAACAAGGCAAGGCTGCCCATTCTCTCCATATCTCTTCAATATAGTACTCGAAGTTCTAGCCAGAGCAATAAGACAACAAAAGGAGATCAAGGGTATCCAAATGGGAAAGGAGGAAGTCAAATTATCCCTCTTTGCAGATGATATGATAGTGTACATAAGTGACCCTCAAAACTCCACCAGAGAATTCCTAAAGCTGATAAACACCTTCAGCAAATTGGCTGGATACAAAATTAACTCAAAAAAGTCTGTAGCCTTCCTATACACAAATGACAAGCTTGCAGAGGAAGAAATTAGGAAAACCACACCCTTCACATTAGCCACAAGCAATATAAAATATCTAGGAGTTACCCTAACTAAGCAAGTGAAGGACTTGTATGAAAAATATTTCAAAACTCTGAAGAAAGAGATTGAAGATGACCTGAGAAGATGGCATGATCTTCCTTGCTCATGGATCGGGAGAATTAACATAGTAAAAATGGCCATCCTACCAAAAGCAATCTACAGATTTAATGCAATCCCTATCAAAATAACTACACAATTTTTTAAAGACATTGAAAGTTCAATTCTGAACTTCATATGAAAAAACAAAAAACCCAGAATAGCTAAAACAGTCTTGTACAATAAAAGGTGCTCCAAAGGAATCTCCATACCTGATCTCAAACTGTACTATAAAGCAATAGTAATTAAAACAGCATGGTACTGGCACAGCAACAGGCTGGTTGATCAGTGGAATCGAATCAAAGACCCAGATATGAATCCACACACATATGGTCACTTGATTTTTGACAAAGAAGCCAAATCCATTCAATGGAAAAAGGATAGCATCTTCAACAAATGGTGCCGGTCTAACTGGAGGTCTATGTGTAAAAAAATGAAACTGGACCCATATTTGTCACCTTGCACAAAACTCAAATCCAAGTGGATTAAAGACCTCAACATAAAACCAGAGACACTAAGCCAGTTAGAAGAAAAAGTGGGAAAGAGCCTGGAACATATTGGCACAGGAGACAACTTCCTGAACAGAACACCAACGGCCCAGGCCTTAATGTCAACCATTAATAAATGGGACCTCATGAGGCTGAGAAGCTTCTGTAAGGCAGGAGACACTGTCAAGAGAACAAAGCGACAGCCTACAGACTGGGAAAAAATCTTCACCAACCCTACATCTGACAAAGGTCTAATATCCAAAATATATAAAGAACTCAAGAAATTAAACACCACCAAACCGAATAACCCAATTGAGAAATGGGGCTTGGAACTAAACAGAGAATTCTCAACAGAGGAGTATCAAATGGCTGAGAAACACTTAAAGAAATGCTCAACCTCCTTAGTCATCAGGGAAATGCAAATCAAAACAACTCTGAGATTCCATCTTACACCCATCAGAATGGCTAAGATCAAAAACTCAAGCGACACCACATGCTGGCGAGGATGTGGGGAGAGAGGAACACTCCTTCATTGCTGGTGGGAATGCAAACTAGTACAGCCACTTTGGAAATCTATCTGGTGCTATCTCAGAAAAATGGGAATAGGGCTTCCTCAAGACCCAGCTATTCCACTCCTTGGAATATACCCAGAAGATGCTCCAGCACACAACAAGAAAATTTGCTCAACCATGTTCATAGCAGCCTTATTCATAATAGCCAGAACATGGAAACAGCCTAAGTGTCCCTCAGTAGAAGAGTGGATAAAGAAACTGTGGTACATATACACTATGGAATACTACTCAGCTATTAAAAACAAGGAATTCCCGAAATTTGTGGATAAATGGATTGAGCTAGAAATGATCATAATGAGTGAGTTAACCCAGAAGCAGAAAGAATCAAATGGTATATACTCACTTATATCTGC
Organism: Acomys russatus; assembly: GCF_903995435.1. Classification (NCBI taxonomy): domain Eukaryota; kingdom Metazoa; phylum Chordata; class Mammalia; order Rodentia; family Muridae; genus Acomys; species Acomys russatus. The sequence goes on along the minus strand of NC_067151.1, from coordinate 47,119,629 downwards.
ATACTAGCCCAAGGGGCATGTCCCACGAAAGCCTTCACTTACCAGGAAACTGGGACAGAGGGGAAGGCATCCTATTGGGACTCTAAATGAGAGATGCACGGGAGAATAGCAAAATAAAAGGATCCAGAGGGTCCTAGAAATCTACAAGTAGAACAATATGATAGGCAGATTTGGGCCCAGGGGTCCCGCTCAAACTAAGGCACCAGCCAAGGACAATACAGGCGGTAAAATTTAAACCCCTACCCAGATCTAGGCAATGGTCAGAACATTCTCCACAGTTGAGTGGAGAGTGTGATATGACTTTCTCACGTACTCTGGTGCCTCACATTTGACCATGTCCCCTGGAGGGGGAGACCTGGTGGCACTCAGAGGAAGGACAGCAGGTAGCCAAGAAGAGACTTGATACCCTATGAGAATATATAGGGGGAGGTAATCCCCCTCAGGAACAGTAATTGGGTACAAATTATAAAGGAGTAAATCAACATATCTTTATTTGTAGATAACATGACAGTACATCTAAGTGATCTTAAAAATTCCACCAGATAACTCCTATAGCTGATAAACACTTTCAGTCAAATATCTACCTAAAAATTTAACTTCAAAAGTCAGTAACCCTATTATATACAAATGAAAAAAAACAACACATTTTACAATAGCCTGAAATAATATTAATATTTGGAGGCAAGTCTAACAAAGCAACACACACACACACACACACACACACACACACACACACATATATATATATGCATATGTATCTTCAAGTCTTTGAAGAAAGAATTTGAAGATATCAGAAGATGGAAAGATATCCTAGGTTTTCTATTGGTTTGACTACCATAGAAAAAGTGATCATTCTAGCAAAAACAATATATAGATTCAATGAAATGCCCATCAAAACTTCAACACAAATTTTCCCAGAGATTGAAAGAAAAATTCTCATCTACATATGGAAAAACATAACAAAACAAACAAACAAAAAACCCCAAAAGAGATTTTTAAATTTCTGAACAATAAAAGAACTGCTGGAGCATCAACATTCCTGATTTCAAGTTGTACTATAAAGCTATAGTAATAAAAACAGCATGGTAGTAGCATATAAAAAGACACTTTGGTCAATGAAATTGAACTGAAGTCACACAAGTATAGACAGCTGATTTTTGAAAAACATGACATCAATACACTCTGGGCAAAAAAGGTAGAATTTTCAACAAATGTTGCTTGACACATTGGATGTCTGCAAGTACAAGAATGCAAATAGATGCATACTTACCCTATGGGGGGAAAAAAACAAAAAACAACAACAAAAAAAAAAGCAAAAAACAACAACAAAAAAACTAAACTCTAAATGAATTAAAAACTTCAACATAAAATCAGAAACAATAAACCTGATAGAAGAGAAAGTGGAATATAACCTTGAGCTCATTGTAGCATGGAAAAACTTTCTGAACCAATAACACAGGCACTAAAATAACCAATTAACGAATGTTATTTCATGAAATAAGAAGCTCCTGTAAGACAAAGGACATCATCATTTGAACAAAGTGACATTTGAGGAATGTAAAAATATTTCCACCCCTATAGAGGACCAATACACAAAATGTATAATGACCTCAAGAAAAGAGATACCAAAAAAAAAAAAAAAAAAAAAAAACCCCATCTGAAATGGGAAGGGAACAGGAGGACAAAATGGGGAGGGAGAGGGGGATGTAGAGAGAGAAGCAAAATATGAAAAGTGGTATGGAAACCTAGGGCCATGAAAATCTCCTAAAATTAGAAGTATAATCCTAATAATGTCTCCAAATAATGAGGGAGATGGAGTCCCAGTTCCCCACTTCTTGCCACCTTGCTTCTTGATTCAGTATCAGAACTGAGTAACATCCAATTGAGTTGTTGGCCAAATGGTTCCTAAGGAATTACACAGACAAACCAAGATGTTGCCAAGATGATAAGCTGTTGCTCACAAACTGATTTTAAGGTTCCTTTGCTGAAGAAAACAACCACACAGCTCATTGATGTGGAGAGGTCCAACAGGTGCCTATAGAGGTCTTATGTCATCATGTCTTTGGAACAGAAAGGTACTTTGAAGGCTACCAAAAGGAAAATGTAAATGATAGGTCAGCCACAAAACCTTTTGTCTACATTCTATCCTGACTGCAAAACATGCATGTGCAATGGTGTCACAAAGGTTGTGGGAGCAACCATCGAAAGCCTGATTTGTCTTAAGACCCACTCCTCAAGATGGAAGCCATACAAGACTCTGCTTATGAGACCAAGAACCACATCTCCAGGATAAAACCAAATAGTACTCATTAAAAGAAAATAAAGAAAAATAGTGATAACAATGACTCCAAATAATTTTCTGCTATAATGAGACATCAGAGATTAGTCAGCCATCTTCAGAGAAGTTTTTTTCCCTGCAGAAGATGGGACTAAATACAAAGACAGACCCACAACCAGAAAACCTGATGGAGAGAGAAAGAGAGAGAGAGAGAGAGAGAGAGAGAGAGAGAGGTCGAAATAGGATATCTTCATCAAATCTCTCCCCTCAGAGCTCAGAGAAACCCACTGAAAAGGAGGCAGAATTCGTGTAAGAGCCATAGGCCATAGAGAGCACCTGGAGAACAATGTCTGTCCTCTAAATCAACAAAACAAAGCTCATAAGAACTCACAGAGTTGAAGCAGCATGCACAAAGTCTCCAACAGTTTGAACTAAGTCTTCTGTGTACGTATTTTACCTCTCAGCTTTGAGTTTTTATGGGACTCATGAGTGTGGGAATGAATGGGATCTCTGATTCTTGTATGTTCTCTTGGGCTCTTTTTCTCCTGTTGATTTGCGTTGTCCAACTTTAATGTAATGGCTTAAAAACTTATTATAATTTTTTTTTTAAAGAAGACTTATGTGTTATAATGAGAAACAGGAAAAGAGTAGATCCAGATGTAAGAGGCTGTGGTGCTGTACTGGGAGAAGCAGAAGAAGCAGAAATTGTAATCACATTGTATTGTGTAAGAAAATAATCTATTTGCAATAAGAGTAGGGATAGGGAAAAACTACCCTAGATAATTTCAAAACAAAAATTTAGTTTTAAAAATTCTACATTTCATTACATTTGTAAGGAGCTTTCAGGAAGTTATGTCTTCATATTCCATTTCTCATATTTCCAAATCACAGATATATTATCTGTATGGCCAGTTAAAAGAAGCAGCAGCCCCATTCTCTCTACCATGCTTGTCTTTGTTCTTTAGACCTGGTAATGATCTACTTCATGACTGATGATACTCAGTAGACTATTACAACCATTCAGAGTACAATGTCTTCACCTACTCATTATTAGCTAAAATACCCGTAATTAACCACAGGCAGAAACTACAGGACTAAAAACGTAGACAAAAGTAAAGCAGTTTATCAGCATCTATGACATTAGTAATTAAAGTTGTCTAATTCAGATTTTAGGTGGTGCTATTTGTGGTTATAAAAGTCATAGTTACCTGGGTTATACTTTAGCATATTCACAAAAGTGACAGTGTACTTTTCTTTTCTTTTTTCTTTTTTTCTTTTTTTTTTTTTTTTGTACTTTTCTATTTATATTGAATTAATTTAATTTTATTTAAAGGTCTTTTATTGTTTCTGAAACTACAGCATGAGTCTATCTATATACTATGTTAATTAATAAAACTGTGTCAACTATAAATTCATTGTTTTACTATTCCTTCCTTTGTGCCTCAGCATACAACAATAGCTAATTTGTGTCTTAGAATCTGATAACACAGCCTGCATAAAGATGTTAAAATACATGTAAAGAAATTCTGTTTAGTTTCCTACATTGTAGGTATAAAATATCTTTCTTTCACTTGAGTTAGTGTTAAACTCTGAATATTTATAACAAAGGCAAAAAGAAACATAAACTGGCTTCAAAGGCTGGAAAATTAAAAGTATTGTAATAAACTTGATTAATTCTGAAACAGAGGGAGAACACTACATTAAAACAGGATCACAACTCTTGGGATACAGACAGAAATACTTTCTTGTCCAGTAAGGCTATGCAATAGAGAAATGTCTTAGCTATAATATCTACACTTCAAAAATATTTAGCTGGTAACTATGAATAAATTGTAATATTTTTATGAACTTTAACCTCATTTTTGAATATCAATCTGAGAACTTGAAAATAACAAGAATTATAAATTTAATATGTATCCATACAACAGGGAGGTCTTAGTCACGCATATTGTGGTAATAGTAAAAACCTTGTATGTTCAGATATATGTGTTCTTACAATATATGATACTTGGTATTTCTTCTTTTAATTTCCATATCAGCAATCAATACAAGAAACCAGAAATTATTTTCAAGTGGTGTAAAGAGAGTGCTTTCATTAGCTCAGAGGAACTTAAAGAGATACTTTATTTGGTTGTTGGGATGTTCATTTCACACCACTCACTTCCAACATGTTGCCCAAATTTGGCCCAAAGAAGATCAAAAACATGTGCAGAAGGTGCACCAGAGACAGGGTTGAAAGGTTGTCACCACATCCTGGTTGGCTCCCAAGATCAATCTCTGGATCTGTCTCCGAAAAAAAAAAAAAAAAAAAGAAGAAGGTAATGGCATCTTCAAGAAGGCATTGGGAGCAGAGGGATTCAAAAGGTCTGAGATGGAAGTGAAATTGACCACTTTGAGCATCCAGGCCCAGATTGAGGTGATGCCTTCTGCCTCTGCCCTGATTATCAAAGCTCTTGAGTAACCATGGAGACAGCAGGAAGCAGGAAAACATTAAACACAGAGGAAATATATCATTTTTTATGAGATTCCTGAAACTGACCAGCAGATGCCATACTAATCTTTAGATAGAGAACTTTCTGGAACTATAATTGAGATCCTGAGTATTGTCTGTGGGCTGCAGAGTGGATGGCTACCCTCATGACTCAACAGTGATGCAGGGTGATATCCAGTTCCTTAAGAATCAACAAGATAAAATATTTCACTGAAATATCATCTAAACAGAAAAAGCATTCTAGTTTTGTCCCAATTATCATATGATTAGGAACTATAAATGGGATATAAGTGCATCACATAGAATTTTATTCTTTCAAAAGAATATGGGAAATTGTAGATGTCTATCTCTTTAATTGAAGTTAATACACCTTGATACTCTCCATTTACATTGAAGAATATGAATATGGTAACTGCTATTATGATTTTTCTAATGTCCTTATGTTAGTAACCTATGATTTTCCAAAGCTGTGAAATTTGATTTTAATCAAGAGAAAATTATGCTTCATAATTGAAATAATTTTTAAGAATTATAATAAAAAGCCATAATATATCTAGAAATATTAAATTAATTATGTAATCACTCATGTATAATTTCATTCAATCATCTAACAACAAGGATATTCCAAAACATGTATATATTTCATCTTTACTTTTTCCTACATCTCTTTCTGTTGCTGCGCTGGACTGCCTAGATATGGTACTGTGATAGTAGTTTGCTCAGGGTGGGAAGGGGAATAGAAAACACCACTGAGCTTTCAGTAATTTATTGAAAGCACCCTGTCACGCCATTCAGTTTATTCACATATTGGTTAGCAGTCTTATTGTCCCTTTTAAAAAATAATTCAGGGACCTGGCATGTTTTAATTCACACCAGAAAAACAAATGAACCTAAATATATTTATTATATATTTGAAGAAAGAATGAAAATAGAACAGACTTTATAATTCCTTGCCATCTTAAATTCATCTTTATTTCTCCTCCCTATTATGATGGGAAGACAAAATTTTTAAAAATATTTCTGGCAAGCTTGGATGCAGACAGAGTCGATGGCCAAACTCTGCCAAGACAGGGTAAGCAAGTCTCCAATAGTTCCTGCCTCACAAATATGTCTGTCAGATATAATGTGCCAGAAGGCTGAGGATGATGCTCCAACGTTATGGAGAGTTATGGGTGACTTTTCAGGCATCAAACTGTTCCTGTCATTTTCGCATTTTGGAAGCCACTTTCCTGCACTTTCTGTCTACCCAGATAATTGACTTTATTCTTTCTCAAGTCTCTGATGGTTTGGAGACAACATAGTTTAGTTTTACAATTAAGCTTTCTTGTTTTGAGGTTGAGATGTTTTTATGTCTAGAATAATGTTTTAAGTTGATAATGATGAGCTAGGATAGATATTAATTTACATACAGAATTTTAGATGCACCAAGATAGGAAAGATGTTCTCTTCAGGGCTGCTAAATACAAATAGCAAAATCGCTATGAATGTAACATTTATACAAATCCTGATTGTTTTGTGGGTCTTCTTGCTGTAGATAGTTTATTGCATATATGTGTAATAATATAAATGTATATGTAAACAAAGAAATAAAATGAAAATAATTTTAAGTTTCCAACAGATGTATTATATGTCAGTGCTAACAATAAATAACTATATACTTTCAAAATATGTATACATGCAGGGCAATGGATTCTTCACATAACCAAAGCTGGACTCCTATTCACTCTGTAGTCTTGACTATCACTGAATGTAAAAATTGTTCTGTGTGCAACAAGAGGTCTCACAGAAGGCAAACTTTACTGGGTGTGGGAGTAGTATTGTCATAAAAATGTAAAAAATAAGAATGTAAAAATTGAGAATGAATTTAAAAGAAAATGACGTTATTCAAAATTAGCTCTTTATTTTAAAATATTGTTTTCTTATTTATTAAATAATAAGGAAAAAGGAAAATGGATAGCAAGTGGAATCATAGATGTGTGGTAGGTGATGGATAAGAACAAAATAATTTGATTCAAATGTAAAAATGCCACAATATCCCACTAATTAAAGGTAAAATGGAGAAAATAACATAATAGTTATTGATAGTTAATTAATAGGAATCATTTAGAAAAAAATATATCCAATAAAAGTTTTGATTGAATCAGCAGAAACTAGTTATATATATAAGAATTTGAAGATCAATGAATTCATTTGCATTGGTAATGGCAAGTATGTATCAGTTTTGGCTGACAGCTTTATATAGTTTCGGTATTACGTGGAGACTCTATTATAGTAATTTTTTTCTATTTGATACATGATACAGATTATAAAAACATCCAAGTATTTTTTCCTTTTTTATTAATTTATTCTGATTACATCTCAATGGTTATCCCATCCCTTGTATCCTCCCATTCTTCCCTCCCTCCCATTTCCCCCTTAAGTTGATCAATGTTTTACAGGAAATGTAAAACAAGTATATACAACTATTCCAGCATATAATTTGTGCTTTACAGGACATAAATAGCTAGCTACACTTTTCTAGTAGGTAAACTCATAGATCTCTTGAAAAAAATCTTTAAGTGTTTCAAAATGGGAAGATCGAAGGTAGAAATTTCTGCACTATGAAGCAATACTAGTTTTCTACACAAATATTGACATATAACATTTATAAAAACTCCAATCACTTGATGTATGTAAGCATTCATTGCCTCTATTAGGCATGTGCTAAATTTGCATTTTTGTTCTATTTCTGTAACTGTAATAACAAGTACCACAGCTTAGGCTTTTAAAAACTAAAAATGTATTGTCCTTATGGTTCTGTTGACTGAGGTTTCAAGGAGAAGATTAGATTTTTCATTTTGGTGTGTTTTGGAGGAAAAGGGGACTTTGAATGTGTTCTCCATAAAATAGGGGGAAATGCGGAGCTAGATCATTTAACCTGTATAGAAATTTAAGAGACTGTTTACATATGTTGACACATCACAGGCAATTTGTTTTACAGGACTGATTAATATTCACCACTTGCAAGGGCTATACCTGAGATGCTATATCAAAGGACCAGTTACCAAGCTAATATAGTATAGGCATTTGTCCCTGAACTGCGTGTTTAGTTTCTCTCTAAAAGTCCAGCTGTCACCCAAATAATTGAGACTCTTATATATTTGTTTAATAGTAAGCTTCACAACACAATAACTGAGAAGTTATTGCTCTGTTCTTTGTTTTTATTTAATTATTGCTCTATTCTTAACCCTCTAAGCTAATCTGGTTTCCTCCTAGCGTCTATCCCAGAGATGCTTGTGCTTTGTAGCTTTCGTGCTCACACTCCAGCTCCTTCTCCTGATGTGTCTTGGACCTATGCCATGCTTCAATCCCCTCCTTCTTCCTCTGACCCCTCCTCCTCTGGCTGGCATTAAGTCCAGCCCTATTCTCTCCCTGCTCAGCGATTGACTGTAAGCTGCTTTATTGGCATACCATGGGACAATTGATGAACAATGTTTACACAACATTGTCAGAACAAGGATTGCAATCAGATAGGAGGGGTAGAGAAATCAGCATTTTAATTACACAATAACCTTATGCCTACACCCTATCACTTTTATGGCAGTCATGTACTCCCTGCGCCATAGGTTTATTTTCCATCTGATGTTTGTGGGACCATGGAAAATGGACTTACTTCATTTTGTTGACTATATTCTAAATTGATCAATTTTATGTTAATAACAGAAAGAATTTCCTTGGTGTATTTGGCTCAATCAGGAGTGTAATAGTCCTTCAAAACACAGAAAGGCATCAAGACTCTACTCTTACTGGGCTCCAAAAGTAATAAACTGCCAAGCATTCTGCAAATCTAGGGAGAGGATCACACAGAAAATTTTTGGCATCTTTCATGGTTCCTTTGGTAAACATAATTAATACAAATGATGCCAGTACTAACGTTGAGAGGGAAATAATTATTTTAACCATGAAGTTTAAAACAATACCAGAGACACATGTGAAATTGTCTAACCATCTGTTTCATCTTGATGACAATCAGTTAATTTGTATTTAAATCGTATCCCATGAAAACTGGATATAATATATTTCTATTGCTTTAAGATGCGAAATTAATGAAAAATTTTCAACAATACAGAACTTGTTCTAAAAGTAAAATGGATGATCATTGTACAAAATTTCTCATGAATAACCATCTATCAATAGGGTATGTTAGATGAATAAATAGCATATTATAGATGCTCAACCTCTGAGGTCTGAACATCTTAAATAGCATTCAAAATATTTTAGTCTCTATTAATTTCAGTTTTATTTTAATATCTTGAGTTTATCGACCCCAAAATTTCAATCTTTTATTCAATAATATGAAGTGTTTAATGATCAAAATTCAAAGGTTTTACTTTTTCATTTTTATTGACACCTAGATATTACAAATTTTAATGGCATTCCATGTGCTATATTTATGAATACAAACAGTTTGGATTGATACAAAACATACACACACACACACACACACACACACATACACACACACACATGTGAAAGACATACCCAAACAATTTCTAATAGTTCTACTTTCAGAATAACATAAAAAAGCACCATGACACTCAGTTTTGATTTTCATTTTAAAATAAAAAATACTGTGTATACTAATGTTCTTTTTTAATTATGAAATAATCTGATCATGATTATTAACATAATCTATTAACTTCTGTTTCCATTAAACTTAATTTTAACAGATATAATAAAAGTGATTTAAATTCAAAACATGGGAAAAGAAACATGTACACATACACAAAAGTAAATACAAAATAGAGGCATAATTACATTATAATATTACAATGGCATCTATAGGTAATATAACTAAGAAATAGTGCCTATGAACTCATATGAGATATCGTACATGGTTTTTCACACTAATATGAGCTGTATTTAAAACATAGTATACAGATGTGAGGACTAATACCTTAATTGAAATATCAAGTTGAATTTTTAAGGCAAGCTTAAAAGAATCCTTTTTCAATGTATCTCATAATGTCGATATGATGTGGAATATTTTTGAAAATAACTTAGTAAAATAAGTAGTGCCATATCAACTCTAATAAAATGATATCATCTGGTTTCTTTAAAAGATAACTTAATAAAATATAAAATTAGCTAAATTGAATATTCTCAAAGATGACCTCTGCTGTACCTCTGTACCTGTAATATAAGTGAACTGAATTTAGTATCATTTTAGGGGCTTGGTAGTCAAGGACTCTTTTTTGTTCTTTTTCTTTTGAAGATCTGAGACTGGTAGCACTGTATTCCCAACAAAGATAAGGTAGAGACAGAAGGATCACCACAAATTCAGAGACAATCTAAATTGCATAGTCAGAATTGATAAATTAGTGGTTAAAGAATGAAGCTCTGTCTCAAAACATTATTTTTTAAAGAGACATATATGGTAAAATCTAGCATGGGACAACACAAATCCTGTGGTCTTGTAAAATCAGACTACATTTGCCTTTGGCATGCCAAGAGAGTTTTGTGAACTGTCACACTGCTACTACAGAGAAAACTGCTCAAATTCCACCTGCAGAACAGTAAGCGATTGCCACTCTTGGAATGCATCTCTCTTACAACACTACTTTCTACATAAGCATATATCTAAAATAAAATTTGTCCATCTAATTTGAGCATGATTCTTGATCTGACTCTAATTTCTGGAATCCAAATATAAAGCTGAATATGCTGGCTGGCATCCATCATCTCAGCATTCTATGAGCTGGAAAGTTGAGTCCCAAAAACCTGCCAGAATCTGCATAGGGAAGCTTGCCTAGCTTAAGCACATATTAAAGTAGCATAGATTTGCCTCAGAACCAATGTGAAATGAAGGAACAGAATCTGGAAATATTGAACCCTGAAATCCTCCCAGGCCATGTCATGAATATGATTGGACACACAGACACACACATGCACACTGTAAATATTTAAAATACTTTAACAGTATTTAAAGAGTATTTAATTGTATAGTATTTATCATTGTTTTATTTTAATGACAATATTCAGAATCATATATATATTATTTAATATAAAATAGCTGCAGATTTTATTTTTGAATATGCAATTACTCTTTGATAATTCACAATTAATAGATAATCATAAGTTTTATGTTTGCTTGTTAATGACATAAAGTATGGAGCTAGAGAGATGACGATATAATCAAGGATATGTACCACTCTTGGACAGGACCGAGTTCACCTCACAGAATCTATATGGGGAACTCCATAACTGTAATTCATGCTCCATGAGGATTTCATTCCTCTGCTTTCCTCCTTCATGTACACACTCTTAATACAGACACACATACTTGTAATTAAAATAAAATAACACTTTTACTGCAAAGACGTGAATATTTGCTATGTTGCTCTACTATGTTTCTTTTGTTATTTAAAACTATTATATAATCAATGAATAATACTTTACCAGCCAAATGGGTTTTGTATTTTAAAATGTGTCCTTTTATGTTATTTTTAACCTTTTTTAACAAAATTAAGACTCAAATGGTATATACTCACTTATATCTGCATACTAGCCCAAGGGGCATGTCCTACGAAAGCCTTCACTTACCAGGAAACTGGGACAGAGGGGAGGACATCCTATTGGGACTCTAAATGAGAGAAGCATGGGAGAATAGCAAAGTAGAAGGATCCAGAGGGTCCTAGAAACCTACAAGTAGAACATTATGATAGGCAGATTTGGGCCCAGGAGTCCCACTCAAACTAAGGCACCAGCCAAGGACTACACAGGCGGTAAACTTTAAACCCCTACCCAGATCTAGCCAATGGTCAGAACATTCTCCACAGTTGAGTGGAGAGTGGGATATGACTTTCTCAGGTACTCTGGTGCCTCATATTTGACCATGTCCACTGGAGGGGGAGACCTGGTGGCACTCAGAGGAAGGACAGCAGGCTACCAAGAAGAGACTTGATACCCTATGAGCAATACAGGAGGAGGAAATCCCCCTCAGGAACAGTCATAGGGGAGGGGAATAAGGGGAAAAGGGGAGGGAGGGAAGAATGGGAGGATACAAGGGATAGGATAACCATTGAGATGTAACAAGAATAAATTAATAATAAAAAAAGATGATGATACCTGTGGGGGAAAAAAAGAAATTATTTATTCCAAGTAAATACAATTTGTACTTTACCATTCATATAAATACATTTCCTAATAATTACAAGTGTAGAAAACTGGCATATACTTCCTAACTTTCAAAAACAACTATAATCCTTTTGTTTTTGTTTTTGTTTTTTATTAATTTATACTCATAGGGTATCAAATCTCTTCTTGGTATCCTGCTATCCTTCCTTCTGAGTGCCACCAGGTCTCCCCCTCCAGGAGACATGGTCAAATATGAGGCACCAGAGTTCGTGTGAAAGTAGTACCCCACTCTCCACTCAACTGTGGAGAATGTTCTGACCATTGGCTAGATCTAGATAGGGGTTTAAAGTTTACCGCCTGTATTGTCCTTGGCTGGTGCTTTAGTTTGTGCAGAACCCCTGGGCCCAAATCTGCCTATCATAATGTTCTTCTTGTAGGTTTCTATGACCCTCTGGATCCTTCTACTTTGCTATTCTCCCATGCTTCTCTCATCTAGAGTCCCAATAGGATGTCCTCCCCTCTGTCCCAGTTTCCTGGTAAGTGAAGGCTTTCGTGGGACATGCCCCTTGGGCTAGTATGCAGATATAAGTGAGTATATACCATTTGATTCTTTCTGCTTCTGGGTTAACTCACTCATTATGATCATTTCTAGCTCAATCCATATGTCCACAAATTTCGGGAATTTCTTGTTTTTAATAGCTGAGTAGTATTCCATAGTGTAAATGTACCACAGTTTCTTTATCCATTCTTCTACTGAGGGACACTTAGGCTATTTCCATGTTCTGGCTATTATGAATAAGGCTGCTATGAACATGGTTGAGCAAATTTTCTTGTTGTGTGCTGGAGCATCTTCTGGGTAGATGGCTCAGCCGTCAAAGGCTAGGCTCACAACCATAAATATGAGGCCTTTATATTTTAAATGCCAGTGCATCTGCTGAAAGATAAATCAACATGAAAGAGAAATAGCTGCAAAATAGAGTATCTTTTTTCTTTTAACAGAGGATTTAGGTTATCTGGCATAGAGAAATTTTGAGGTGTTATATTTTCTGGCCAATGAAACAACAAATTACAAACTCATCAGTTTACTTTTGTCATTAATATATCTTTACTGTTTTTGTGTTTGCTCATTGAACTCATTTGAAATATATAGTTTGTTTGTTTGTTTGTTTTTTGGGCTTTTTTTTTTTTTTTTTTTTTTTTTTTTTTTTTGGAGCTGTGGCCGTCGACAGAAATTACTGCCTGTAAACACATGTTAGGCTTCTCTCCGTTTCTCTTCCCTGCTTGTTTTTGAACTTACACACCTATTTCATTCATAAGTATTAGAAAGTGAATGAAAGTAAATGCAACAAAGTTAAAATGTTAACTACTTGGAGCGAGAAGGGGGAAAAAGTCATCTTTATTTTAATATGGCACATAGTAAATGGTGATGGATGATGTCCTTGGTGAATACTGTTGATGGCCAAAAGATGGAAATAATTTTGTTTGATGATAAGGTGGCATGAACTGATACTGTATAAACATCTATAAAATGACTCAATATCATAAATCACTGAGTTTATTCATAGCAAAGGAAAACTTTATGTGAAGTTTTACCTTATGATCTACAGTGTTCTTGCTTTCAAACAATGACTTTTTACAAAATTGTTTATAGGAAAACAGATATAGATGTAAGTAACACGATTTAAATATTGGTTTGATTATAAAATGTAGAAAAGCTAAAAATGTTGAAGAAAACACACTGCACTGCAGATGCTAAAAGATAATCTAAAAGGGGCACTTGAATTAATGCCTTCACATTTTATACTTCCTGGATTTGCAAATGTTACTTTACAGTGTGTGTGTGTGTGTGTGTGTGTGTGTGTGTGTGTGTGTGTGTGTGTGTGTTACCATTTTGATAGAGACACATAAGTTGTTGGAAGCCATTGTTGGCTTCCTTGCACAGCACAATCATCTTTAGACTACAGCTAATTGATAACATATAAGCAGAGCTCTGGGCAGACTATGGAGAGAAACTCCATCAAACTGATAAGAAATAAAAATATCTCTACTAAAGGAAATCCGAGCCCTGAACCTAACCCTCTCTTCTAGGTCAAACACAAATCTAAAAGTTATGTTACCTAATGCCATTCATATATAGCGTCTTTGCTATACATAAAATTTTCTAGGTGCACTCTGGCCACTTCCCTTGACAGTACTAATACCAGGGAGGGTGCCTTTGGTAGCTCATATTTTTGGAATTTCCATTGTGTGGTAATTTGTGTATGATCTCAGTAACTTGAAAGAAAGGTGTATCAGAATTCAGTGTGGGATCTCAGCGGTGAGTTATAACTCTGATCCATCTATTGTAACTTTCCCAGCTTCCAAGAGATGATCCCATTTAAGTTTAATTTCTATAAGTGTTTTTTTTTTTTTACTATATTGCATATCAGAGAAAGAGATGAGCCAAGTCCTTTTAACTATCCACATCCAGTGGATATCTAGCCATCCATCATTACTTCTCTGTAGTGCTGGTTTAAAGAACACAACATTTTTTTATTACATTAACTAAAGCAGAGAAGAAATCACATTGATTAGGTAATAATGGAGTCCTCTTAGACACATTCAGAGTTGTGATTAGTCATCTTTGATAGCCATTACTGCACACTTTGATACCTCACACTGGGTGATTTAAAGCACAGAAAGTCATTTACTATAATTATAGAGCTTAGGAGTATAAAATAGTAAAATGCTATCAGGGTTCACTTCAGGTAGCATCTTTGTACTCAGATTTTTATCTGTTATGCATCCTACTTGATTTTTTTTTAAAGTAAGGATTGGTAGGTGAAAAAATGTAGTTTATGACCTCACTTAGTTTTAATGACTTCTTTAAAAGTTCTAACCTTAGACATAGGGCTATGAGCTTTTCTGTATGAATTTTGCAGAAAAAAATAATTTGTTTCGTAACAAATGATACTGAAAATTATTCACAAGTCATAGATCACAGTGCTACCTGCTCAGCATGAGGGAAAATAATGAAACAATGACCACAGAAATGTCATGAAGGCTTCAGTTCAGTCTTTACAAATAACTTTTTTTTCTAAATTGAATCAATTTACTGATTTTTGGCTTCATTAACCATAATCTAAATACAACGGGCATCATAATGATTGTACCACATTAACTTCTCAATAATAATATTTATCCACAAAACTTGCAACTTACAAATTAAATGCACAATATGTCTATATAGTACAGTATTCACAATTATGTTTCTCAGCTGGATGCTACTATAATCAGCAGAAAATGGCCACAGTCATCAGAAAATACGCTTTTTTGGAAAAACTCAACTGCATCAATGTGCTGTAGGTGAAGTTCATATCACAAGAAAGCTCTAATATCTTTCATTACTTGAATATCTAACTTTCTAATTAAGAAGTGATGTTTCTCACTACATATGCAGCTTGCACTTTTATTGATTCATCAAATTTAATGTACTTTCTGTTTAAATTTCTGACAAACTGTGTTAGCATTTATTTGCAAGGTTAAGATAAGTCTCGCATTTAAGAAAAAGGCAAGACTATTTATATGAATGTTTAAATATTGTTTTACTACTTTAAACCTTACCAGGTTCCAGCTGAGGATCTAACATTATTTTTCAGTAATTGTGTAACATTTCTCAAAATCTTTCATTGTAAGGTTTTCTGACTCATGAGTCTTTTACAATATTATTGTAGTAGTTTGAATGGAATGGATGCTACATATTTGGATGTTTGGTCCCCAGTTGGGGGAATTATTTGGTAATGATTTGGAGGTGTTTGAGCAAGTGTGTCATGGAGGGTGGGCTTCGGGGTTTTAAAATTTGGAAGAATTGGGCCATGGAAGGGCCCAGATGGTTCAGAAGTCCCACAAGTAGACCATCAAGGCTGTTGTACTAAGACCCAAGGGGGCCTGCCTAAACTGTTCCATCAACCAAGGACAATGCATGGAGTAAATCTAGACCTGCTGTTCAGACCTAGCCCATGGACAACTCATTCTCCACAGTTGTGGAGAGAGCAGGAACTGCCTCTGACATGAACTCTGGTGCCCCAGATTTGATCACTTCCCCTTGATGGAGAGGCCCTTGAGGCACACAGAGGAACCAGCAGCGGGCCACCTGGGTGAGACCAATAGGCTGTGGTCATATGGTAGGGGAGGAGGTCGCCTTCTGTCAGAAGTCTAGGGGTGGGAAATAGGGCACAAGAGGAAGGGAGGGTGGGAATAGGAAGATGCAAGTGAGGGAATAACATTCGTGATGTAGTCTGAATAAATTAAAATATAATAAAAGTTAAAAATTAAGAAAAGGTACAAGCTATTCTGTGTTTGCTCTCTCTCTGCCTCATGCTTGTTTTCTCAGTACGGACGCTCTCATCTAATACTCCAGGGTCACGTCACTCTGCCTGCTGGCATGAGGATCATCATGGACTCCCTCTCTGAACTAAGCTCAATAAACTCTATAATCTATAAATCTTGGTTAGTACCACAATTGGAAGCTAACTAAGACAGGCATAAACTGCCATATCATCAATAATAGGAGACATCTCTGTATTTCTTTTTTTTTTTCCCCTTAACTTTGTAAAAGCTTGTTTTTTAAAACAAAGTCTTGACTATTAAAGGATTTTATGTCTTAATAACACAAATCAGACTGCTATGAAGAGAGTAAAGGTGACTATGATAGTCATAAAAGAATACTTAGCTCCTGAGTCATCAACCGAAGCCACTGACCATGAAACGTACAGGTTAGAGATTAAAAGCCACCAAGGGTTTAATTACTGGTCTCGGTTCATTAGCTGCATATATTAAGATAAATTTCCCTTCACAATCACAAAACACGTTAGTTTATGGAAGGATGACCCATGTTAGGTATAATGCTCTTATATAGTTAATATATTTGACAGGTCTTTTGAGACCCTAGTGAAAATATGAAGATGGAGTCTCAACTGTTGGGACAACTCTTTCCTTCATCGCAACGGTGGACAAACCAAATGCAACTGTCTTAGTCACCCCTAGCAGAGAGAGGGATATGCAACTGCACCATTTTAATATTTTTTTCTATTGAAAATTTGTCTCATGTTGAAAAGGGTCTAACAGTTACAAATGCCATTCTCATTAGTCAAAATGGAAGTTAAACATGGAATTCACAGCCAACTTCTTCGACAAGTGTTATCACCAATCTCATGATTTATGGTACCATGTGGAGGATTCATTTGGAAACCTAAACATAGTGTGCTTTTATACATCCAAATATTATGCCTTTGCTTTCATTTAAGCAGATACTAATCATTTGTACCCATCAACTACACTGCATGCTACACACTGACGTGATTTCATGTACAGCCATCAATAAGTGTGACATAACTGTAGTATAAAGCTCTTGCACAAGACATATAATTTTTATTGAAAGAAAATGAGACTTTGGGAGGGTGAGACTGAACTGAAAAGTAAAGAAATTCAGTTGTTGGGACTTTTGTCTAATTTACTTAAAGCAAGACAACTAAAGCTGTCTGTAAGAAAACATGAAACAAACAAACAAAAAAGAGGCATGGATTTAATAAAAAATATTTTAACTGTAAATAAATAGCACAGAGTTTTAAGAATAATATAATATCCTAAGTTTAAAACCAGAAAAGTATTAGTTCTTTGAAATTAGAGATCAATACCATTTTACTTTTTAATTAGAAATATGTTTAATTTTAACTTTATCGTACCTTTAAAAAGGGATAATAAAAATACCAGTTCTGAAAAGATATGAACAATATATAGCAACATGGACTTTATTAGCAGAGTAAACCAATACAAGTGGAGCTACAAGTTGGTACAAATATTTCATTTTCATGTTTCCAGTTGCTTGTATTTCTCATGATACTGATGGCTCCAAACATCCTTGGATCTTTTGTCTTTTATTTTATTATGTAAAAAAATCAAACCTAATACGTGCTGTTAAATATTTTAGAACTAGCATATTAAAATAAGTAATTGTAACAATATACACTATCCATTTATCTTAAGTAAAAAAAAGCCTGGTGCCTCACATTTGACCATGTCCCCTGGAGGGGGAGACCTGGTGGCACTCAGAGGAAGGACAGCAAGTAGCCAAGAAGAGACTTGATACCCTATGAGAATATATAGGGGGACGTAATCCCCCTCAGGAACAGTCATAGGGGAGGGGAATAATGGGAAAATGGGGGGGGGAGGAATGGGAGGATACAAGGGATGGGATAAACATTGAGATGTAACAAGAATAAATTAATAAAAAAAAAAAAAAAAAAAAAAAAAAAAAAAAAAAAAAAAAGAAAAGTAATATGAATAAGTTAATAAAATACATTTTAAAAAAAAAAAAAAAAAAAAAAAGCCATTCTTTTCCAATGTAATAACTATACTCTGAAAAGTTAAATAAAATCCCCAATTTTCCAACGAAAAAGTGGTCAAGACATGAATTGCTTCAAATGTTTTATTTAATGGACTTTATACAATTACTAATGCTTTATTACTCAAAAAAATAGTATGGTATGAAGTACAGAAGATGTATGCAACAGTAACACCAGGGTAAAGAAACACTATAATTTGAGGGGGGGAGTATATGCTAAAATGAAAACTTGAAAAATTTCACCAGAAATGTCATTTTTTAGAGTTTGGAATAATCATAGGATGTTGCTATTTCCTTAAAATAAATTATGATCCTAATGCAGTAAGAATGTTTTGGACTGCAGAATTTAGTTTTCCTGGTATTTGGAACAGAACTTAATACTTTCAGAAAAAGCTAGTAGTTTAATTTTAGCCACAGAAATCACTAAATGAATGAACTGGTTTGTAATTAATTTTAGCTTTTGAGTGGCTGTACTAGTTTGCATTCCCACCAGCAATGAAGGAGTGTTCCTCTCTCCCCCCACATCCTCGCCAGCATGTGGTGTCGCTTGAATTTTTGATCTTAGCCATTCTGGTGGGTGTAAGATGGAATCTCAGAGTTGTTTTGATTTGCATTTCCCTGATGACTAAGGAGGTTGAGCATTTCTTTAAGTGTTTCTCAGCCATTTGATACTCCTCTGTTGAGAATTCTGTTTAGTTCCAAGCCCCATTTCTCAGTCTGGTTATTTGGTTTGGTGGTGTTTAATTTCTTGAGTTCTCTATATATTGCGGATATTAGACCTTTGTTAGAAGTTCAGTTCTGAACTTCATACGGAAAAACAATAAACCCAGACTAGCTAAACAATCTTAAAATGCCCATCATTAATAATCAAAGAAAAAGAGTATGTCAATATGAGAAAGAGTGACGGAAGGTCTAGGAAGGCTTGTAAATAAGGGAAGGAGATATGAAAAGGAATTAAATTGCAATGAAAATGTATTTTAAAAAGAAATATCATATATATTTGTATGTATATATACAAAATAAGAAAAACAGTTTTTATTTAATATTAGGTTATTATATTGAAATAAAAATTTAAGACTATAAAATTATTATGAAATGATGGAAGCTTGTGCAATGAGGCAGGCTAAAAGCAATTATCAGAAAAGATCAATAAATTATTAATCAAAATTAAAATCTTTTCCTCAAAAGATATTATGATCCAGATAAAAAGAGATCAATTAAAAATACTTAAAATATACATATTGAAATTTGAGTTTACTGTGGCTAAAGAGATGGCTCCGCAGTTAGGAGCAATGGATGCATTTCCAGAGGTCCCAAGTTCAATACCCAGCATCCACATATCCACATGGCATCTCACAACCATCTGTAATGGGCTCTGATGCCCCATTCTGGAGTGCAGACAGAACAATCCAATACATAAAAATAAATATATGTCTATATAAGAATTGTATTTACTCATGTTGTAAAAAGCACAGCATGAATCACTGTGAAGTTTTGCTATGCATTTAATATGAATTTCTCCCACCAAAGATTATATGTTAAAGACTCTGTCTTTAGAGTTCTTACTTAAACAGTGTTGGGTTAATAGTTTGTTGGCAATATTGTAGGATCATACCTGTTGGGAGGTCAGGCCTAATGAGAAATGTAGAGCAAGTTTTGGGAGTTCTGTCCTGTTCTGAGAACCTTTCTGATATTCTGTGCTTCCTGGGCACCAGAAAAAAGCACTTTTGCTCTGCCACATCATTCTGCTATGACACTCTGACTTATCCCAAATCCAGAAGGAATGGATCTGCTTGACCATACACGATAGCTATAAGCCAAATAATTTTTTTTTCAGTTTAACTGCAGCCTCTAAAGTTTTTCTCATGCAATGACAAGCCTGACTAATACAACACCTTAACTGCCTTTAGAAATGATATGGTATTTTAAGAAATTATATAGTTTTATCATAGTGGAAATTTATGAATTTATAATATTTAAAAGTATGCTACAAATAGCCTTATGTTGTTACTAATAAAAAATTGCAAAACAGCAATATAAATTCTATCCTTAGAAAAATGCAGAATACATGGACAGAATCCCCAAAGCTCAAAGTTACATAGGGAAATGCATGCTGGTTAGGCAATCTAAATAACTTATTCAGACACTTCATTGCAATTTTATTATACAATTATTGATACTTCTTTAGAAAATATAGTAGAGAGACAGACAGAGAGAAATGAAGAGATTGATTTATTATTTCCTAATGATTTCTGTTGGTTTGAAGGTAGAAGTTAACTGAAATATTTCCATTTGTGTCTAAGGAAGTAACATTAGTTATTTTGAAAGAGAAAAAACCATAATTGAAGATCAATTTTTAATTACTTCCCCAGGTCCCTAGGAAGCTGACCATTCTCAACTGTTTAAAAAATAAAGTGCTGAATTAAGAATTGCATCAACTTTAACATATTCCTCAGTCAAAGTTTGTTTTTAATAGCCAAAATATGAATATTTATTTGAATGTAAATTCTTTCAAGATCCAGAAAGTCAGTGAAAGCATCATTTGGAGACTGCCCATTCCTACTGTTCTCTGAGATAATTTATCAATGTATTGCTAGTTATACAGTGGAGTTTGTTTGTTTACTTGTTTGGTTTTGTTTGGTTTTTGGGGAAAAAAAACAAAACCAGCTTCATCCCATCCCAGGGTTGGAACACATTGCTCACTTAAACTTCTAAAATTAAATTAACAAAATTTTGAAATAAATTTAAAAGACATATGTAAAGTATAATCCTCAGTGTGTAAGGGAGACAAAGCATGGTAATCCACATTTCACTAAAAATTTATGTCATTAAATGATGAACTGTAATCAAACATACATACATGAATTTATACTTCACTTCCCTATTCCCTCTTCTACCCCTCCTCCTCATCTTTTATTTACTCTTCATCCTTCCTCAGTATTGAATACATGTTCACAGCAGCCTTAGTCATAATAGCCAGAACATGAAAACAGCCTAAGTGTCCCTCAGTAGAAGAATAGATAAAGAAACTGTGGTACATTTACACTATCGAATACTACTCAGCTATTAAAAACAAGGAATTCCCGAAATTTGTGGATAAATGGATTGAGCTAGAAATGATCATAATGAGTGAGCTAACCCAGAAGCAGAAAGACTCAAACGGTATATACTCACTTATATCTGCATACTAGCCCAAGGGGCATGTCCCACGAAAGTCTTCACTTACCAGGAAACTGGGACAGAGGGGTGGACATCCTATTGGGACTCTAAATGAGAGAAGCATGGGAGAATAGCAAAGTAGAAGGATCCAGAGGGTCATAGAAACCTACAAGTAGAACATTATGATAGGCAGATTTGGGCCCAGGGGTCCCGCTCAACCTAAGGCACCAGCCAAGGACAATACAGGCTGTAAACTTCAAACACTTAGTGTTTTTAGTATAGTGGTGTAAGAGACATAAAATTTGCATTCTCTCTCCTAGTATGTCACCCTAGATTTGAAATAATTATGGTATAAAATAGGTTGTCAGTAGAAAAATACATGGATCAATGTAACTGATGTGCAATAAGAAAGACTACGTAATGAAATAGAAGTGAAAAGTAGTAGTGAATCCTTCGTAACTTACATATGGATCAGATAAAAAGAGAAAATAGTGGGAAACCAGCTAAAATGTAAAAAGAAATTAAAGAAAGGTAAGAATCTGTTTGCAGATTTTTATTTTCCGTCTCTGGCTTCTTCTCTTGCTAGAGCATTTCTATTCTTGTACTATATGGAAAATGGTTCTCACGTGAGGATTTCTTTCCAGAGTGCCGGAGTGTTCCTTTCAGATTTGATGTTTTAAATGCTTTTTTCTCCAAATAGTCAATATGTCATAGTCACAGTTGACAGAGTGATGTATTTTCACCTATTTGTGTCTTGCAGTGATTTTGAAAGTGGCACTCATGGATAACTCCCCTTTTACTGACTGAATATTTAATAAAATATGATATTTTGTTGTTATTTAACCTGTAATAATCTGGGCAGGGTATTGCCTGTATTATTAAGTACAGTTCTTAGGAGCCATTACGTACTTTCAGAGTGGTTTTATGAACTACAGGATGACTCATTGAATTGAATTAGCACACATAAAATTACTAAATATAGACATGAGTTTGTTTTAATAAGAAGGATTTAGAGATAAAATAGATTTCTAATTTAATTATTTTCTTTTCACAAATTGAATTTAACTTCCTTTTGACCATCACAAATCAATAGATATTCTACTGTAATTTAAAAATAAACAAAATCTTAGAACTGTAAATGACATTTCTGAACTCCTTCCTTACTTCAGAGAAAATCTAAGAATAACCTTGTTTATATTCTTTTAGTTATGCATTTACTTTACATCCCAATTGCAGTTTCTCAATCCTCCTCTCTTCCCAGTTTCTTGCTGTCACCTCCCTTCCCCCTACATCCATCTGTCCTCCCCTTCTCCTTAGAAAAGGAGAGGCCTCTCTAGCAGCCTTAACATATCAAAACAGGCACATCTTCCTCTGTTGAGGTTAGATAAGGCAGCCAGTTATGGGAAAGGGATCCAAAGACAGGCTACGTAGTCAGAGACAGCCCCTGCTCCTGCTTTAGGAGTCCTACATGAAGACCCAGCTGCACAACTCTTACATATATGCAGAGGACCTTGGTGCATCCCATTTATGCTCTGTAGTTGGCAGTTCAGGCTCTATGAGGTCCTAGGAGCATAGGTTAGTTAATTTTGCAGGTTTTCTTGAGGTGTCCTTGACCCTTCTGGCTCCTGTAACCCTTCCTTCCCCTTTTTCACAGGATCTCCCAAACTCCACTTAATATTTGGCTGTCAGTCTCTGTATCAGTTTCCATGTATTGTTCCAGGAAGCCTCTCTGATTACAGTTACGACAGGCTCCTATCTGCAAGCAATACAAAATATCATTAATGGTGTGTAGGTAAGCTCTCTCTCATGACATGGCTCTCAAGCTGGGCCAGTCATTGGTTGACCATTTCCTTAAATTCTGCTCTATCTTTTAGCCCTGCATATCTTGCAAGCAGGACAGATTGCAGGTAGGCTCATGTCCTAATCCCACCATTGGAGGAAGTCTTACCTGGTTACAGGAGATAGTTGGTTGAGGTTCCATATCCATCTTTGCTAGGAGTCTTAGCTAGGGTAACCTAATGCTTCCTGGGAGATTACATTTCGGTAGCTCATCCTAGTGATGCATCTCACCCCATTTGTTGTCTCTCCCATAACTCTCTCACTCTGTCCCACCACTACCTCTTTCCTCCTGTTCCCATCCCAAACCCCTCCCCAACCTAGTTCTCTCCTTCCGTCTACCCCTATGTCCAATCTATTTCCCCTTCTCATTGATATTCAAGTACCTTAGTTCCTTTTTCTTACTTAGCTTCCTTGAGTCTGTTGTTTGTAGCATGGTTATCCTGTACTTTATGACAAATATCCATTTATTAGTGAGTACATACCTAAGGTTTGTTCTTCTGAATCTGGGTTACCTCACTCAGGATGAGATTATATGGTCCACTTACACAATGGTATATTACTCAGCCATTAAAAACAATGGCATTATGAAATATGCAGTGAAATAGTTGGAACTAGAAAAAAAAATCATCCTGAGTAAGGTAACCAAAACTAAACTTTTTAAATTATAATGTAACAAATAAATAGTTTGAATAAATGAGAATTATCTTTACTTATTTTTTTTCTTTTTTATTTATTTTTAAAATATACATTTATATTATTACCCATATATACAATAAATTATAACATCAAGAAGAAGCATGACACAATCAGAAATTTATATAAAGGTTACATTCTTAGTGTTTTGTCTATTTGCACTTGGCAGCCTTGAAGAAAACATTTTTTCCTATTTTGGTGCATTGTTTTCACTTTCAAAAAGCATAAAATTTTGGAAATTAAGAAGCATCATCACACGTACTCTGGTGCCTCATATTTGACCATGTCCCCTGGAGGGGGAGACCTGGTGGCACTCAGAGGAAGGATAGCAGGTTACCAAGAAGAGACTTGATACCCTATGAGCATATACAGGAGGAGGAAATCCTCCTCAGGAACAGTCATAGGGGAGGGGAGTAAGGGGATAATGGGAGGGAGGGAAGAATGGGAGGATACAAGGGATGGGATAACCATTGAGATGTAACAAGAATAAATCAATAAAAAAAGAAAAAAAGAAGCATCAGCATATATTCATGGTTATTGTTTGAAAATGAATATGGGTATAATATGTTTTGACCAAATACACTGTCCCCATTCTCTCTTCTCTATTTTCTTCTCTACTGCTTTCCATCCCAACTTCATGTTCCCTAGAACTCATGTTTATTTGGGTGCTTTTGTAGAGAATGAGGTAGAGAGAACATAAAGTTATGTGTAGCAGGTTGGGGAAGTGATCTGCTAAGAGTTAAGAAAGATTAACAAACTGATGAAGTATATTATATGGGATTTTAAATAAAGAAAAGCAATAATAGACTAAGAAATAAATGCCATTGAATCCACTTAGAGCTGCCTATGTCTTCATGGCTATAGGGCCATCTCCTGGAGCATGGCTCACGTTTTAGGGACTGTATCACTTTGTAAAACTGACTCTTCCTTCCCCACTAGCCAAGAACTGCCAAAAGTTTGTTTTCTTTTCTTTTTTAATGTCATTATGATCTTAGTTTTTTATTTATTAGTTTATTCATTTTATATCTTCATTGTAACACTTTCCCTCCTCCCAGTCCCACCCAAATCCCCTTCCCCACTTCTACTTAGAAAAGGGGAGCCCTTCATAGCAACCCAACCCAGAACACCAAGTTGAATCAGGACTAAGTGATCCTTCTTCCACTGAGGCCAGTCAAGGCAACCCAGCCAGGGGAAATTGATCCACAAGCAGACAACAGAGTCCATGTCAGGGACACCCCTGCTCTACTTGCTAGAGTACCCCCATGAAGTACAAGTAGTTTCTTATATGCACTGAATTGTAAGATGCACGGAACTGGAAGCTTAGCTTTACTATAATAGTCAAAGGGAATGTTCTATCCTTCTGTGAGTCTAACAAAGTTAGTGTTTTAGACTAGCATTACTGAAGTTTGAACCGTACATTATCTTGGAAAAACAAAACAATGTTTCTTTCTATAACAAGAAATGGTTAGATCTGGGAAGGGGTTTAAAGTTTACCTCCTGTATTGTCCTTGGCTGGTGCCTTAGTTTAAGCGGGACCCCTGGGCCCAAATCTGCTTATCATATTGTTCTACTTGTAGATTTCTAGGACCCTCTGTATCCTTTTATTTTGCTATTCTCCCATGTGTCTCTCATTTAGAGTCCCAATAGGATGTCCTCCCCTCTGTCCCAGTTTCCTGGTAAGTGAAAGCTTTCGTGGGACATGCCCCTTGGGCTAGTATGCAGATATAAACCCCTTCCCAGATCTAGCCAATGGTCAGAACATTCTCCACAGTTGAGTGGTGAGTGGGGTATGACTTTCACACGTACTCTGGTGCCTCATATTTGACCATGTCCCCTGGAGGGGGAGACCTGGTGGCACTCAGAGGAAGGACAGCAGGTAGCCAAGAAGAGACTTGATACCCTATGAGAATATATAGGGGGAGGTAATCCCCCTCAGGAACAGTCATAGAGGAGGGGAATAATGGGAAAATGGGGGGGGGAGGAATGGGAGGATACAAGGGATGGGATAAACATTGAGATGTAACAAGAATAAATTAATAAAAAAAAAAAAGAAAAGAAAAGAAAAAAAGAATATATGGAAATGATAAAAAAAGAAATGGTATTATAGTAAGATGATTTTAAAAAAAATAATGTGTTTGGGTTTTTGTTTCTTTTTTTTTTAACTTATTTGGAGGAAGTCCTTCAGGTGCGTGCCTTGAGTTCTACTTCTGGTGGGCAGGTCCAGGCAATGTTATCTTCCAGCAGAAAACAGGCAGACCAGGAGGCCAAAGGTCCCATTTCTTTTTTTTTAAACATACTTGGGTACTTTATTCATATTACATATAAATTTTTATCCCATCCCTTGTATTCTCCCATTCCTCCCTCCCTCCCCTTTTCCCCTTACTCCCCTCCCCTATGACTGTGAATGAGGGGGACCTCCTCCCCCTGTATATGCTCATAGGGTATCAAGTCTCTTCTTGGTCCCATTTCTATCTAAGGAACTTCTAAAGTACTTTAGGGTGAGGTGCATGCACTAGGAGATGTTCTGGTCTTACTTGCAGTGGGGTGTAGGGGTAGGGGTAGAGGTAGAAAAATAAGGTTTCCACTGAGTGTTACAATTAGCAAGCTCTGTTAGAATGAGATTGCTGGTACCAGACAGCAGTGGAGACTCAGGAGCTTAATACGCCTGTGAAGATACCAAAAACGTTACATCCCTTTGTTAAGATGCCAAGCAAGGCACAGCAGAGGAAGTAGGTGTTGTGCTATATCATGAGACCTCTAAAAGATCACCAGGACTTGATACTAATGAAATACACACAGGGTCCTTTACTATGGGATAAAGCTTGGGCCACAAGCCTTCCTGACACAGCAGAGTAGAAGAGTTGTACAGAGCT
Source organism: Acomys russatus (assembly GCF_903995435.1). Taxonomy (NCBI): domain Eukaryota; kingdom Metazoa; phylum Chordata; class Mammalia; order Rodentia; family Muridae; genus Acomys; species Acomys russatus. The sequence goes on along the minus strand of NC_067151.1, from coordinate 47,092,798 downwards.
TCAAGGATAAAGTGTTTATACAGGGAATTGTGGGTCACAGGAATGTTGATCTTCAGGTGGCTTGGGTTGAGGCAAAATCACAAGGGAAAGATGTTTTTATCTCAGAGGAACATTGGGAGCTGATTATATCTAATTCCCGGGGGGGGGGGGTGGAGGAAGTTTCTGGTGACTGCTGGAGGTGAAGTTTAGAGCTGGTGGTGGTCATTTCCCGGAATGCTGAAAGAAGTACGGGTAACCTCGAGAACAAGTTCTCACAGAATATACAGAACATGGCATTAGTTACAGTGTAATACCGAGATCACCCAGATCACGAGACCCCCCAAAAGACCACCAGGACTCAATACCGATGCAACAAACACAGGTCTTGTATAAGGGGCTCAGAGGTTTGGATCACAATCTTTCCTGACAAAGCAGGATAGGAGAGTGACCCCGAACTCCAAGGGCAATGGGCTTATAAAGGGAAGCAGATGAAATAATGCTTAGAAACTAACTGAAAAGATGGCCTGAAAGTGGACATTACTGGAACATGTGAAAGGGATAAGACATGTTCTTTACCACACAAGGACTCATGGCAAATTGTAATCAGATTTGTAACAAATGAAAAAAAAATTAAATACTTGTTAAGTTTTCAGAAAACACATTGGTGGAGTTAAATAAGTTATCAGACAAGTATCAAAAACTATTGTGAGACAGCTAAAATTTAATTCTAATTTTATTGCAATGAGTTAGTTTCTCTCAAGTCATTAATGCCATGAAATTTCCATCAGAAAATTGCCTTTAGAGGAGAAGAATAAGGGTGCCAGGCAATGTCAACTGAAACATAAAACTTAGAGGAGAGAGAAGAAAGTGGAAATTCTACTGCCAAGCAGTATTTAGTCTAAAGATATTACTAGATTTTTATAGTCTGTATTCATTTCAATGCTAGATTTAATTTTTCTGTCCATGAATTTACTTACACAGTGATGCGAATCAGCTTTCACAATTTAATTTCAAATTCAAATGAGTAATTTCTTTCTAGTTGAATTATTTGTCACTACAACTTAAAAGGAAACAAAATAACTTATACATACCTATAAATATCAGAAGATTTTAATAACTATAATAATAACTTACTCTATTATAAAATATGGAATAAAATGTAGTATTATTGGACTACTTAAACTAAGAAGAAGAAAAAGTAGTATCTTTGAAGAGAGATTTTTTTTGTTGTTGTTTTCAGACAGGGTAACTTTCACTATGTAACATTCACCTTCTTGGTCTCACTTTGTAGTCCTAGCCGGCCTTGAACTCACAGAGATACCCTACCTCTGCCTCCCTGACTGCTTCGATTACAGGCATGCGCCACCACATCTTGCAAGAAAAATATTTTTTATTTGGTGTAATACATTTTAGTTGAATGTTTGTTTAGTGTAATACGTTTTAGTTGCATGTTAATGTGATATCTACACAAAACAGTGCACAATGAAAACTGCTTCCCTGGTGACAATACCTATCATAAACAGACTCATAAGAATAAGTCTTTCCACTACTGGAGTATAAGGCTAATGTAGATTTTGTACATACAATTTATATCAATATTTCAAAATAATGATGATGTTTTTTATATTTGAACCTTGTCTTACTGCCTATTTTATTATGTGAGTAGACACCATAACCTAAAAAATTAATAAAGGAAGGCATTGAAATAGGGGTTTGTTTACAGTATCAGATGACTAGTCTGTGACCATTATGGCTTGGAATGAGCCAGTAGTCAAGCATGGAGCTGAAGTAGGAGGTAAAATAATATTTTTAGCTACTGCCAAAAGGTTACATTTTGTTCTTCTGGTAACAGGTGAGAGAGAGAGAGGGAGAGAGGGAGAGAGAGAGAGAGAGAGAGAGAGAGAGAGAGAGAGAGAGAGAGAGAGAGAGAGAGAGACTGGCAGGGCCTTTTGATATCTCTTCCAACAAATACCTGCCTCCTAATTATTCTCAAATAACTAGGGACCAGGAATTGAAATGCATGACATGATGGGGCCATTCTAATTCAAACCACAACAGGTCCTATCATGTTTTCTGACATTACCTTACTCTTCATTGGACAGTTCATTCCAACAGTCCTGATGAAATATCTTGCATGATCCAAAACAAAGCCTACACTATGTCCTTGCTCTGACGTTCTTCTGCACCTCATGCACTATATCCCCTTGCTGAGTGCTCACCACATTTAACACACTTCCTATGCTTACTGACAACCTATACATGGTCCAGAAAAACAAGTATTAACGCTTTTTCCCCTTAAAAAAAAAGGTGGTTTTGAACTCATTAATTTCTCCCCACAAACAAGGATGCAATTGAGTCAATGTACATATTTTGAAATATTTATTCCAAAACCAAAATACACAATATTTTAACAATAACATCCCTTACAAGATTATTTTCTCACCTACCAGCATTGGTCCAAGGATACCCACACCTGATAAACTGAATGAGGCCTTTGCAATTTTCAGTTATGCCAGTTTTTTATAAACAAGTCAAATATAATTTTTTGGTTCATAAATTCTTTTTGTTGTTGTTTTTTGAGACAGGGTTTCTCTGTGTATCCCTGGCTGTCCTGGATGTGCTTTGTAGACCAGGCTGGCCTTGAAGTCACAGTGATCCACCTGCCTCTGCCTCCTGAGTGCTGGGATTAAAGGAGTGCGCCACCACGCCCAGCCTGGCGCATGAAAATTTTAAAAGCTTATTCCAATTGAAACAGAAGATAAATCAATTAAGATTACATCATTATAATTCTTGTTGATATTAAATACGTATCTTTTTTCAAGAATGTCACAGAGTATCTATAGAGCTTGTTATGTCAGTGTCTCAGAGTATCTATACAGCTTGTTATCCTTGTCTTTTTTGAAATTTACTTTTTTTGAGAACTTCATACATGGGAATTACCAAATTGATGACTTTTTTTTTTTTTTTTTTTTTTTTTGGCTTAAAATGTAGTTTTAATTAAAATAGAAGTACATTACTATACTACTTCCCTTTTCCTCTTACCTCTCCCAAAGTAGCCTTCCTTTTTCTGTATTTGTTTTTTTTTTTTTTTTCCTTTTTTTTTTTTTTATTAATTAATTTATTCTTGTTACATCTCAATGTTTATCCCATCCCTTGTATCCTCCCATTCCTCCCCCCCCCCCATTTTCCCATTATTCCCCTCCCCTATGACTGTTCCTGAGGGGGATTACGTCCCCCTATATATTCTCATAGGGTATCAAGTCTCTTCTTGGCTACTTGCTGTCCTTCCTCTGAGTGCCACCAGGTCTCCCCCTCCAGGGGACATGGTCAAATGTGAGGCACCAGAGTATGTGAGAAAGTCATATCACACTCTCCACTCAACTGTGGAGAATATTCTGACCATTGGCTAGATCTGGGAAGGGGTTTAAAGTTTACCTCCTGTATTGTCCTTGGCTGGTGCCTTAGTTTGAGCAGGACCCCTGGGCCCAAATCTGCCTATCATATTGTTCTACTTGTAGATTTCTAGGACCCTCTGTATCCTTTTATTTTGCTGTTCTCCCATGCGTCTCTCATTTAGAGTCCCAATAGGATGCCTTCCCCTCTGTCCCAGTTTCCTGGTAAGTGAAGGCTTTTGTGGGACATGCCCCTTGGGCTAGTATGCAGATATAAGTGAGTATATACCATTTGATTCTTTCTGCTTCTGGGTTAACTCACTCATTATGATCATTTCTAGCTCAATCCATTTATCCACAAATTTCGGGAATTCCTTGTTTTTAATAGCTGAGTAGTATTCCATAGTGTATATGTACCACAGTTTCTTTATCCACTCTTCTACTGAGGGACACTTAGGCTGTTTCCATGTTCTGGCTATTATGAATAAGGCTGCTATGAACATGGTTGAGCAAATTTTCTTGTTGTGTGCTGGAGCATCTTCTGGGTATATTCCAAGGAGTGGAATAGCTGGGTCTTGAGGAAGCCCTATTCCCATTTTTCTGAGATAGCACCAGATAGATTTCCAAAGTGGCTGTACTAGTTTGCATTCCCACCAGCAATGAAGGAGTGTTCCTCTCTCCCCACATCCTCGCCAGCATGTGGTGTCGCTTGAATTTTTGATCTTAGCCATTCTGATGGGTGTAAGATGGAATCTCAGAGTTGTTTTGATTTGCATTTCCCTGATGACTAAGGAGGTTGAGCATTTCTTTAAGTGTTTCTCAGCCATTTGATACTCCTCTGTTGAGAATTCTCTGTTTAGTTCCAAGCCCCATTTCTCAATTGGAGATATTATCAGTGTGTGTGTGTGTGTGTGTGTATACACAACATACTGAGCCCACTTTCAGTGTTCATATGTATATTTATCCAAGCCAACCACTTGAGGTTGATGAACCTATTGTCTTGCTGGGATTTTACACTACATGCATGGAGAAAAGTAGCTGAGTAGAAGCAAGCTTTCTCGTTCTGTTTTCAGATTGTGACTGTGATGTGACAAGCCTCTTCCAACTACAACCTCCTTGCTTTCCCCAGAAGATTGTAACAACGAACCTTAAAGAAATTTTAAAATATTCATTTCTGTGGATGATTTTGTCTGAACAGTTTGTCACTATAAGAGGATAAACAGCCACATTGTAGGATAAATAACAATAATAGATAACAAATGGTGTCTCTAAAGATGAATAAAAAAAACTTTTGTATTTATTCCTATTAAATGGTTACTCTTGGTTTATGTATCATAATAATTGTGGTGAAAGTTTATAGAAGGTACCTAGAAATTCTTTGTTACATTTGTAACTCTTCTGGAAATCAAAACTTAGTTTATCTAAGAATTATGATATATTAACAATGAACTGTGAAAGTGTTCTAACCCTTTGTAACTTTCCCTAGGAATGGATGCCTGATCCACTCTGGGTTAAGCATGGGTAAATAGTGAGAAGCAATATAAACATTTTTTTGATGGAAGCCCACTTAAAATGTTAAAATTATAACATTCCCTTTTTATGGAGGAAATTAAATATTGCCCACTCCTAACTAAGTATCTATAATTTAGAAACTACCAGAAGTCAAGCCATAGACTAACAATGAAATAAGATCATCAGTTTCCTAATTCTTATAAAATGTACATTTCAGTGGATAAAACATATACCACTTGCCTAATGTATGAGTTAGTTTTGAGTGCCTGTGGCAGAAGTTTTGAATAAATAACTTATGAGAGGATTGGCAATGTGGCTCATATTTTCTGAGGACTGCAGTACACCAGAGCTGGAAAATCATTTAAGAGTAACTCACTATGGAGATGGCATCTGCCTTTATGGAAATTAACGAAAAGCAGTCAAAAGGATTCAAAGGCCCAAACATAGTGACCTATGCCACCGAGTCTCTTACTTCATAACATTTCTCCAGTCTTCAGATGGTACCACAAGCAAAGAACCAAGATTTCCCATCATAAGCCAGTAATGATATTCCAAGTTTAGACACATTAACACAATTGTGAAATTCTAATAAACACTTGAAAGTAAAATAAGAATTCCTTAATAACGATGTAGAAAAGTAGAAGAAACATGTGTGCTCTGAGTCTGTATTCTGCCATTTCTTCAGTCAGATAAACATGTCCATTTGGGATTGGTAAGAGTACACAGAGTGGAGAGATATATTGCTGTGTTTGTATCTCATGAGTATAAGATAATTCATGTGTTTTCCAGAGGGTGTCAGAAGAACATAAAAATGAGCAATTCAAATTCAGGAAAAGATGTAGGTAGAAAAAAAGTCATGGGGAAGCATCAGTGGAGGACACTTGGGTGCTGTGAAATCTGAGACAAATGTTTGCCCAGCTCTCAAAAACTATTGAAAAAACACATGATAATGTTAGAACTATGTACCTGAGATGTATAGCAGTTTTTAGAAGCTGAACTAAGGAGGTGTGATTCCGTTTATAATTTGTGTGTCACATCTGAATACGGGAATTTTAGCTTTGTTTTTAATAGCTGAGTAGTATTCCATTGTAGAAACGCACAGCGGTTCGTTTATCCATTCTTCATTTGAGGGGCATCTGGGTTGTTTTTAGTTTCTAACTATTAGAAATATAGCTGCTATGAAGATAGTTGAACAAGTGTCCTTGAGTTATGGTGGTGCATCTTTTTGCATGGACACCTATGACCAGATGTGGTTTAGCTGGGTCTTGAGGTAGAACTATACACAGTTTTCTGAGAAAGCACCAGAGTGATTTCAAAAGTGGTTGTTCACATTTGCACTTCCACCACCAATGGAGGAGGGTTCCCCTTTCGCTACTTACTCACCAGCATGTGTTGTCACTTGAGTTTTTGATCTTAGCCATTCTGATGGGTGTAAGCTCGAATCTCAGAGTCCTTTTGAAAGCAATGCCATCATTGCAATTGGCAGGCAAATGGATGGAAACTAGAAATGATCATCCTGAGTGAGGTAACTCAGACCCAGAAACACACTTATGGTGTGTACTCACTTCTAAGTGGATGTTAGCTACAATGTATAGGATAACCATGGTACAATCCACAGACCCAAAGACCAAGGAGAGTGCAAGTAGAGATGCTTAATTCTCACTCAGAACAGAAAAATAAAACAGACTGGATGGGAGAATAACAGGGGTCGGGATCAAGAATGTGAAGAGAGGGGGAGGGAGGCTGAGGGAGAGGACCAGAAGAGAGAACAGAAATTGGTGGGGAGGAATCATTGGGACAAGGGAGCCTCCCAGAAATCTATGAGAGTGACACTAGCTGAGAATACTAGCAAAGGGTTTGAAGGTTAAAGAGCCTGAAGCAGCCACCGCTTACACTGAGGTGGGACTTCCAGTAGTCAAAGGAAGACCTCAACCCATTCATACAAGCTTTGACCGAAAAGTTGTCTTACCTAGAAGCAGTGCAGGGGTAAAAATGGATGAGAGATTGAGGGAATGACAAATCAAGGACTGCCCCAATATGAGAGTCATGCCATGGGAGAGAGCTGACCCGTGTCAGTATTAATGATACATTGCTATAGTTGCAGACAGGAGCCCTAATCACTTGAACTCTCTGTTTTAAGGGAATCATGTCATGTGTAATGTAAACGGATATGCAAAATTTTAATTAATTAAGTTTATAAATGTTTATTGCAATGCTTTAAAAGTCAGTTTGTATAACAGATTTACAAATATAATATTAGTTGTTATTATTATTATTATTATTATTATTATTATTATTATTATTAATTCAGATTACATCCCAATTGTTATCCTTTTATTCCTGTCCTCTAGACCTCTGACAAGAAGGGACCTCCTTCCCCTCCATAGACCACAGCCTATCAGGTCTCATCAATAAAGTCTGCTTCCCTTTCCTCTGTGTGCTGTCATGCCTTCCCACCATGGGGAAGTGATCAAATTGGAGGCACCAAAGCTCATGTCAGAGGCAGTCTCCATTTTTTTCAGCCAGCAGCTGATGGAAACAGATACTGAGATCCACAACCAAAAAATTGGCTGAGCTCAGACAGAGGATTCTATGGAAAGTGGGAGAAAGAATAGAAGGAGTCAAATGGGTCAAAGAAACCACAAGAAGATCTAGATTCAATTAACCTGAGCCTAAGGGGGCTCACAGAGACTGAACCACCACCAAAAAGCACATATAGACTATCCTAGAACCTCTACACATACGTAGCATGTGCAGCCTGGTAACATGGGGATCATCTAACAATGGGAGTAGAGGCTGTCTCCAACTCTCTTGCCTGTAGCCGGACATCTTTCCTTAGCTAAGCTGCCTTGTCAGGCTGCAATGGGAGAGGATGTACTTTATCCTTCTGCAAAGTGAGGTGCCAGGGTGAATTGATACCCCTTGGGGGACTCCTCTTTTCTAATAGGAGGAGAAAGAGGAATGGGAGGAGGGGGTGTGTGGGTGGGGACTGGGAGGAGAGGAGGGACGGAACTGGGATCCAGGTGTAAATGATTAAACTTAACAAAAAGAACTAATAGTTTAAAGCCAGGAAGTTGTGAAGATTAAAAAAGATAACCGGCCTCCTACAGCCAATTTTCTTTAATTTTTCAAGTGTCAATTACCAATAAAAGTATGTTTTCAAGAAAGAATAGACTTAAAAAGTCAAATTAGAACATATTAATAGTAATAAAAGCAGCTAGTACCTATGTATTCATGTGAATACTTACATATATACATAGGTACATATGCAGAACGTAAGTAAAATTTGATTAACTTGCAAAATTATAAATAGCTTTACACTGATAGATTATGCATACTTTATTATTCCTACAATATTCTGTATCTATGATGTAGAAAATCACTACTATAAATTTTATAGCATAATTAAATCCAATATTGGTTAAGGAAACTTTCTATAGTCAAAACCTACCAAGAGTAGAGGAAATGTTCAAATAGAGCTTGTATTCTCCGTCCAACTCAGTCCAGAATAAGAGTAAAGAAAATATATTAAATCCAGATAGTGGAACATGAAGTATAAAATTTTAAATCACTTATAATTTTAATCAACAGAGCATCAATTTCATGAAGAATTTTGTTGAAAAATAACAATTTGTAACATTAATATTTTAAAGTTATGGGTGAAAAGGATTAGGTGAAGTTAGAAATTTAGGTGACTGTGTTGTGTAGTAACAAATGAGATGTACACAGAAGAGGGTAAATCATAGTGCAGCAGTTGTATGTTTGCATTCTTCGGCCTCTGTAATGAAAGAAATAGGCACAGGCTAAGAAACACAAACATCATTTTGCAATCTCATATCCCATTACCAAGATTCAAGTGTTTTGTTATTTTTTTTTTCAGAAAAAAAAAAACACAACTAAATATATGTTGTCTAAGATTTTAAAAATAAAATTAGCAGAAAATCAGTCTTATTTTCATGAGAGCAAAATTAGCCCCAAAGTCATTGTGAATCTCTGTTTTATTTAATTTTTTAGTTTAATCAGTACTTGGAATAATTTTAATTCAAAACCCTCAATGCAAGTAGAGATTTAATCTAAGAAATGAGATAAAAATTACCTTGTATATTTTATCTATACCCTCCCATTCTCTTAAGTGATACCTGGGAATATTGTTACTATACCAGAGAGGAACTCTTCACTGAGTAGAAAAACTGACATAATTTCAAAGCATTTTCCAATAAAATCTTAACTCTAACTATAACGTGTAAGGGTAGAGAAAGTGGCTCAGTCAGTAAACTTACTGCCACAGACGCACAAATATTTGAATTTTGATCATCAGGACTTCGATGAAAGCTACAAACAGCTGTCCCTCATTGGTGTTCCTAGTACAGGGTAGGTATCAACAAGGAGAAGCACGGTGTCCGCAGGCCAGCTAGTCTCATCAAATCATTTTAATTAGATAACCTTAAAAAATGAATAAATAAAAGGGAAAGAACCTGAGGAAGACATCTTCAGTTTTTGACTTCCCAATGTATGTGCCCAAATGATTGCATAGCTACATTTACAAGAATATATTCATATTACATGTATATACACAACAGAGAGGAGGAGAGGGAGACACACACACACACACACACACACACACACACACACAGAAAGAGAGAGAGAGAGAGAGGATAAGGTGGAGTGATAGAAGACACCTGACATAGACCAAGGACAAAAAAATCCTTATTAAATTATACATGTCTACTCCACCACACATGCTTAAACATGCACACATTGTGTGTGTGTGTGTGTGTGTGTGTGTGCAAAAGAAAGAAACAGAGAGACAGTGAGAGACAAAAAGGAGAAGAGGAATATTTACCACATTCCTTCTAAAGCACTAATCACTTGAACTCTCTGTTTTAAGGGCATTATGTCATCTGTAACATAAATGAATATGCAAATTTTCAGTTCTATTCATTGCAGGACTTTAAAAGTCAGTTTGTATAATAGATTTCCTAATATAATATTAGTTAATTTTTATCTAAGAGGCTTATACATCTGTATTTTTAAAACACTTCATGTATTTGTATCTATTTTATTTGCCTTAATGTGAACTTAAATTGTTCTTGCCTTTCTTTTGTTCCTACTCCAATCTTTGCTTTGGAAATGTCCCCAAACAACATTTTTACTTCATTTATTTTCTATAAATAGAAAGCTAGTTCTAATTGCTTATGTAATCCGGCATCATCTGGTTAAATAAACTCTAATGAGTCACTGAATTTCTTTCTCTCTTTGTCAGCAATTTCATTTAATGATGGTAAATTCTTATTTTAATGCATAGGGTTAGCCACATGGGTTTTAGATTTAATGAGTTATATCAATCTATCTTGCAATATATTTAGCTCCTGTCTCGTTCTGGTGTATCTCATTTCTGTTTAATAGTATGATTTTGTGCAATTAGGATTAAGAATCATTGCACTTTATGGTGTTTTCAGGTTGTACAATCAAGAAACACACATATATTATATATAATATAAAAATATATAATTATGTATGTCATAAGACACAATATATTTGTCTTTAAAAGCATGTATAATACATGTAATATAAATATAACACATATTAATGTAATACATAATAATATTTACAGTATGTATATAATACCAGAATAACATATGTTCTGTCTTCTCTTATCTCCTACATTCCTTTAAGTCAAATCAGGAAATCAGGTAATACTAATTATCTCATTTAGTGGCAATTAAAAATACAAAGATATGAGAACATGAAATTTATGACCTTTCACTTAAGTACTGAAAAACGTATGAAATGATATAATTTGTTGTGTAGGTCTGACTTCCTGTGTTTTTTTCCCATTAATTAATTAATTTATTTACATCTTGACAGGAAGTTTCCCTTCCTCCTCTCCTTCCAATCCCACCCTCTCAACTCCTCTTCTCTCCTCTCAGTCCCTCCTTCCACCTTCCTTCCCCTCCTGATGCTCCCCCTCTCCTCCCCCTGCTCCCCCCACTTCTTCCCAGAGAAGGGGAGACTTCCTATGGGTATCAATGTGCCTTGGCATGTCAAGCAGCACTTGGCCCATCTTCTTCTACTAAGGCTAAACAGGCCTTCTAATTAGAGGAAGAGAATTCAAAGACAGGAATAGAGTCCCTGTTCACATGAAGACCAAGTTGCACATCTGTTAAGTATGTTGGGGGAGGGGGTGCTAGTTCCATCCCATGGATACTCTCTAGTTGGTTGTTCAGTCTTTGTGATCTACTATAGGTCCAGGTTAGTTGATTTTGTAAGTATTCTTACTGTGTCTTTGACCTGTCTGGCTCTTTCAATCCTTCCTTCCCCTCTTTCATAAGGTTCCCCAAGCTCTGCCTAATGTTTGGTTGTGGGTCTCTCTGTATCTTTTTTCAGCAGCCTCTGTGTGAAGCCACTCAGGTGACTGCTATTCTAGCCTTCTGTGTGTTCAGGACTGGAGCAGGGCTCTGGGGATTGACTTCTTGCTTTTTGATGTTTATATTAATATTACATATATCACTGCAATAACAATCTGGTACACTGATTTCCACAATTCTGGAATATCTGACTGCTCCTACAGCAGTCTACTGAAGACGACCTGTGATCTTCACTATTAGCTCAAGTGATGGTGAATTAACATCATCTCTTGTTTCTTTTTAGTGCCCACATTTAGTGCACACATTGCCCCTGGGACTACACACGTGGGTTTGAACTCATCACACTTAACTACTGTGATTTTGTCTTGTTAAGATAAACTAAGTTTCAAAATATGTTTTCATATGTCAACGGAACTCTCTTGTTTGTGTTATATGTAGTTTGCATCATTAAATTTCAAGATTTTTTTTTCACCTGGTATTGAAACTACTGCAAACAAAAAGAGTAAATGAAGATGTGAAAGAAAGATAGCAATCCTGGGGTTGATCTGCACTGTCAAAATTGCCACGTTCTCCTCTGATTTCTGTGGAGGGGAGGGGAGGCTCTTCTTAAAACATTCTGATTTAGGAACAGCAATTAAGCATCTCTGAAGTTCTAGTACATTTCAGAAGAAAAATATATCTTCCCTCTGATTGTGATATCAGGCTCAAAAGCTGACTTAAACATCTGTACAGTTTCTGGGAATAATTGTACTACTGCATCTTCCCTTCAAGGTCCCTTGGTAGAGTGATGCAAAACAATTAACAAAAAGTGTTGATTAGAGTATATTTGTGGAGTGGCAAATTGATATTCCCATGTATGATGGACACAGATAGAAAATAGATGATAAATAGATAGATAGATAGATAGATAGATAGATAGATGATAGATAGATAGATGATAGATAGATAGATAGATAGATAGATAGATAGATAGATAGACACATAGATGATAGCTAGAAGTTTGTAAATACAAAGATAAAAATCACACATAAAAGTAAATAGATTTAAATAAGCATAAAATTTTGGTAGACTTCTTGTTAATATGTTCACTGAAATTTCAGTGGAGAAAAGAGCTTCATTAAAAATCAAGACAGTTCTGAATTATTTATAATTTAAAAGACTATGCACACAATTTTCCTCACATTGCTAAATATTAAGAAATTAAAATCTCCCCATTGAGTCCATTAGACAGATGCTTTGAAAATTTCCTACTACATTGAGTTGTAATCTGAAAAAATTAATAAAATTTAAAAAAAAAAGAAAATCTCCTACATATAGGATTTTTATACAATATTTACTGCTGTGACTCATCACTAAAATCCATGTCAACACTAATCTGTAAATGCATGTATCATATTTTAGGTAGTCTGTGACAGGTGATATAAATCAAACACTAGGAAAGTAATTTCAATCAGTTTTGTAGAACTTTATTAATAAGATAACTAACTGTGTACAGTTAAAATACAAGACGGATGTTAAATAATACCTCTGTGACAAGCATGACAAGCTTGCAAACTTGGTGCTTAGTGAAAGCAAGCTACTAAGATTTCTCCTTTTATTTTCTGTTGTTTTGGCATGTGGTCATTTAGACTTTCATTGTAATAGCCACAAAACTGTTATTTTCATGTGTATTATTTTAATAGTGATGAGCGTATAGTTGGTACAGTAAACAACTAGAATTAAAGAGAAAGAAGAGCCCACACCCAAGCCTATAGAGAAGTTCTGATTTCATTTCAGAGCTGAAGATTTGGATCATGTCATAGATCTTAGATATATCTATATGTTTGCTTTGTAAAATAAAGCAAGTGAAATTGATGCTAAAAATTTGAATAATTTAAATTGTGTTATTAATATATACCTAGTCTTTAGTGACCTGAAGGGGAGGTGAATAATACATCATTGATTTTTCATGGATACATTAAACTACATCTTATTTATATTTTATACACCTTTAATATCAACCTATACACATACACACATATACATTGATTTGCTCTATAAATTAATTTTCTATATAAGTTGAGAAGCTAATGTTTCAGTCAGTTGAGTTATAATATATGGTTTCAGTTATTGAGATCTAACTGAAAATATAATATTTACAATGGATAAAGAATGAGCATGCAATGGAGTTCAACTTCATACTAAGTAGAGAAAGTTTATTTGAACACATGTATGTATTATTTACTGTGCCAAGTAATTCCTTACTGATTTCAGTAATATAAAGTTATTTGTAGGGCAAGAAGAATGGCACATTTGTCAATAATGCCTGTCCTATAGACATGATAACTTAAGTTGATTCCAGAATCCATGATGGTAGAAGCTCTCCACCTCTAAAACACTGTGCTCCACAGACACAATGGTAATAATTAACAGCATAAGAATACAATTAACATGTAGCTCTGTCAGTCTTGGAAGTGACTCCATAGTACAGGCTGTTCTGGAACTCAGAGATCTTCTTGCCTCTACCTCTCATGTTGTGTGATGGAAGGCATTTACCCTCACAGTACTCTTCCACAAGGCAATGTTTCAAGTCAGAGAGACTTAATTTTCAAAGGCATAGTAAAAGAAACATGAGATAGGAGACCCACCAGGTTACAAAGCTGCATGCAAGGTGTGCAAGGGTCTGCAGGGCTTCACCTTCCCTGTACAGTGTATTACTCATGCTAGCATGGACTTTTGGAGGGGCAGCACAGCCTCACTGGTGTCACCCATGCTCACATAATTATCTCCTCATATATTGGTATTTTAACTGTATGTTGGTAACAAACTTTACATTTAAGTTCTAATATTTCTGTACTTAAGTAAACTATAAACAAAATTGGACTTGCAAATGCAAATTCTAAGGGTGTATATTTGTAATTGGCTTGCCTTGTACAACTTTAATAAAACTGCTCTTTCTGCAAATATAAACAAAAAAAGAATAAAATTTAACTCTAGATGGTCTTTAATTTTTTTCTTTATTTTTCACTTAAGCCACTGGTCATTGAATAGACAATTGTTCAGTTTCCATTAGTTTGTAAAGGTTTCACCAGGCAACTGTTGGAAACTCATGAAGAGACTCACAAACAGACATAAAATGGAGCTTGGAGAGTCCTGTGGAAGAGGGAGAGGAAGAATAGAAGGAATAGAGGGTTCAAGGACACCAAAAGAAAAACCTACAAAATCAACTAACCTGGGCCCATAGGGGCTCACAGGGACTAAACTGCCAACAAAAAATTATGTATAGGATGGGCCTAAGGTCTATGCATATATTTAACATTTGTCTGGCTGGGAGTTCATGTGGGACTCCTAAAGCAGAAGTCTCTGATTACATTGTCTGTCTTTGGAGCCCTTTCTCATAGCTTGGCTGCTTTATCTAGCCTCAATAGAAGAAGATGTGCCTGATATTACTGCAACTTGATATGTCAAGACTAGTTGATATCCACGGAAAGCCTTGCCTTTTCTGAGAACAGGAGGAGAGTGGATGGGCAAAGGAGGGAAGCCATAGGGACTGAAAAGAGAGGAAGAAGAAGATCATGATGTAAAGTAAATAAATAATTTAATAAATGTTAATATAGAAAAAGCTAAAAGAATAAAAATATTAAAAGTTGCCTCTAGTATGAAATCTCATGAACACACACACACACAAAATTATCCAACTGTAGAATGGATTTAGTATTACTGTGATGTCACAATCTAAATACTATCATATGTACTTTAATGTTCTCTATATTGAGATTAATGCATGCTTCTATATATATCTTTCAAATTTGGTTGTGTGATTATTGATTGAAATGAATATGCCTTCAGACTGTAGATTTTCCCCAAAATGGGCTGATATTCTTTATTAAAGTCCTAATTGTCAGTTTTTATTCACAAAAAGAATGTACTTCTTTGTAGTTTTCTAGTGGCATATCCAGCATAGAGGGAAACTGACATGAATATAGATACATTCTCTGCACAGTTGTCTTTTCTTTCCACTTCTCACTGTAGATTTGACAGGTAATGTAAGTTTGCCCTATACAATGGGTAGTTGGAAGACGCTTGCTTCATAAATTGTCAGTATGTTCTCTCTTCAACAGTGTAAGAATGACCTTAAACAAAGACAAATGTCTTGTTAGAATAGTAAATTTCTTCTAAAAGAGTTTGAGCTTTAAACAGAATATCAAGTCTTTTCTTAAGAGTACATCTAGATCTTTGAAAGTCATCTAAGTTAAAAATAGGTTTAAGTTATTTCCTGATCAAATATACATTCAGCTAATCTATAATTTTCTTGTGTTTCTATAATGTTAATTAATATTTGTTATAATGAATAAAATAAAAAAATCTTAAGAAATCTTATGGGATGGAATATTATGGCATTCCTCTCTACTTAGTTTGCATTACATCCATCAACTTCAACTTACTTTGGGGACCCTATAGTTTTCAGCTTCCCTTTCTATATCATAACTAAAATTTATATCTACTAAACTCAAGTTTTCTGCCTTTTAAACTAAAATTGCATGACTTTGACAGATGATCTTGGATAGAAAAAGTTAATCTTAGTGCTGAATAAGTACCAGACAGTATTGAATAATTTATTAGATGATAATACAGATGGGGCTCTTGAATTCTTACTACTCAAAAAAGTTGGGTAGCTAATAATAATGGACATGAATTCAATAAAAGCTTAGTTGGCATCATTGATTTTTTAATGCCTGATGTATTTAGAGAGAAAAGAGAAATATAGCAAATTCTTGAAATTGTAGTATATATAATGGACATATTTAACATAAAATTAAGGCATAATGTTGTTAATTTACTGTTGTAAATGATTATGCTGTTCTACGTAGATCACTAAGTAAGAAAGATAAAAGATAAACTTCTTTAAAGGCACTTTAAGTTATTTTATAATATAAACATTTCATTAAAAAAATTTCCTAATTTTAGTCTGTAACAACTACAGGATCTTCTTATACACTATATCAAAGCCTACAGAGTAGATATAGTCTATATATGGTCAAAATAAGTCATCAAAATAATAAATATTTCTCATATATTAATAAGATACATATTTGTGTCTGTAAGTACACACAAAAATACCTATTACACACAATATCATGCACACTCAAGTACACACATACAAAATGATAGAGAGAGAAAGAGTGAAGGAAACTTCCACTAATTATCTATCCTTACCTAACAGTATCATTTCAAACTTTAAGTATTTAAAGAACATTGCTGTTGATGAAATTGTGTACAAAAATACTGC
This sequence comes from Acomys russatus, assembly GCF_903995435.1. NCBI lineage: Eukaryota > Metazoa > Chordata > Mammalia > Rodentia > Muridae > Acomys > Acomys russatus. The sequence goes on along the minus strand of NC_067151.1, from coordinate 47,076,278 downwards.
GAAAATATAAATACAGCCATGTAACAATTAGACATATAAGAAATGAGAAAATAATGGTATTAAAGGACAGAAGATGAGTTTATATTTGGATAAATTTTCCAAGTATTAAACCACATATTTGCATAGGACTGTTATAACCATAACAATGGTTTAACAGAGTTGGGGTAATTTTAACTGATAAAAATGATGCTATGTATATTTTTTACTTTGAATCATGATGAACGGTAATTTAGAGTTCAAGAAATTTGGACTATTGCAATTTTGACTCTGTAGTAAAGACACATTTTAAATGTTTGTTATTATTTTATTTTAAAGTAAAATTCCAAAAATGTAATTTTCATTTCTTTGGTGAAATATCCACATTGTTTTATGGTATTGTCATAAAAATAATCAAATTTTGTCCATGGCTGGTGCCATAGTTTGAGCAGGACCCCTGGGCCACGATCCACCCATTATAATGTTTTACTTGTAGGTTTCTAGGACCCTTTGCATTCTTCTATTTCCCCATTCTCCCTTGCTTCTCTCACCCAGAGTCCCAGTAAGAAGTCTTCCCCTCCTTCTCAATTTCCTGGTAAGTGAAGACTTTCATGGAACATGCCCCTTGGGCTAGTATCCAGATATAAGTGAGTATATACCATTTGACTCTTTCTGCTTCTGGATTAACTCACTCATTATGATCATTTCTAGTTCAATCCATCTGTCCACAAATTTCGAAAATTCCTTGCTTTTAATAGCTCATTAATATTCCATAGTGTAAATATACCACAGTTTCTTTATCTATTTTTCTACTGAGGGACACTTAGGCTGTTTCATGGTGGAGGGAAGTAAGGGGAAAATGGGAGGGAGGGAGGAATGGGAGGATACAAGGGAAGGGATAACAGTTGAGATGTAATATGAATAAATTGATAAAATATATTTTTAAAATAAAATAGTTATTTCTTCTTGTTCAAACAAATCTACAGTACAGAGTAGAGACTAGGAACATTATTTTGCCATTTGCTTTAAACCTAAAGTGTTACTGAAACATAGTGATGCCAGACCAAATGTACACTCTCCAGAGTTGATACAGAAACTCGCACAACTTGCTGTGAATATAAAAAACATACTAACAGGTACTAGGCAGCAAAGGTGCTAAGCCAGTATGCAATATCTACTAACCCACACTATTGGAGTGGTATAGAGACATTAAATCCCATTTAAATGTTAATTTTAATAGTTTTTATTGAACTATGACTATAGGAGATTTGGGAAGAAAACATTGAGCAGCATTCCATGCATATATGATAAATCTAAATGTTAAAAAATGTGGATAATTCTAAGAAAGCATTAAACTTACACTGATAAAAGAAAAAGCACTTCAATCTTGCAGGAAGCCATGGAAGTATATGGTACCAGGTATCTGATCGCTACCAATCAAACCAGATATACAAAATGACAGTTGTAAACTTGGTGGTACCCATCTTGAAAGAAGAGCTTGGGCCCACATTCTTGGGTGGGCCTTGAGCCCTTCATTTTTATTCTTCTCAGTCTCAAGTTGTATACATTACCCATTTGGTTTTGCTACTTGTTGTTTTCTAATTTTAAGATGTAGAAATTAATGACCTCAGTTCTTTATTTTGGAGGAAGAGACAAGGGAAGACTGGGGAGAGACAACCCTGTCTTAGTCACAGAATTAGGTTATAGATGAACTTATATTTAAGTCTGAGAGAAAAGCAGCGTATTTTCATGAAGTATATCAAGAAAAGTCAGTAGACCCAGAGGACAAGAAATAAACAGTGAATATATATTAGGTTCTCACCACAGGCCCCTTGCCTCTTGCCTTCTATCTGTGTGACATAATTCATAATGGAAGAAATATATTAACTACATATTAGTGTGGCATACTATTTACTAACTTTGAGTATATATATATATATTAAATGTACATTTTTAGAATCTCAATATGAGAAGCATTTAAAATATAATGCTTAAATTTAATACTCTGAACAGTAACTGTATGAACTGACTTGCTATTAGCACAGTTATGACTTTATTTCATTTATCTCTGCCTGTTGGGGAGCAGAGGAGAAATCATAAAATGATGTTCACACTTGTGGAGATTGAGAGAGCCTTTGGTGATTTGTTGTTAGGTGAAAAATAGCTCTCAATCCAATATTTATTTACTAAATTTTCAAAGTGTATAGATATTGCTCACTAATAAACAAAGGGGGTAATTATAACAATGAACTAAGAGGCATTCCAACATTATACCTTGCACCCTGATACAACGTATTACGTGCTCTAAATATATATCTAACTACTGAAAACACAAGAAAGAGTGTAATTTACAGGCTAACATAATATTCTTTTCTTTGTGCTCTCAGATTAATTGTATCAAAAGATGAGTATTTCAGATTAATATTCAGTCTTATTTTAAAATTACCATTAATCTGGCTTTTAATTTATCATAAGATTTGGAAGCTTTATTCCTCTGATCTAGTACAACATTATATAATTTTTATATCCTATCGCTTTATGAGCATGTAGCTTATGGGTGAAATATTGGTATATTATAATCTATGAATGCTGGTATTTTTATTTGGGAATTTTAATTTTTATTTATTAATTCTGATTATACCAAGAAAGTTTTAACACAAGTAAATGAAATAGAAAATATGCTTCTGGAGAAGTTGTATTTTCTCATTTTTAGAAAATTATAATTCTGCTCTTTAGTTCCTTAACTCAACTGATAGAAGCATTTAACTTGCTGGTATATAAAATTTGACTGGAGAGATGGCTCATCAGTTAAATGTGATAGATGCTGCTTCAGTGGGTAACAGTTCAATTGCTAGCATTCATTGGGTAGCTTATAAACATCTGAAATTTTTGTTCCAATGGATCTGATGTCCTCTCTGGCTTCTTAGGCATTAGCTAGAGATTGGTCCACAGACAGACAGAAAAACAGACTACTCATACTAGAAAAAGTAACTACATTTTAAAATTGGTGTACAATATATGTCACTTTTTCTTGATTATTTCTGAGTTGTCACAACCAAGGAAGTAAAGATTCTTTAATCATGACTTTAAAATATAGGGGGACGTAATCCCCCTCAGGAACAGTCATAGGGGAGGGGAATAATGGGAAAATGGGGGGGGGAGGAATGGGAGGATACAAGGGATGGGATAAACATTGAGATGTAACAAGAATAAATTAATAAAAATAAAAAAATAAAAAATAAATAAATAAATAAAAATTAGGTAATCTTGGCTCCTTTGGAAGACTAAAAATAAAAAAGAGCAATTTATCATATATTATGAAATTTAATAAAAGGAGCGCTTACGTTAAAAGAACTGAGTCATTCTGAGGCATTAAAAAAGTCTTTGTTCACTAGAGAATTGCCTTTCTTGGTGATGTTCATTAGAATTTAGACAATGCTAACTCATATATCTCTAGCTCAAAATAGTAAAATTACTGTCTTATCTGACTCAGATGAAGTCACATACTATGTATTATTTATATTTGTGTAGTACCAAGAATCTAACTGAGATTACTCAATAAAGATCTGAGCATAATTTGAAGTAAATTTAGTTATTAAGGCAAGCAAAATTCTAACCAGGGCAGTTACTCAATTCATCTTTTTGTCAACCTTAACTGTTTATTTACTTTGTGCCTTGGCCTAAACACTTGTAAAAGAAACAAAATGTTCAAAATTACATTTACACATAAGATTCATCATCTAATGATTTACAATGTTTTCCATATTATATTGAAATAATAAATGTTTCTTATTTATTAATTAATTAAGAACTGACACACAAGGCCACTGTCAACAGAACGAAATGACAGCCTACGGAGTGGGAAAAGCTCTTCCGCCACTCTACTTCCCACAAAGGTCTAATATCCAAAATATATAAAGAAGTCAAGGAATTAAGCACCACCCCAAGAAGTAATCTAGTAAAAAAAATGGGGTACAGATCTAAACAGAGAATTCTCAACAGAGGAATATCTAATGTCTGAGAAACACTTAAAGACAGGATACCTAGAGGAGATCGGATAGGGTGTAATCATGTGGTGGGGGAGGAGGTCATTTTCTGTCATAGGTCTAGGGGAGGGAAATACAGTGAAAGAGGGGTGGAGGGGTGGAATGGGAAGATACAAGTGACGTGATAGCAATTGGGATGTAATCAGAACAAATCATTTAAATAAATAAATAAATAAAAATGCTCAATGTCCCCAATCACCAGGGAAATGAAAATCCAAACAATTTTGAGATAGCATCTTACACCTATCAGAATGGCTAAGATAAAAAACTAAAGGGACAACACATGTTGGTGAGGATGTGGGGAGAGGAGAACACTTCTGCATTGCTGGTCAGAGTGCAAACTTGTATAACTACTTTGGAAATCAATCTGGCCCTTTCTCAGAAAATTGGGAATAATGCTACCTCAAGACCCAGCTATACCACTCTTGCACATATACCCAAATGATACTCCACAATACAATAAGAACATTTGCTTAACTATGTCCATAACAACTCTATTAACAGTAACAGTGTGGTTATCCTTTGTTATATGGCTAATAATCTCTTATAATTGAGTATAAATAATGCCTGCCTTTCTGGGTCTGGATTACCTCACTCAAGATGATCTTTTCAGGATCCATCCATTTGCCTGAACTCTTCATGACGTCCTTCTATTTAGGTCATGCACATATACAAAGGAGCTAGAAGAAAATATAAGTAAGAATCAAATAAAACAGTCAGGAACTGTCCAAAATTTGCTGCTGAAACTCCTTAATAATACTGTGATGGTATATTTGAACAATCATAAAAAGAAATGAGGAAATAGAAAATGATAAAAGATGTAAAAAGGAACAAAATGAACAGGAAATTCTGTATTTTAAAACGGAGATCAATGGATGCATACTAGAAATCCAAGGAAGTATAGGAAAGGGGAAAATGTTATTGCAGAAATTATGTATGAACATTTAAAATATAACAAAATATTAATCTATACATCATGAAATTTTAAAAGATCAAGTATGTTAAACATTTCTATAGGAAATTTTCAAGCAATTGAGACACAAAAAATATTTAGAAGTCACAAGAGATAAATAATCCATTGCATTCTGTGGAATATGTTGTATTTGAATGAATCCACCCCTAAAGGATTTTAAGTTAGAAACTTAATCTTTAACATGATGGTATGGAAAGATTAATGTTAATAGGGCTTAGGTCAAGATAGTACACCCAGGAATGGATATTTATGTCATAGACTGTGTCCTTATCGGTGTGTGCTGTCATTGAAATAATGTTCTGTGTCATACATGATGAAGCAGAAAGACCATAAAATAGCAAATCTGTAACCTTTTATTTAGAAACATAAGTAAAGAATATGGAAATAAGAGTAATAAATGGTTCAACAAATATCAGAAGATATAGATCATTGGTATGATAATGTCAAGAATAGAAAGAGAATCAACTGATAACCCCAAATTCTGTATCCCAAACGTATTCTATTCACAAATAAGGCAAATACAATTATTCTCATAAACTTTTATGCTTGTTTTTTTGAGACATGGTTTCTCTGTGTAGCCTTGGCTGTCCTGGACTCACTTTGTAGACTAGTCTGGCCTCAAACTCACAAAGATCCACCTGCCTCTGCCTCTCAAAGGCTAGGATTAAAGGATGTGCCACCACATTTGGCTCACAAACTTTTATCATTTTTTTTTTATTTTAAAATTTGTTGTTACCTGATCTCTTTGAAGAAATACTTTTACAAGTTAGTTCTTTTGAGTTAATTTATCATCATCATCATCATCATCATCATGATTATTATTACTATAATTTGTTGAACAAGGTTTCTTTACATAGGCCTGCTGTCCTCAGTCTCACTATGTAAACTATATAAAGCTGGCTAGCTTCAAATTTGCAGAGATCAAGTTGCCTCACCAAGGGAGAGCATCTCAGATAGTTAGTTTTCCAGTGTCAAGCAAATGCCATGGATGCAACCATTTAATAAACCCAATAGATTATATTTTTGGATATATATGTATACATGCAATAACAAAGGCAACAAATAACAAATAAATAAACAAAAACAGAGCTCACAAATATGAAGGGGAATCAGGAGGAGTGTATTTGAGGGTTTAGAGTGAGTAAGTGAAAAAATATGTAAAGGCAATAAATTTTAAAAATACATTATAAATTTACTAAAAATTATTACAAAGAACACTTAAAATCACTAGTTCCCGTAACATAATAAAATAGGGAGTGATAAAAGATAGCACTCTCTAGTATATCGCATTATTTAGGTAGCTTAAAGATAATTATTTAAAATAAAAATTATACTTATTTAAATAAGTGATAGACAATATGGTATACTATAAAAATATAAGAAAAGTCAGTGTTATAGAAGAAAGAAATATTAATCAATAAACTATAGTTGTTTCACAACTCCAAAATGAAGAACACAGCAATATATGTACCGATTTACACCGACAATAAAAGTAACTCTTTTCTCCCTCTTTGCTCCTATTTGTTACTTTTAAAAGTTTCAAAAAATTATTGTCTTAGTTTGAGCCGGACCCCTGGGCCCAAATCTGCCTACCATAATGTTCTACTTGTAGGTTTCTAGGACCCTCTGGATCCTTCTACTTTGCTATTCTCACATGCTTCTCTCATTTAGAGTCTCAATAGGATGTCCTCCCCTCTGTCCCAGTTTCCTGGTAGGTGAAGGCTTTCATGGGACATGCCCCTTGGGCTAGTATGCAGATATAAGTGAGTATATACCATTTGATTCTTTCTGCTTCTGGGTTAACTCACTCATTATGATCATTTCTAGCTCAATCCATTTATCCACAAATTTTGGGAATTCCTTGTTTTTAATAGATGAGTAGTATTCCATAGTGTATATGTACCACAGTTTCTTTATCCATTCTTATACTGAGGGACACTTAGGCTGTTTCCATGTTCTGTCTATTATGAATAAGGCTACTATGAACATGGTTGAGCAAATTTTCTTGTGGTGTGCTGGAGCATCTTCTGGTTATATTCCAAGGAGTGGAATAGCTGGGTCTTGAGGAAGCCCTATTCCCATTTTTCTGAGATAGCACCAGATAGATTTCCAAAGTGGCTGTACTAGTTTGGACAATACAGGTGGTAAACTTTAAACCCCTACCCAGATCTAGCCAACGGCAGAACATTCTCCACAGTTGAGTGGAGAGTGGGATATGACTTTCTCACATACTCTGGTGTCTCACATTTGACCATGTCCCCTTGAGGGGGAGACCTGGTGGCACTCAGAGGAAGGACAGCAGGTTGCCAAGAAGAGACTTGATACCCTATGAGCATATACAGGGGGAGGAAAACCCCCTCAGGAACAGTCATAGGGGAGGGGAATAAGGGAAAAATGGAGAGAATGAGAGAAAGGGAGAGAAGGAAGAATGGGAGGATACAAGGGATGAGATAAATATTGAGATGTTACAAGAATAAATTAATAAAAAAATTGTTGTCTAAAAGTGCTTCAAATTAATAGGGCAGTAGCCTCACTATGGTCCATTAATCTTTTATTAATGTATGTCTTGTATTTCCTTTATTGACTTTTCACATTAATACAATTTTCCTTACTTATTTCATAGCTGTTAATACTGTATATGAAAATATAAAATATATATAATATATAATAAATATGTATAACATACATCAAGCACTTAGCACTTCACAGAAAGTGCTATGGACAGGAATGGACATAAAGATTTGACACCAGTCTGAAGTTGTCTATACTTATAATAGATCTGTTAAAATCATTAGAACATGAATTAACAATTCAAATGTATTTTAATCTTAAGAAGGTATTTTAACATTTAATATACTTGAAATGATTGTTATTCCTGAAATGATTTGTAGAACTGTGAATAACAGCCTCAAAAATCACATGAATATTTAGTTTTTATAAAAATCACATATTTTTATTTTAAAGTAACTAAAATGTACAGCACAATGAATTGCAAATAAAATAAAATTGTATGTTGATCTGTAAATATTTATTATCTCACATTTTAATAGCCTATCTCTTAGGTATCTAATATTGTTTCAATGTCACTTTAATTTGCATTTTAACTACTAATTATCTTGAGAATCTTTTCATATGCTTATTGACCATTTGTTTTTGGTACTTCATGAATTTCTTCTTCAGAACAATTGACCTAGAGATTGCAAGTCCAAGGTAATCTCTTTCCATCAGGAAAAGAAAACTGGGCTCTGTTGGCACCAGGCCTTGATGCAAACAATACCAGCTGTCTTTCTTTGGCCAGCCAGGGAGTAGCAAGCAGGCAGGAAGACCAAACCTAATGTATGCTACTGAAGGCAGCACAGCTTCAGTCTGGCCTCACTTAAACCTCTTACACTATCCCCAAAGGTTGATTTTTACAAAATAACCACTGCTGTTTATTTTCAGGGACAGTATAGTAATCTTGGGAACGAGTGGATTAATTTCTCAGGACTTTATTGTGCATCCAGATATTGCACATGGGGACTGTAAGGAAGAAAATAAATAATGCCATATGTAAAAGAAGATGCACAAATAAATACAGAGGATACAATCGCTCAGCTGTTGCTATTCCTGACAACAAGGCCAAAGCAGTTCCAGTAGAAAGAAGAGGTGCATTTGGGAGTACTGGAGGACATGTGTTCTAGCAAACAATGGTTAATGATCAGAGATCCAAATTAACATTACATATGAGTGGTGTTGAAATAAAAGGTTTGGAGATACCGAACCTGCTGTCAATATCATTTCCCAAAAGTCTTCGGATACAAAATGGCCACTTCAAAATATTTATACACAGTTTATAAGAATTGGTAAAATATTTCAAATAAGACAATGTATGATGGATTAAATGCGTGGGTCCAGAAATAGAAACGGGGAAATTGCGAACCTATATGGCATACATACTGATAAATTTATGAGGGGGGATCTTTTACAACAATGTGTTCTTCAAATTAATATTGCTACAATCCTAGAGACAGCCAATGATGAAATTAAGGGTAAAATGGAAGATACACCTGGGGAAGATATTGATACAAGTAATCAAGAAAATAAAAAACTGTGTCTGTTGTCCAAATACAGGATACCAGAGGGACTGAGTTTCCAAACTTATAATAGGAGCCACTGCTGAAACACCCACAACCCTGCCCCTAAAGTGGTTATCAAACAGATCTGTGTGGCAAGAACAGTGGCCCATAACAAAAAAGAAGTTGCAGGCAATTGACCTGCTATAAGAGTAGCTGGAGGCTCAACATATAGAGGAGCTGTCCAGCTCATGGAATTCCCCTGTGTTTGTTGAAAAAAAAAAAAAAGATATCAGATAAATGGAAGATGATAACAATTTAAGAGCAGTGATAAAGTTGGTGCACACCTGTCATTCCTGCACTCTGTGCGGCACAGGCAGCAGATCTCAGTGAGTTCGAGGCCAGCCTAGTCTTCAAATCTAATCCAAAACACCCAAGGCTACACAGAAAACCCTGTCTCAGAAAACCAAAAGAAGAGTGTGGCGCCCGCGCCACCACGGTACCCAAGTCAAGGGTGAGGGACTGCGGATTTAACTCACACACACATAAACACACTAAAACAGCGAGTCCTTTGTGCAAAGAGAGCAGCAGCAGCGGTGGCAGCAGCGACAGCAGCTTTTAATCAGTGTTCAAAGAGCCTTCTTATAGGCATCAAAACAGGAATGCCACTTGCAGGTGAAATCCCTAAAGAGGTGATTGCACACAGGACGAAAAGTCCCGAGAAGGGGAGGGATGCGTTCTCAGAGCAGTAAACATGACTAGCTAACCAACATAAACACAGACAAGGAAGCTGCTAGAAACAGGACATGAAACAGCAAGACAGGCAGGCAACCAAGTTGGGCTTGGTTCCTACAGAAGAGAGAGAGAGAGAGAGAGAGAGAGAGAGAGAGAGAGAGAGAGAGAGAGAGAGAGAGAGGAGAGAGAGAGAGAGGGAGGAGAGAGAGAAGAGAGAGAGAGGAGAGAGAGAGAGAGAGAGAGAGAGAGAGAGAGAGAGAGAGAGAGGAGTAAAAAGTGATAGAGTAATTCAACCAATGGGTCTTTTACAGACTGGAATTCCTTTGTCTTCTTTGCTACATAGATCGTGGCCTATAATAATAATTGACTTAAAAGATGGCTTTTTCAGAGGATGGTTACATGAGCCAGGTAGGGAAAGGTTTGCTTTCTTATTACCTACTCTGAACAGCTGTGATCCAAGAGACCATTGGAAGGTACTTCCACAGGAAGTAATAAATAGTCTAAGTTTATGTCAATATTTTGTAGAGAAACTATTAGAAATAATTTGTAAACAATTTCCTCAGTCTATCACTTATCCTTAGATAGATGATATTTTGTTGGTTGTTTCTGACAAAAAATACTTTAGAGAAAATGTTTAAAGAAACACAAAGAATTTTCCCATGTTGTAGTTACAGATTGCTCTGGAAAAATTAAAAAGAGGAGATTAAGTGAACTATTTTGGTTATAAAATAATCAACAAAAAATTCGACCAGAAAATGTACAGATCCATAGAGAGCAGTTTCAAAATTTGATGGGAGATATTAACTGGCTCAGGCCTATAATTGATTAGCTACTTATGAGTTAGGTAATTTGTTTCAACATTACGAGGAGATTCAGATTGAAACAGTGTCAATGTCTAACAACTGAAGCAGGAATAGTTAATTCTCACAGAAAAAAAAAGACTATAAGATACACACGTGGGTGAAACTGATCCTATATTTGATTGAATTTTTGTAATTTTGCCTTCAACTCATTGTCCTACTGGGACCATCACGCAAATGAAAGACAGTACTATGTAGTGGATTTTCTTAGCACTTAAACAAAGTATGTAATTGAAGCCATACATAGATTTCTGAATTAATTACCCACCCACAAACACTTTAACTCCAAATTTACCCTGTCTACAAGACTTACATGGATAAAGATAGAGCAGCTACAACAGAGATTGAGGGAATATCCAACCAATGCCTGGTCCCAACCCAGGTTATACCCCATGAGATAGAGCCAACCCTTGACACCATTAACTATACTCTACTATGCTTGCAGAAAGGAGTCTAGCAGAGTTGTCTTCTGAGAGGCCCCACCCACCAGCACTTCAAAACAGATGTGGAGACTCATAGGCAAACACTGGGTGAGTCTTACTGTGTCTGATGGAAAAGTGGGGGAAAGAGAAAAAGGACCTGGAGGTGACAGGAGCCCCACAAAAAGACCAACAGAACCAACTAGCCAGGGCCCAGAGGGGCTTGCTAAGACCGAAGCACCAACAAAGGACCATGCATAGATTGAAACAAGTCCCCCTAAACAGATGTAACCAATGGGCAGCTCAGGATTCTAGTGCATCTTTTAGTAAAGGGAGTAAGGTCAGTCTCTGATATGGATTCTGATGCCAGCTTTTGATCACTCATACCTGGAAGGAATGCCTTGCCAGGCAACTTGGGAAGAGGGCACACAGAGTCCTGATGTGACTTGATGAGCTGGGATGGAGGAAAAAGGAGCCTCCCATTTTCTGAGGAATAAGGGAGGGAAGAAGGGAAGAGGGTGCATAATTGAGACTAGGCGGAGAGGAAGGATAAGGCTATGAGAAGTATGTAAAGCAAATTAATTAATTAATTAATAAAATATAAGGGGAAAGCATAGAATAAGACTGCTCCAATTTTCCAAAACAGTCCCAAGTTGCATCTTAATAATGCTGAAATTATATAATTGTGGGTAATCAATGAAGATTTTGAAGAAGCTTGTAATAACTGCTTGGGAGAAATTAATAACAAATATTTTAAAAGCAAATGTATACAGTTTATAAAATGAACTAATTGGATTATTCCACCTATTATAAATGGAGCACAAATTCCAGAGGCACAAACATTCTATATTTATGCAAACACGGTGGGAATTGCAGGTAAAAGTCAAATAGAATAAGCAAACTGATAAAAAGCCCATATACCTCAGTGCAAAACTCAATCAAAATTGCATGAAATCCTTATGATAGTATTTAATTTTCCTAAATTTCTTAATATAATTACTTACTCTCAATATGAAGAAAGACTTGTTTTGAATATTGATGCTGAATTTACTTATTATTACTCAGAATTAACTTTGTTTTTATGAAATTGAAGCAAGGCATCAGAAATAGAAACTATCCATTAAGTTTTACTCATATTCTGTCTCCTATGGGTTTGCCAGTTCCATTTGCACAAGGGAATGAGATAATTGACCAACTACTAATTGGAAATTTATTAGAAGCCTCAAAATTTCATGAAAAACATCATGTTAAGAAGAAAGTTTAAAAGAAAAACTTCTCTATCACTTGGAAACAAAACAAATAAATAATAAGAAAAAAGTCCTACAGGTTCTCTGTTTAACCAAACTCCATTATCTTCTGTAAGTGAGCCTAGCAGTTACAAACAGAACTTATACCTGGCTGATGGACATGTCCTTTTACAGAAATCACAAAACAAAGCTATATACACCTTACCATTGATACAACCCAGGGTTTAGGTTCTGAAAAGGCTGATTGTGTAATTACAGATTTATTGGAAATAATGGCAATTATGGGAATGCCTGCACAAATTAAGACTGACAATGCTCCCGCATATGTATCAAGTAAGATGAAACAATTCTCTTTGTATTATAGTATGAAGTACACCACTGGTATACCAGACAACCCCACAGGTCAAGTAGTTGCAGAAAGAGACAGTTCTACCTTAAAAGAGATGCTTCTTAAAGAAAAGGAAGGGTGAAGATGCCCAGAGACTAAATAATGCTTTGTTAACTCTAAATTTTCTCAATGTTGGTGAAAAAGGACAACATCAGTTGAGAAACGTTGGGTTCTAGAAAAAAAAAACTAAGGAAATAAGTCATGCAATATACTAAAAGTATGTGTTGACATTAGAATGGAAACATACAATAGTTTTGAGAGGGGGGGACATGGTAATGCTTATGTATTTACACGGAATGAAAAACTATGTTTACCAACAAAATTTATAAATATTAGCTTTGTCCAGGGAATATCTCCTATTAACTAAGGCAAGAATGTCTTTGCATAGCAAGTTGAATATTATTGGCTACCTGGTCCTTATGACATTCCATTCTTTCATCTGGCATGGATGAAGATTTATATCATACTGCAAACAGACTTTTAAAGTTGATAAATGCTTTTTACTTGCTCAACATATAGCAAAAATTATATTAACTGATTTGTGCACCACATTTGTGCATCATTATTATTATTACCTTTAGAAGTTTATTTTCAGAGCAAAAAAACTAAGTAACCATAAAGACAAAACAAATAGTCTAGTTGTTTCAGCCTAACAAACTGCCTCAGTTACTGTTTTCTCAACATTCTTCATGCAAATCAACTTCAAAAGTGCTACTCAAATGATCATGACACAGACACTAAAGGAAAAATATCCAGCTAGCTTTCCAAGGATTTGGCCATTTCCCAGTTTTCATAAATGTACCCAGAAGATGTCTTTGTCCCCAACAGAAAGAAGTAATTTTAAGAACACAACATTCCTAAGAAGTGGGATGGGTGTTTTGTTTAATTGATGGGTTATGAATGTTTGTTGTCATCTAGGAGGGCTTGGTTGTAAGTTTCAGAATGTAGATTCAGGAATCTCTTTCTCCCTTCTAGTCTTCTTTTTCTCAAATCTTTCTCTTTTATCTACTGATCGGGAAAGGGAGGGAAAAAGAGAATAACTAAAAAAACCTCATTCATTTTATATTTACAGATATTTAAGGTTATTTTGTACAACTCTGATTTTAAAATATTGTACATATGTAATTTATTATATATTGATAGAAATTTAAGCTTATTTTAACTATTGTTTAATATATTGTATATAATCATCTTATTTAAAAATGTTATGTAAAGTTCTAATCTTACTATGTAATTCTTACCTGATAATTCTCATAATCATTCTAATGTATATAGTTTATTAATATCAGGGAAAAGGACATTTTTATTTAAACAGGAAGGGGGACATGTAGTGGAATTTTGGGTTCTGTTTATATAAACATGTTTTTGTTTTGATTCCAAGTGTGCAGTGTGAAAATACTTTGTGATGTTTCCCAGCTGGAAATCATCTTTGCATATGCTTTGGGAGGGTATAAATAGGAGGTTTCTCCAAGAAAGAGAGAGATCACTTTGCATTGCTTCTCATCACTTGCTTCACATTACTTTTCTTTCATTTGCTGTGCTTAACTTCAAGATACTGTTAGAGAGAAATGCTCAAGAGAAAACTATGAAAAGGCTCCAACTGGTCCCTGTTTTTGCTGTTGCTTCTGCTGTTCTTGATTTCTGTGACTATATTTGCTGTTGCTCGGCTTGACAGCTGGCATCTTGATGACAAGGAATTTGGAATTGCCCCCAAAGAACTGAGTCTAAAAAGGCCTACATCCCCTGTCCTTACTAGCCTGCTTTCTCTCCTACCCACGGTCAATGGGTTGGTTTGTAGGTAGAGGCATTAAGGAACCTAAAATAAAGTAGGTTTGAAAAATCAAGCCCTCTGCCGTCCTCCCTCCCTCTCTCCCGACATCGGATCCCCAACATAGTTGCTCTTCCTCTCAGAGAAGAGAAACTGTGGCCTGGAACATTTTGAGACAGGCTGGAAACCTATGACAGGCTAGACTCCTGGGAGGATACGGAGGTGACTCTAGCTTAGACCCACTAAGAGTGTTAAACATGGAGAGTAAAAGACCAGTCCTCTAAGCCGGCTGGACTCCTAGTAGAGTGAGCCTAACACCAACCGACTCACAAATACTTTGACACCAAATTTACCCTCCCTATAAGATGAGCAGAGATAAAAAAAATTGAAAAAAAGAGTAGAGATAAATAGAATAACCAACTAATACATGGCCACACATGTAAGAAGGCCAACCCCTGACACTATTAATGACACTCTGGTATGCTTGGAGACAGGAGTCTAGCACAGACATCCTCTGAGAGGGCCCTCCCATCAATGGATGAAAACAGATGCTGAGACTCACAGTCAAACATTGGGTCTAGTGCAGAAAACCTTGTGGAATGTGGGAAGAAGGATAGAAGGGCCCAGAGGGAGCAGGACCTCCACTCCAGGACCAAAAGAGCCAACTAACCTGGGCCCAGGAAGGCTTGCCGAGACTGAAAAACCAACCAAGGACCATTTATGAACTGAACCTAGGCCACTTACAAAGATGTAGCCAGCCTATGGACAGCTTTTTGTTCACTTCCCCTGGCAGGGATCCCTTGCCAGGTCACGATGATGGTAGAGGACGTGCTCAGCATTGATGAGACTTGACCTGCTGAGATGGGTAAGTGGGGAAGCATCCCTTTTCAGAAGATTAGGGGAAGGGCACGTTTGAAAAAAGCTTCCAATCTGAATTGGTCCAGCATTTCTCACCTGCCACATAGGACTCTAATTAAGCTTGGAAATTCTCAACATTTAAAAACTGGACCACAAATGCTATTCCTAGCTTGTTTAATCATTTCCCCAATTTTATTTGGGCCACTACAAATGTAGTATTCATGCCAAATCTCCAGAACAAACCTTAAGAGAATGATGCATCATTTGCTTTTAGGGGAGCCAGGAGACTTTTGGTTGCTTTCTTGGGCTATAGAGGGTTATTTTCAATGGGAGTTAGTTACAAGTTATTATTGGTGTTATTTAGAAAGAAAACAAGGTTGGACTCAGAAATGCTCTCTTTTCCTTTATCTCCAGTTCTTAGGTTTGGAGATAGGTATTGAAAAGAAAGAAGGGAATATATGGAAATATATAGGGAAGATAGAACAAAAAGTAGATTAGTGAATTTATTCCTCAATTTAATGTCTCAATTGTCACTTACAAGGTTATTTTTAATTCACTTGTATATAATGCAAAATAAGTTTAATTTATGCACAGTGGTATAGAATTATAATGTAAGATTACTCTTCACACTATATATATTTCTACTCTAATATGAGGTTTTTGTATGCATATAACTCAATTATAATACCAGGTTTACTTCCAATATTTTGCAAGTGCTATTACAGGCTGTTTAGTATAGATAAGTTATACAAGTTAATTGTTAGTTGACCAAATGATGGTCATAACACTTAATAGTCTATTTTTATCACAAGAATATACACCTTAGGTATAACAGATAGAAATGATTCGATAAAAGAAAAGATAAAATAGTTAGACGTGGTCTTAAAAAACATCAGAGACATACAGATAATGGCATTTAAAAATGTTTTTATTTTAAAGATTCACTGACAATGAGACAGGTTAACTCCTGGCAACACCCAGCCTACTTCAAAGAGGCTGATGAACATCAATGAACCTCCTAATGGAGATGGTTTCAAATGTGCCAAACAAGCCATTGGGCAAAATGTTCTCAAGTCTACCACAGACAGAATTCTGCATTAAAAAGGGGCAAATTTGGATGCAGGCAGAGTCAAAGGTCAAACTCTGGTAAGACAGGGTAAGCAAGTCGTCAATAGTTCCTGCCTTACAAATATGTCTGTCAGCTATGTCAGGCCAGAAGGCTGAAGATGATAAAGAGTTTTGGGTGACTGCTCAGGTAGCAAACTGTCTCTATCATCTAATTTAGAAAGCTACTAACGTGCACTCCTGGTATACCTAGGTAATCAATTTTATTACTTCTCAAGTCTCTGATGGGGTTGAAGACCAGATAGTTTACTTTTACCATTAAACCTAGTTGTTTAGAGGTTAAGATATTTTTAGGTCTAGATAGTTATTTTAATTGCTAATGAGGAGAAATGATAGATATTGCATTACATTCAGTATTTATACTCACCAGGATAGGAAAGATATTTTCATCAAGGCTGCCAAATACAAACAGCCACAACATGGTGAATGCAACATTTATATAATTCCTGATTATGACATTGTTCTTCTTGCTTTAGGTAGTTTATTGTATATATGTATAATAATATAAATGAATATATAAAAATATTAAAAAATTATTAAGGAAAGAAAAAGAAAATGTTCTCTGTAAAAGAATAAATAAACTTCAAAAAATATATTTTTTCCACAATAGGGAGAGTTCTGATATGTGTGCTGTGCCTTTCTCTGACAACAGACTGAATAGAGTACAGTGCCTCCACTCCGCTGACAGACTGATGGTTTGTTTTAGGAAACCAATGCTTCAATGTCAACAAATATCTGCAATTAGAATTCAAAGTTTCCTTTTATTTAAATTTATGTTTGTCAAGGTTTTCAAAGGAAAAGCTTGCCAATTCTAACAAAATCGCTAAGTTTTAATTATTATAATTTATTCAGATTACATCATGAACATCATCTTCCTATTTGTATCTTCCAGTTCTTACCCTCCCTTCTTCTGTCCTCTTCCCTTCTGTTAGACATCTAGCAGTAGTTTATTTCCATAAAACGTTGAAAATTTTACTTTCTACATTAAAGATATGAAGAATAACTAATAAACATAGGAATAGTTCACGTTTTGTATTCTTTTTTTTCTGCCTTCTTTCTGGCCTTTTTATTTTGTATTTTGTTTTTTTGGAATATTTTCATTTTTTTAACTTATTTTTTTTTATTAAATTATTCTTGTTACATCTCAATGTTTATCCCATCCCTTGTATCCTCCCATTCTTCCCTTATTCCCCTCCCCTATGACTGTTCCTGAGGGGAATTTCCTCCCCCTGTATATGCTCATAGGCTATCAAGTCTCTTCTTGGTAACCTGCTGTCCTTCCTCTGAGTGCCACCAGGCCTCCCCCTCCAGGGGACATGGTCAAATGTAAGGCACCAGAGTACATGAGAAAGTCATATCCCACTCTCCACTCAACTGTGGAGAATGTTCTGACCATTGGCTAAATCTGGGTAGGGGTTTAAAGTTTACCGCCTGTCCTTGGCTGGTGCCTTAGTTTGAGAGGGACCCCTGGGCCCAAATCTGCCTATCATAATGTTCTACTTGTAGGTTTCTAGGACCCTCTGGATCCTTCTACTTTGCTATTCTCCCATGCTTCTCTCATCTAGAGTCCCAATAGGTTGTCCTCCCCTCTGTCCCAGTTTCCTGGTAATTGAAGGCTTTCGTGGGACATGCCCCTTGGGCTAGTATGCAGATATAAGTGAGTATATACCCTTTGACTCTTTTTGTTTCTAGGTTAACCTACTCATTATGATCTTTTCTAGGTCAATCCATTTATCCACAAATTTCGGGAATCCTTGTTTTTACTAGCTGAGTGGTATTCCATAGTGTATTTGTGCCACAGTTTCTTTATCCATTCTTCTACTGAGGAACGCTTAGGCTATTTCCATGTTCTGGTTATTATTAATAAGGCTGCTATAAACATGGTTGAGCTAATTTTAATAAATGGGACCTCACAAGGCTGAGTAGCTTCTGTAAGGCTGGAGACACTGTCAAGAGAACAAAGCGACAGCCTACAGACTGGGAAAAGATCTTCACCAACCCTACATCTGACAAAGGTCTAATATCCAAAATATATAAAGAACTCAAGAAATTAAACACCACCAAACCAAATAACCCAATTGAGAAATGGGGCTTGGAACTAAACAGAGAATTCTCAACAGAGGAATATCAAATGGCTGAGAAACACTTAAATAAATGTTCAACCTCCTTAGTCATCAGGGAAATGCAAATCAAAACAACTCTGAGATTCCATCTTACACCCATCAGAATGGCTAAGATCAAAAATTCAAGTGACACCACATGCTGGCGAGGATGTGGGGAGAGAGGAACACTCCTTCATTGCTGGTGGGAATGCAAACTAGTACAGCCACTTTGGAAATCTATCTGGTGCTATCTCGAAAACTGTGAATAGGGCTTCCTCAAGACCCAGCTATTCCACTCCTTGGAATATACCCAGAAGATGCTTCAGCACATTTTGTATTCTTACTTCTAGACTGGAAGTCTTCAAAGTATTGAATGTTCTTTGGTAATAAATATTTATGGTATGTTAAGGCATTGGGAATTCAAAAAGGACATCTTTAATAGAGTTTTTTGTTTTTCTGTTCTACAGTTTGATTGCCTTCTGTGCTTTAATATCATAGAGTTATATTCAAAGTACCAAAAGTGGTCTTAATAGAGGAATATATTGTGGCACCTTCCAAATAGTTTCCACTATTAAATAACATTCTGAGGATAGTTGAGTAGTATGTATCTAAGGTCACTATTGCTGTGATGAAACACCATGATGAGAGCAACACAGGGGTTTGTGCTTCCTCATCAATGTTCCTCATTAAAGGAAGTCAAGACAGGAATTCAAACAAGGCAGGAATCCTGAGAAAGGAGCTGATGCTGAGGCCACGGAGGAGTGTTGCTTACCAGCTTGTTTCCCATGGCTCTTCTTGGCCTGAGTTTTATAGAACCATGGACCACCCTCCCAGGATGAACCCTATCCACAACATTCTGGGCCCTCCCACATCAATCACTAATTAATAAAATGTTCTAATGCTTCCTAATGCCCAATTTTATGGATACATGTTTTGCAATTGAGACATCCTTCCCTCCAATGACTCTAGCTTGTATCAAGTTGACACAAAACTAACTAGTATAAATGGGTACTTTAAAAAAGTCACTGTTACAATAAACATATGTAATACATTCTGATATTGGAAATGGAAGCATGATCAAAATATTATATATTGTTTTCCTGTGCAAAATAAAGTGTTACTACAGAATTCAATTAAAAACTATTAAATACATAAAAGTAAAAATCAAATAGTAATAAAATTCATGTACTTCATAAATTAATGCTAACTTATATTTATTTTTAATAATTTTAAAATTATTATTATTATTATTAACTTTTTTGTCCTATAGATATGTGCTTTTAACTACCGATACTTGCTGAGGACAGAGATGAAAGATTGACTTAGAACCAGAAGTACAAGTACCTCTGAACCACTCATTGTCTATGCTGGGAACTGGATTTGGGTCCTCAAGCAAAAAGTGAAAATCCAATGGGTTTTTTGAGACACTTTACCAAATGTAGATGAGTCATCACAGGAGCCCAAGCAACTGTGGTGGGAAATGCACATATTTGTGAAAGATCCCAAAGAGACTCCTGCGTTTGAATGATTGGTCTGCAAATGAAAATGTTTTTTTTTATTTTATTTTATTTTATTTATTTATTTTTAACTTTTTTATTAATTTATTCTTGTTACATCTCAATGTTTATCCCATCCCTTGTATCCTCCCATTCTTCCCTCCCCTCCCCCATTTTCCCTTTATTCCCCTCCCCTATGACTGTTCCTGAGGGGGATTACCTCCCCTGCATATGCTCATAGGGTATCGTCATAAAGATGAAATTTCACCAGGTAGATTGCCAAAGCCATTGGAACTGTAGAGCAGTTCCAAGGCTCCTAGAGAACTAACATCTTTTACAACCTCCTGTGAATGCAGTCATCTATAGTGCAATGGACTTGGCACCAAGTACTGCCTTTCTCCTGTGCTACTGCCGTAAAAATATCTCTATTCTCTTCTACTCTTTGCTACGCCTAGGGGCCTCAGATGGCCATAACCAAGTGTTCCTAGTGTCTTATATGAACCAGTACACCAGACAACAATTGTGCCCCAGGAAAGAACACCATTATATTACTCAGCATGTCTACTTCCATGCCTGTATTAATCTCATTATGTAATGTTATGACCAAATATCTGATAAGAAGCTTGTAGCTCACATATGAACTCATAACAACTTGTCCAAACTCATAAGACTGTGAGAGATATTTCATTCTCAACCCATAACAATGGTATTAAGACTAAAACTCCCCTGTTTCCATGTTCCAGAGCTTTAAAGATAAGTTGTATAGAGTTGTTTTATTCCTTGTTTAAATAATTTTAAGAATTAAAGCTATTTACATGTAGAGTTTTTCCTGATTATTGCAGTTCATTGCATAAAGTCATTATTGAGACTTCCATCTTCATGTTGAATCTTGGACTTTACTCTTTCTGTATAGTGAAAATATAAAACATATCTTATATTACAACCAGCTTGTTTTCTCATGATTTTTTGTATTTATAAAGAATTATTTAAGTGAGATTTTATTTGTACTTTTCCTCCTTACAGATTGCCAGTCATAAAAAAAAAATATAATGGCAATATAACACTTTCAATTCATCCTTGCTTTTTTTTTCTATTTTTCCTTCTATATAAGAGACTATTGCAGAGAATAGCATCTGCATGCATTTTCTAGTTGTATTTTCAGTCTTATGTGGACAATTTTTCTTGGAACAAAACTGAGCACTACTTACATGTATTATTACTTAATGCAACTACCTCTAAAGGTTATGTAAGATCATGTCCCATACAGAGTATTTGCAAGCACTGTAATATTTTCCTTGTTTCAGCATCCATATTTGGTATGTCACCACTCTCTTATGGCTAGTTCTACATATCATAAAGGCGTGATATCTTATTATGTGGAAAATAGATCACCGCCCTACTTTAAATTAGGAAAAATCAGGTACTATGTTATAAAATTGAAATAAATTAGGTATTATTTCTTAAAATTAGGTAACAACTTCATATGTATAGTGTCTTTGAGAAGTTCGAGGCAGAAAATAACCTGCAAAATGAGTCCAACCTGGAGCATGGAATGAGGCAATGTCATTTAAAAATTCAAGCAAGCAAACAAAAGCATATTATATTTTACTAAGTTCAACAGTAAATGTGATGTAAGAAGTCTTATGTACCACATTGCCCTCTGAAAAATAAGAGTAATATTACTAAAAATATTCCTTGATTTAAAAGAAATGTTATAGTTCTGGATGGTATTTATAGGTCAAAAATAAAACTAGTACAGCCACTTTGGAAATCTATCTGGTGCTATCTCAGAAAACTGGGAATAGGGCTTCCTTAAGACCCAGCTACTCCATTCCTTGGAATATAACCAGAAGATGCTCCAGCACACAACAAGAAAATTTGTTCAACCATGTTCATAGCAGCCTTATTCATGATAGCCAGATCATGGAAACAGCCTAAGTTTCCCTCAGTAGAAGAATGGATAAAGAAACTGTGGTACATATACACTATGGAATACTACTCAGCTATTAAAAACAAGGAATTCCCGAAATTTGTGGATAAATGGATAAATGGATGAGCTAGAAAAGATCATAATGAGTAGGTTAACCCAGAAGCAGAAAGACTCAAATGGTATATACTCACTTATATCTGCATACTAGCCCAAGGGGCATGACCACGAAAGCCTTCACCTACCAGGAAACTGGGACAGAGGGGAGGACATCCTATTGGGACTCTAGATGAGAGAAGCATGGGAGAATGGCAAAGTAGAAGGATCCGGAGGGCCCTAGAAACCTACAAGTAGAACATTATGATAGGCAGATTTGGGCCCAGGGGTCCCGCTCAAACTAAGGCACCAGACAAGGACAATACAGGCAGTAAACTTTAAACTCCTACCCAGATCTAGCCAATGGTCAGAACGTTCTCCACACTTGAGTGGAGAGTGGGATATGACTTTCTCACGTACTCTGGTGCCTCATATTTGACCATGTCCCCTTTAGGGGGAGACCTGGTGGCACTCAGAGGAAGGACAACAGGTTGCTGAGAAGAGACTTGATACCCTATGAGCATATACAGGGGGAGGTAATCGCCCTCAGGAACAGTCATAGGGGAGGGGAATAAGGGGAAAAGGGGAGGGAGGGAAGAATGGGAGGATACAAAGGCTGGGATAACCACTGAGATGTAACAAGAATAAATTAATAATAAAAAATTTTAAAAAAATACGTATTGTTCCTGAAGAAAAATTAAACTTAGATTTGATTCTGAGTACCACTGTCAGGGAGCTTACAACTACCTGTAACTCCAGTTACAGGAAATTGAACCATATTTGGCAATTGTGCTTAACTATACACACACACTTAAATCAATAAATATAAAATATGAAATTTAAATTGATAGATTGATGAAAGAAGATATCAACTGAGTTTTCAACATCAAAAAACATGGCAAATTATAGCAATCTGTACTTGTAAAATCCTACGGTTGTCCGAATTTATTTTAGTTTTTGTCATAATCTATAAATATCAACATTAAATATTCCATAAAGTCCACAGGGTTCCATTCTAATATTTTTGATAGATAGTATTATATAATGTTAATTTATCCTAAAATGTGTCAGATTCATATTTGTCAATATAAAATAATCATAATTTTATATTAATATTCTATGCATAGTATGGATATATCCTCTTAAAATAACTTTTATTATTACAATTTATTCACACTACATCCTGATTGCATTCCCCTTGCTCTTATCTTCCTGCAATCCCCTTGGCGCAGTGATCAAATTGAAGCCACAGATTTCCTATCAGAGGCAGTTCCTCACTCTCTCCCCATCCTCAAGGAGAATGAGAGGGACATTGGCTACATCTGAATGAGGTTACTGGGTCCTCTGCTTGTAATGTCTTGTTTGGTGCATCACTTTGTGCATGTCACCCTGGGTCCAGATCTTCCAGCCAGCCAGGATAGTCTCCTTGTGGAGCTTCTAATAACCTCCATCCTCCCATCCCCACAGTCATCCATATAACTTTCAGCTCTTCCCCCTGAATTGGGCTGTGAGTACCAGTATCTGTCCTGATCCCCTGCTGAGTGGATTCTCACAGAGGACATGTATGTTGGGTTAATGTCCACTTATAAGTCAGTATATACCACACGTGTCTTTCTGGCTCTGAGTTACCTCACTCAGAATGATTAGTTCTAATATGTTTCATTCATTTGCCTGCAAATTTCAAGATTTACTTCTTTTTTGACAGCTGAATAGTATTCCACTGTGTATCAGAGCTTCTTTATAACTTCTTAGGTTGAGGAACATCTAGACTATTTCCATATTCTGACTAATAGGAATAAGGCTGCTGTGAACATAGTTGAGAAAATGTCCTTGTAGTATGTAGGAGCATTTTTCCAGTATATGCCTAGGAGTGGAATAGCTCAGACTTGAGGATGCATTATTCACAATTTGATTTCCAAAGTGGTTGTACAAGTTTGTACTCCCACCAGCAATGCAGGTGTGTTCCTCTTGCTCCATATACTTGCCAGTATCTGCTGTCACTTGAGTTTTTGATCTTAGCCATTTTTATAGGTGAAAGATGGAATCTCAGAGACGTTTTGATTTGCATTACCCTGATGAATAGGAACTTTGAGCATTTCCTTAAAATTTTCTCAACCATATCACAATCCTCTTTTGAGAATTCTCCAGTTAGCTCTATACCTCATTTTTTAATTGGGTTACTTGTTTTGGTGGGGTTTAATTTCTTGAGGTCTTTACATATTTTCAACTAGCCTCTTGTCACATGTAGGGTCGGTGAAGTTCTTCTCCTAGTCTGTAGGTTGTAGTTTTGTTTTGTTGACTTTGTCCTTTGACTTAAAGAAAATTTTCAGATTCATGACATTGCATTTATTAATTGTTGACCTTTGAGCCTGAGATTTTAATATTCTGTACGGGAAGCTCTCTCTTGTGTGAATGAATTCAAAGCTCTTTCCCACTTTTTCTTCTAATTTGTTCAGTGTGTCTGGTTTTATGTTGAGGTCTTTGGCTCACTTTGACTCTAGTTTTGTTTAGGATGATAAATGTGGATTTTTCTACACATAGACATTTCCACTTGTTGAAGATGATATGTTTTTCCCTTGTATGGATTTGATTTCTTTCTTAAAGATCAGCTCTTGGTTTCATTGATTCTTTGAACAG
Organism: Acomys russatus; assembly: GCF_903995435.1. Lineage (NCBI taxonomy): Eukaryota > Metazoa > Chordata > Mammalia > Rodentia > Muridae > Acomys > Acomys russatus. The sequence goes on along the minus strand of NC_067151.1, from coordinate 47,051,573 downwards.
TCCTCTTTGTTTCAAATATATTTATTTCAGCCCTGAGTTTGATGATTTCTAACCTTGTGCTCCTCTTGAGTTTGTCTGCTTCTGTTTCTAGAGCTTTCAGGTGTACTGTTAAGTTGCTAGTATGGGATCTTTCCAATTTCTTTATAAAGGAACTTAGTGCTATGAACTTTTCTCTTAGCATTGATTTCATTGTGTCCCATATGTTTCAGTATGTTTTTCCTTCATTTTCATCACACTTTAAGATGTTTTTAATTTCTCTTTCTTTATCCCATATCCAGAGGTCATTGAATAGGAAACTCATTTTCCATGAGTTTGTAGACTTTCTGTTGTTTCTGTTGTTGTTGAGGTTCAGATTTAATCCATGGTGGTCTGATAAAATGCAGAGATTATTTCAATTTTCTTGTACCTGTTGAGGTTTGCTTTGTGACCAAGTATATGGTCAATTTTGAAGAAGTTTCCATGAGGTACTGAGAAGAAGATGTACTATTTTGTGTTTGGATGAAATGTTTTGTAGATATTGGTTAGGTCCATTTATGGTGTCTAATAGTTTCATTATTTCTCCATTTTGTTTTAGTCTTGATGATCTGTCTATTGAGGAGAATGGGCATTTATTTCTTTAGTTGGGGATGTTTTCTTTTATGATTTTGGTGAAAAAAAAATGGTCTAGGCCTAGAGATGGGAGTCTTCTTTTTCTTATATATATTATTCTTAGATTTGTTCTTTTCATATTTTCCCAGATTTCTTGAATTGCCTGTGTCAAGAGCTTTTCAGATTTAAGATTTTCGTTGACATTTGTTCCTGATTTCTTCAGTAATATCTCCTACCCCTGAGATTGTTTCTTCCATCTCTTGTACTCTGTTCCAGATTTGTGCATCTGTAGTTTCTGTAATCTTCCCTAGGTTTCCCATTTCCATGATTATCTCTGATTGTGTTTTCTTCATTTCTTCTATCTCAGATTATAGGACTTGAATACTTTTATTCATTTCCTTCTGCTTTTTAATTGTAGTTTCCTGTCTTTCACTAATTTCTTTAAGTGATTTGCTCAATTCTTTCATCTCTTTCTTTAGGTATTCTTGTTTTAGATTGAGCAATTTATTTTCCTATTTTAAGGCCTCTACTATTTTTATAATCTCAGATTTGAAATATTTCTCTTGTGCATTGATATATGATAGTATCTCCAGGGCATATTGTCAATGAAGGACTTCTGGATTCTGGTGGTATCATATGGGTCTGGGAATTGTATTTGTGTTCTTATGCTGATTCATTCCCACTGTGATTCTCTGGTATTAGATTTGGTGGTCTCTTATGGCCAGAGAGTTTGGGGGTAGGTATAGACAATGGAGCTTTGGTAGCACTCTACTTACTTCTGTTGATATCACTCTGTCTGTTGGTTCCCTGGTTGACAACCAGGCATGCCATGCAGCTGGTGGGCAGGCAGAAAGATATCCAAGCAGAGAGCTGTTCCAGTGGGTCCACTTACCTCCATGGGTCTAAAGACAATGTAGGACCTTGGTATTTTTCCAGTCTACTGCTACCTCTTAACCTTGGAGGTATGAAGCTGTTCCCCTGCCAGGGATATGCAGTGAGTCCTTGGAAGCACACTAACACTTGCAGGGACCCAGGAACTTTCTGTGGTTTGTTGGTGACCTTAGGTCAGATTAATTCTTGTTTCAGGTTGTGGGGTCCTTTCTGGGCTAGCAGCTATAAACACTGGAGTTTTTATAGCCCATAGCTCTATCTGAGCTCTGGAAGTAAGAAACTACATGGCTTCCAGACCCACCAGTGCTCCACACAGTTTGTCCCTCTCACCTGCGGATCAACAGCACTGGTGTTTTTTAGTTCTCAGTTCCATTCTTACATCGCTGTACAGTCACTGTGTCCTGCTGATCAAACAAGGTGTGTGTTCAGTGCCACCATCTTGGGTCCATTGCATATATCCTTTTATTCATAAAAACCATTTAATATTGACCTCTATTTCAGTTATATGATATTTGTAGAACTCTATTCGGAATATCTTTTATCCTCTACCCTAGAAATGAAAGCATAGTCAGATTTCAACTTCTACCTACTAAACATCTTCATAAGACATATTTATATACAACCTGGGCCCAGGAATACAAGTATATAATTCCATGCATGTAGGTAAAAGGCAGGAGCAGAAAAGACAGGATACAATGTCATTCTCAGCTCCACAGTCAGTTCTAGGCCACTCAGGGTTTCAAATGTTTCTGTTTCAAAGTAGAAAAAAAATATATCACTGCCAAAACAAAATAAATGCTGTATTTAACATTTATTTAGCTTACTTATGTAACTTAACTAGGAAATATGCACAACCAAATCAAGCATGAAATTACTGAATTAGGGAAATAAAATTTTAGTATTCAGTTTAATATCTTCAGGTGGAATTTTAGAATTCTAAAGTTCCACGTTCTTCTTCAAGTGACACATTGGTTAGGTGTAATGCTGATAGAATTAAATACTGTCTCTCCTGGAAGTTGCCTAGCAGGAATCTGACTTTGTATCAGGGATCCAACTGTGTCACAGAAGAGCAGATAGACTTCATGCTAATGTTGCTTGACTCCTGACTCTTGTCAACACATTTATTTTGACATTGGGCATTAATGGTTTGCATAGACTGTCAAGCTCTTTTCTTGGTACTGATTTAAATTTCTCTCGTCTAATATTCATTTCCACTCTCAAAAACAAAAACAACAAAACATTAAAAGGAGGTAAAATCTGGTGCATTCAAGTTCAGCTTTGGACTAAGTTATCAAAAAGTGATCTACCAAACACAAAAACACACCTGCTGCTATCACACCTCTGAGATTCCCAATCAGCAAGCTGTGCAGCTGGTGTTTACTCTGAGCAAGAACAGAGATGTACTACTTGAATACATTTAAAATATTACTCTATTATCTACTTGCAAGTAGGGTCCTATGCGGAAAATCTAATGATAATTTCATTTTTATTCTAGTTTGGGTGATCAGTTTTTATTTTTTAGAGTTATAAAATCTTTCATTGTTTTATTCTTTATGAAATCTCAGGAAATATCATATAAGAACATTTTTATTGCACATGGTATACAAATTCCACTATAAAATAAGAAGATATAAGATTTCCCTGCATCCACCTTCCATTCATTTGATGTACTACCACATACACATTACACACACACAGGCATGCATGCACACACAAACACAGACACACACAGATTTCTAAACTATATATAGAGAGAGTGTTTTATGAGTTCTTATTTTTAAGATATTCTTTCTTAATTATTTTAAAATTAATTTTTTTGTCTGATAATACTAAAACATTGTATATATTCTATTATAATCATGATTATACTGCTGGATTTTACCAATAGCCCAGGTCATAACTTCTTATCCTTTTAATCTTCCTAGGTCTTCAAATTTCAAGTGCATGTGTTATAAGCAGAATGTAGTACCTGGAACATTTTAAAACTTTAGTTCACATTGGAAATGTATTAGTTCAGAATGAAGTATTTAGATAATTCATAATCAAGTTATTTATTTATAAGATGCTTTGAGGAACTTCCTCTTTATGTTTTGTATTCTCTATGTTTCTCTTGATTCTCATTCCCAGTGTACTTTTATTGTCTTCCTGTAAGGAGTTTTAATAATGTTATAACAATTGTGGATTTTAGATACTACTTTATAGAGGTTTAAATGGTGGCTCTGAATATCAAACTATATTTGTATTCATTTTATAAATTTGATTCATTGATTGGCAATAACTTGAATTTGATTGCTGAGTCATTTTAATAATGACTACTTAAAAATATACGTACATACACATACATGTAAGCACAGTGCTTACATTAAAATTGTGTGTTGAATTTAGCTATGTGGCAAAAGTAGTTTAGAATTAACACTACATTTTATTATTTAATGTGATTTTGAGAATTATCTTATTCCATAAATAGAATTAGTTTGTATAGAATAGTACATTGAATTTTAATCTCTAAAAAGGTCTCCTTTAATAGACTCAAGTTATCGTGTATCATGAAGTGGGTATTTGGAACTTAGCAAATGAAACTATAAATGCCTTTTACATAGAGAATTGACGCAAACACATAGGACATTTCCTTTTCAATATGAAAGTGCTTTTATAATAACCCCTGAAAAATTGTTTCCTACACATTCAAGAAAGAACATATATAAGGCTTTAGACCAAGATGGAAGACTTTATCTTTTATAATCACAAAAGAGACTTACTGGTCTGAGAATGCTGATCTGTGGCTGAAGATGATTTCTGTGGTAAGTTGTAAAATGAGATAATGACTTATGTACAAAAATAATGTAGTAAGGAAGCACCTATGGAATGGAAACTTGGGTTCCTAGTTTCATCAGAATGTTAAAGAAAGGCTGCAGAATGTACAGCCTGAATGAAGAAGAAATGCTATGGACACCCTGGGTAGGTATGGCTGTGTTCAAGCTACTTTATGATATTCATGGGAGATTTACTAGATTTTGTGATTAAATAGATCTAAATTTAGAAAGTGAAACCAAAACAAGAAAAATCAGTAAATGAAAAGGTCAAAGTAAGATAATGTTTTTTGTAACTATATAAATGATCACCATAGTAATGGAAGCTTTTTGAAAAGATGTGCTTCGTGTAAAAAAATCATCATGGTATTCTTTAGGGCTGCACATATTGATAAAAAGTTTGACTGCTTTAACATCAAGTTTTCTTCTTAAACATTTATATATTTTCGCTTACCACCTTAACCATGGTTATTAGTTTTTTTAAATAAATTTCTTTGTCTTCAGTGTTTGAGGAGAAGATAATAAATCAAAGGAGTATGGAGAATCATTGCTATTTCATATCAGCCAAAATAAAAAGGTTCTTATTTTTAAGTATAAGTAGGTAAAAATTCAAAATAGGTGTTATATCATAATGCTAAAGCATATTTACCAGTGACACAAAACACCCCTTAAAATTTTTGATTCTGCTATTTAAATTGAATATACACTTCACTCATAACATTTTGCAATAATGATAAATGGCTAAAATTTTAAGTAAAAATATTCTATTTTGTAGCATAGAAATAAAACTACTAACAAACAACATTAGAATATAAATTTAAAAAAAAAAACAGAAGCAATGTCTGAGCCTTTAATAGAGGGATATGCACAGTAATAATTTTTTCTGAGGGTATTCCTTGTAATATTATGAAAAATATTGGTCCAGCGTGTGTGTGTGTGTGTTGCTTTGAATAGAGCTCTCTATAATTATGGCCTTTAAAACAACTGCATAAAGAATAATTATTTGTCTAAATATTGTTAGTGAATTCATTACCTATATGTGAACCTAAAAGATTCCTTTGAATTTCAGACTCAAAGAAAGCCTGAGGGTCACACTGTATAAAATGTCATTTGTAAATAATCCAACGCAGCTGAAACAGACACACACACACACACACACACACACACACACGCAAACAAACACAAACACCTTCAAACCAACTTTATAAAGATGATAGAGATCCCTAAAGAAAAAAATTAAAGAATTCCTTAACAATTGAGTAAAAGACAAACAAAACATTGGGGCAAATCAATAAATCCCTTAAACAACGCCAAGATAATTGAACTAACATGTGAAAGAAACTATTCAAGATCTTAAAATTGAAATATAAGCAATAAAGATAAGACAAACAGAGGGTTTTCTGGAAATGAGAAATCTAGTTAATTGAACAGGAATGACAGATACATGTGTCAACAACAAAATACAAGAACTAGAAGTAAGATCTCAGGTGTTGGCAATATGATAGACGAAATGGATTCACTGGTTGAAGGAAATATTTAATCTAAAATATTCCGGACATAAAAGAATCAGGAAATCTTGGACACTATGAAAAGGCAGATTCTAAGAGTAATAGAAATAGAAGAAGGAGAAGACTCCCAGCTCAAAGGTCCAGAAAGTATTTTCAACAAAGTCATAGAAGAAAATTTCCCTAACCTAAAGAAAGAAATACCTATCAATGTACAAGAAGCTTACAGAACACTGAATAGATTGGACCAGTAAAAGAAATTCTCTCAGTCACACAATAATAAAAACACTAAATGTACAGAACAGAGAAAGAATATTAAAATATGCAAAGGGAAAAGGCCAAGTAACATAAAAAGACAGACCTATAAGAATTACACTTGATATCTCAACAGACTATAAAGCCAAAGAATGGCCTACAGACTCTGAGACACCTAAAGTGCCCAGAAAAGCTTTTATTCACCATACATGAATAAAACAAATCATTCCATGACAAAACCAAGTTTATATTATTTATATATATATATATATATATATATATATATATATATATATATATATAGTTAATGTATAATTTACTACATGTTTTATATTTAACAATATAATCTATATTATTTATTTAATATATATAATATTTTATATTATATATGTAATAATAGATATTAATATGAACCATATCATAAAACTAAATAATTACATATTATTTTATATAAAATAATATCTTATAAATTAATACATTTTAACAGTAAAAGTGGAAGTCTTGGAGATATGGCTCAAGGGGAAGGAAGATCACTGTCTTCTCTTGCAGAGGCTTCAGTTTGTTCCCAGATCACACATGTCAGTGCACAACTCTCTACAGTTTCAGTCTAAAGGATCTGGTACCCTCTCTCCCCTCATCAGACACAAGGTGCTCACATAGATATATGCAACCAAACATTCATAATGTAAAATACCTAAATTTTAATATGGTAAAATATAGTGGTGAGCACTCAAGAAATATACGTAGCATTCACTGCTTGCTTCCACAGACATGTACATTTCCATGTGCAAACTCATGTGAATATATACACATGTATATATCACACAAGCATGCATAAACACACATACAGGTAGTATTGAAGTGTTAAAAGATAAATGTAGACTTTGGATAAGAAGTTGGTGATCATAATTATATATATATATTATTTCTAAATTATCATCTAAAAAGGTGAAATAGCAATGACAACATTTTATAACCAGAACAATAAGAAATCAAATCTGGCAAGAAAATTTAGTGTTTAAGTGTGTTTGTCATGGAAGAATGATAACTGAAGCCTGATACATGGAATCTATGGAAAAAGTAGAGAACTGACTTGTAAAAGTTGTCCTACAAATTTCATCTCTGAATGTGTGCTTTGGCATATACATTTTTATTCAAAACATGCAAAGCGTGTAAGCCTACACAAAAATGTGCCAGTACACAAACATACATAGACTCACACATTCAAACACGCACAGAGACATAGACACACACACACATGCACACATACACACACACAGACACACAACACACTGAAAGAAAATGAAAGCTGAAAAAATAAAATGGGATATAAATGAAAAGTTAAAAACTATCTTTTTCTTAGTAAATAGGACAAAACAAGATTAAAAAAGAAAGCTGTTCAAAATATTCAACTGTTTAAGAGTAAGAGCTATCATTGACGTAAGAAAAGCTTGACTGGTTTAACTTCAATAGCTAATGAAAAACACTGTGTTCTTAATAACAAAATGTTAGATCATATAATTTCATTATATACACAATTATCATATACACAATTATCACATATACACATATTTATAATATAAAATTATGACCTTATTTGATGAGTATGTATACATAATTTACTATATAATTACATATGAAAATGAATATCATTACCCATATCAATACTTAAAACTATCATGCACCATAAATAAAAATGGAGTGAAACAAAATTTAACAAAGAAGAAACTGACTTCTGAAAATTTGGAAAAAAAATCATGCACCACTCCAGATCATGTGAAAAAAAATAAGTAGGAAATATCAGGGATTATTAATAAATAATGAACAGGTTATAAATGAGTATTGTGGATACTCTCTTGGAAAGGTACAATTTTATTATTAACATTCCTGTATATTGCTTAACTAATCTTTTCATGTGGAGGAAACAAGAGTAATGTTATTACTGATAACAAATGTTAGAATATTTGTTATTTGAAAGGAAAGTATTGGAATATTGCCATCAAAATTAATTTATTGGTATCTCACATAGTGATCTAAGAATTATAGAATATTTTATTGAATCTATCTTATATGAAAAGATGATTAGACACAATCAAATCTTCAGTTTTGAGTCTATGTAAAATGTTTACTTATAATTATGTAACATAGGAACAATTTAAGTTAGTATTATAAGAATATTTCAAAATTTAATTTCTCAGAGACAGCAAATAGTTTTATAAGTGTAATTTGAGAATATGTTTCTAAATAAAGATTAAACAATGAAATACTTTCTCCAATATTTTTATTGTTCAAGTAACTGCTATGATATTGAAATTATATTAATGGAATTTATGTATTATTTTCCTTGATGATTCATACAATATGATTCATATTGTAAAGTTCAATTAATATCTATAGGTGATCTTAATATCATAGATAAAATTATTTTCTGTTTTCTTTTGTAGCAACCAGCCCTGACCGCATAGGACATTAAAGACCTCGCCTGACACATTAGTCCACATAATAATCAAGAAACTTCTGTGGGTTTTTTGGAAGATTGCTTAGTTATCACCTCCCTTCAAGTTGTTGGTCAGAAAAGTCCGAGAGTCTCCAATAGCAATATAGACTATTTTTAATATCCTTTGTTGCCTCAAATAAATGGATGAGAAGACCTTATTGATGACTTTAATAGTATTAGAAGGTGCAATGCAAGCTGCTGAGGAGAAAATCAATTAAAAGTCTTACCCAGTGGCAAAGTCTATGAACCACAATAATGACTGGCAGAGTAAGATATCCCCAAGGATGAAAGAGTAGCATTTCTATCATGAGAGCACCCGCAGTTATCTCTTGGACATAAAGCCCATTCAATGAGAGTGAATTCATCCCTGCTACTGCAAACCCAGCGAATTTCCTGGTGCTTGTAAAGTCACATACCTTAGGGGGAAAAAAAATTTTCCTAAACTAAAGCATTTTTAGCTTCATTATATTTATGAAAAGAGTAGTTTTTGCTCCTCATCACAGCTTCTTTTTGAAGCAGATGGGGATCATTATGGAAATTCATAACTGGTCAAATACAAAGAACAGCTGCCTGTGGCATCCCCATACCCAGTTTTAAGCTATGTCTACAGGAGAACGCTTATACTTAAGTCCCAAAGACTATCCCAGAAAAAAGGTAGAAAGATTCAAAGAGCCAGGAGACCAGGACATCTGCTATGACATAGTGTCTTCTCTATATGTCTCAGATTTAGAACCATAGAAATTTAAAAATATAATCACCAGCACACTGACAACACCAATTTACATCCCAATGTGAAAGTGAAAAAATCTTGTAAGATTCAGTGCTACAGGCTAATGTCTGCTAAGAGAGAATCAGTCTTCTCTAAGATGTACCCATTGATTATCCAGTACCCAGTGGTAAGCATTAAACATATATACAGATATGTAACACTAATTGTATTTAGTGGTAACAGTATGTGTGTGCATGTGTGTGTGTATGCTTGTGTGTACACCCATAATAATTTTAAAAGCCATGAATTTGAGAATGAGGTGGGAGGGACATGGAGACAGAGTGGAAGAGGCTGGGGTGGAAATAATATACATAGAATAGCCATGTGATATTCTCCTTAAAAAAATGTAAAAAAGAAACTATAGATGGCAATGTTATTTGATGATATCTTTCTGGTGAGTTCTTTAGATTTGCTTTTTGTACATAGTCACGTGCTAGGAAAAAAGATTATCATATGTCATAAAACAGGCTTAGAGATACGTAGTACAGAATTATAAATATAAAGCCAACTCCAGGTCCATAAGCTCTGCAAAAATTTATTGCCTTGTGTATGTATGGATACCCAGTGGCTTTATCTGTGGGCAAAGAAATCACATAAAAAAGTAACAGATATCTTCAACAACAATAGTAACACCTTTAAAGCCTGTCACCATTTATATTACATACCAACTACAACTTCCCCACACCTGTCTTCCCTGGATGGAATCATATCCCTTCCAGACTCTCTCAGAAACTTGTAGACTTCATTTGCCTGAGGATAAGATTGGTGTGGATTTTATGAGTATGTTCTACGTTAGCCCAAGCAGAAAGAAGTACCTGTTTTCCAATGTGTTCCTGACTATAAATCTTTTTTAATCAAAATAAATAGTTTAAAGTTTCTTTCACTCTTAGATATAAAATGTAGAATATGAGTACATTAACTTTCTGACATTCATATTTAAAAGAAATAATAAAAAGAATCTCAAATGCAAAAATCTGACTTTTTTTTTTTTTTTTTTTGAAACTTCCATTTTGGTAAAGTAAAGGTTAAAAGAGAGTAGATATCATTTTGAGTCTGAACAGAGAATATGTTGCCTCAGGCTAGAACAAGCACTGAAAAGGTTGCAGGAAAGGGAGTCTCAAACAACTGATTTTTTCACAGATTTGAGCAATTTTAGGAGCTAGGCAGATTTATTTTCACCTGAGTCGGAATAAAGAACTCTTGCAGGGTAGATTGTAGTGGCAAAGCCCATGATTCATGAATAAAGTCTACTTTTTCTTTTTTCATTAACAATGTTGCAGAAGATTTCCATCTCACGATTTGTGGGTTCATCTGTGTACAAACAAGGATACATGAGGTAATGATTCTCAAGTTTAGGCGTATAATAAAAATAGTATGATGGTGCTGTGTAAAGTGGTTAGTTTCATACGCCACTCTGAGAGTTTTCAGTGAGCCCATGGAGAAGAGTGGCACAGGTAATCAGATATGCACAGGTCACAGCCTACAGGTTGAAATAAAGCTGTGAATGGATACCAATGTATGAGAAGCAAATATACTTGCACTGGCTGGAATGCATACATTTGATTTTTTCCTGGTATAGCTTCACTAATAATAACAGTTTTCCTTGGTGTATAGTCATTGTACTTAGTACCAAACTTCATAAAGACCTTTTCATACACGCCCAAAATATACCTAGATCATATTTATCACATATTTGTATATCCTCTTCTTTCTTTCACCTTTCCCTTTGCATTCTTTGTGACCTTAAACGGGTTTATTTTTGCTTCTACAGTCATATCACGCATGCATATGTATGCATATATATGATTTTTGGATTATATAAATCTATAATTAATAAATGAAATACTTATCTTTCTGAGAGTGACATTATTGGCTTCATAAGCTATTATCTCTTTGTATCCATTTTCCATTAAATAACAAAAGTTTATATTGCATAACACAATGAAATTAAACTGTGCTGATTATTCTATGTCTCTCTTTGTATGTGTTAATATGTATATATCTGTTTGCATGCCCACAAAGACATGTAGATCTGGAAGCCAAAGGTCATTTTCTGACATCATCCATCAGATGTCATCTATCTTGTTTTTTGTTTTTGTTTTTGTTTTTTGAGACATTGAGCACATCAATAAGGTTGTCTAAAAGTTCAAATTTGTTTCTGACATCCCAGCATTGAGATTTTAAGCATGCATTTCTCTGCTTGCCACTACTGTTGTCTGGTGGATTCTACATATGTGACTAATCTTTCTGTACCTCACCATCTGAATTATCGATTGAGGTCTGTATGTCTTCTTTCTTTTTTCATAAAAATATGAAATTGATTTTGAAAACTTCTCCTTATAAGTATTACCAGTATTTTGACCACTTACACATCATTGGAGTAACCATTAATCATTGCAAAATGAAGTTTCATTTCCTAAGGTTGAGAGAAACACAAATCTATGAGATAAAAGGATATGTTTAGTTGATAGTATGGGATCTCTCCAAGTTCTTTATAAATGCACTTAGCGCTGTGAACTTTCCTCTTAGCACTGGTTTCATTGTGTCCCTTAAGTTTGGGTATGTTATGCCTTCTGTTTCATTGAATTCTAGGAAGTTTTTAATATTTCTTTTTATTTCATCCCTTACCCAGTAGTCGTTGAGTAGGGAGTTGTTCATTTTCCATGGGTTTGTAGGCTTTTAGTTGTTTCTGTTGTTGTTGAGTTCCAGCTTTAATCCATGGTGGTCTGATAAGATGCAAGGGATTATTTTGATTTTGTTGTATCTGTTGAGGCTTGCTTTGTGACCAAGCATATGGTCAATTTTGGAGAAGGTTATGTGAGGTGATAAAAAGGTGTATTCTTTTGTGTTTGGGTGAAATGCCCTGTAGATATCAGTTAGGTCAATTTGTCTCATGATGTCTATTAGTTTCCTGGTTTCTCAATTTAGTTTCTGTTTTGATGATCTATCAATTGAGGAAGGAGGGATGTTGAAGTCTCCCATTATTAATGTGTGGGGTTCACGTTCCAGCACCAAGTGATTCAATTGCTGTTCCTCATCAGAAGCAGACACTCTCATGACACTTTCAAAGAAAGCTTCCAATCCTAGTTCGACCATTTCAGACTGTCCCGCACAGGATTCTATTAAGCCTAGAATTTCTCAACATTAGAAACTGGACCACAAATGTTTTCCTAGCTTGCTTAACCATTTCCCCAATTTTATTTGGGCCCCAAAAGGTATCATTCATCCCAAATCATCTGTAAAAAAAACCTTAAGAGAATGACGCGTCATTTCCTTTAAGGGGGCTTGGGTAGGTGTTTGGTAGCTTTTCTGGGCTATTAAGAGTTATTATCAATGACTCCAAGATGACGGCAAGTGGTGTGGTCCGTGTTTAGAAGCTCCAGTAAATGAGTCAGGGAATTGCACTGAATTCATTTTTCTTTTTAAGAGCCGTCCAATTTGTATTTTATTTTTAAAAGTTTATTTATTATGCATACTGTGTTCTGCCTGCATGTATACCTGCACACCACAATAGGACATCAGATTTCACTACATATGGATGTGAGCCACCATGTAGCTTCTGGGAACTGAACTCAGGACCCATGGAAGAACAGCCAGTGCTCTTAACCTCTGAGCCATCTCTCCAGCCTGACAGTCCAATTTTTTACAATTTAATTTTAATTTTATTAATTTATTGAGATTACAACTCAATTGTTATCCCATCATTTGTATCCTCCCATTCCTCCGTGCTTCCCACTTTTACCCTATTCCCCTCCCCTAGATCTAAGACCAAGGAGGACCTTAGCCAGGAACACCAAGATTCCCATTCCACTACAGCGGGAGTACTCCACAGTTCCAGAGGAACAAAATGCAGAAAATTTGTACATCTCTGAACACGGGAGGAGCGCAGACCCTCTGGAGAGCAGGCCACTGCAGCAGCAGCAGTAGCTGAGGTTGGCAGCTGGGAAAGGCCAACAGGGAACCTACTGTCAGAAGCGATTGGTGTGGTGACTGGAGGAAATTGCTGCAGGAGAGCGGACTTGGCACAAAACTTGGGCCCAGAGACCCAAACTGAACTTGGCAGCACACAGTTTGTGGCCAGACACCCTAATTGATCTCAGCACGCCGTTTGCGCTCAGAGACACGTCCTGAACTCAGAGTGCGGTTTGGGTCCCAAGACTCTGACAGTTTTCTACCTGAATACTGACACAAAACTCTATAATGTTGGCGCCTCATCTCTCTCATTTTCCCATTTTGAAATATGCTTTCCGGCACTCTTGGTATACTCAGGTAATCAAGTTTATTCCTCTCAAGTGTCTGATGGGGTTGAAGAACAGATTAGTTTTACAATGAAGCTTAGTTGTTTAGGGGTTAAGATGTTTTTAGGTCCAAGTCAATGTTTTAAGTTGATAATGGGAAGATGTGATAGAGATTGATTTCAGTTCTAATTTTAGATGCAGCAAGATAGGAAAAATGTTTTTTTCATGGCTGTCAAATACAAATAGCCAAAATAGTTAGAATGTAACATTTATATAAATCCTGATTGTGTCATCTTCTTCTTGCTATAGGTAGTTTATTGTATATATGTAATAATAATAATACTTATATGTAAAAAAATAAAAATTAATAGAAACACAAGAAAGTAAATGTACAATGTGGTCATAATTAAATAAAAGATATATTTAGAAGTTACTTTGACATGACCATTACACAAAGCTTTCATTGTATATCTCTCTGTTTATGAGTGCTTGAGGCTTCTGAAAATTAGCTAACAGTAGTAATTTTGAGTGACACATGATAGAAATATTCTCTCCATCATTTCAAGTAATATAATCTTATTCATAATAATTAATTAAAAGTAAATGTGTGTCTTTTATGCACATAGTAATCTCTAGATGGTTAACAAACTTTGGTTAGTCAGAGTTCATTTTTTGTAGAATGAATCTTGCAATAAACAAGGATAATAAAAATGAATACACAAAGTATGAATAAACTGAATAATCTAAAAGGCCTAACTGTAAAACTCTTTTGTATTTAACTTGAATTACGAAAAGGAATTCATGTATGAAAAGAAGTAAACAGATCATTTCATGAAGGAAGAAGCTGCAAATGTAGAAAAACATGAGGCATTTATAATGAAAGCTACAGTTGTAACCCTTTGAGATGAACTAATTTTGTACCTGAGTATTGTTGCTCCTTCCTCAAATAGTCCCGTACACCTAGAGGAACATGTATTTAAAGCAGTTGTGTGTCCTCATGCTAATTGTTAGTTGGTTCATAGTCTCTGTGCAGCTGAATGGAATATTTTAATTGGGTGACTGTGAAGCTGTTTATGTCAGTGAACTCTAACCTATATCAAATGCTCCTTGACTTAGCCAGTGTACATGTTTTTGCATGATACTGTTATCTGGAACAAGTTATGAATGAATATAATGAAAAACAAATGGTCTTGTTGTAGTAAAGTGGAGCAGTTACAAAAAATAATTAAGTCAGGGAAAGCAGTTTTTAATTTTTCATAAATTAAAAAAGGTTAAATCTGAGACTTGGAGAAAAAAAATCATGAATAATATAAATTAAAGAGAGACAGATGTATTAGCTACTTATTTATTTGTCTGAGAAATCTGATTTTAAAAATCACCTTTCCCAGAACAATGAACTGACATCTTTGATGCTGTTTGGATCAAACGAATATTGAAAATGTCACTTCCTGTCCCTAATACGTCTAAAGAGGCTAAAGAAACAACTTGAAATGTTAACTTAAATTCACAGTGGTAAAGATGTAGTAAGATTTCAACACGAATAAATTAAATAGATATCAAAATATATATTTATATTTTATATATTTGATATGTACATAATTTTCAACAATAGACATGAATCTTTTTTAAAATGTAAAATGTTGAGAAATTCTTAGCTAGAATTTAAAGTGTAATGACTCATACTAAAATCAGAGATGAAAATTAACACACTAAAGCCAACACTATGCACATAGTAAGCATTGCTAGAATTGATTATAAATAACCCTAAGCTCCGATATGAAAACCTAGAAGAAATGACAAAATTCCTTTATAAAACAATACACAAAAATGTTCCATAAGACTAGAAGTAATTCCATAAAACTAGAAGTAAGTAATCAGATATCAAAACTATACAAGGAAGCAGATACTAAAGGGAAAATCACAGAAAAAATGTCTTTATTAATCAGAGATTCAAATAATAGTCACAATAAAATGAAAGGAAAATAAATACAATATACTGATTAAAAATTATTCAATGTGAGAAAAGGCCTTAACCAAGGTCTGCATTAATATTTAATGTGCACATATTAATTAAGATGATGCATCAACTGAATTAAGGCAAAGAAACATACAGCCAATTTTATGGGTGTATAAAGGGAATTTGATAACTTTCAATATTGCATATCAAATAAGAAATGGATTTGGATATAAGATGTATATAACTGTGTACTGAGGCTATTTTTCACCAGAAGTTAGCATTACACCAAAGGGGAGAATTTAAAAACCTTCCAGTAAAAGCATGAATAGTACACGTAACATTACTTTACTTTTATTCATATAGTATTCTATTCCTACATAGAGTAGATCTAAACTGAAAAGAACACCTTGAAATACATTGCTTAGAGGTGACATAATTCCATATGTAGAAAATTTCAAAATATCATTGAAATTTATTAGAACTAATAAATACATTTTATAATTTTATCATTTTCAGTCTTTGTATAAGAACAAATGTAGTATCTATTTTCATCAGTAAAATTTATGATATGTCCTCTCTCTGATCATGATACATTAAGTGGATTTTAGGAGCAGAGAATTGAAATAGCTGTTCTGCTTGCTACACACATGGATCTGGTACTGTCATATCTTCAAGCACAGTAAATCTCAGCTTGTAATAAAATACAGTACACTGTTCTTTCCTCTAGAATATACAACTAACCAATAAAGTCTGTATTATTGCTATCAGCCAATAACATACTTTACAAAATAATGTGTCACAATTACAATAGTAATAAATGAATATAAACAAATGGGTGAAATATAATTGTACAATAAAAATGGAAGAAATGAAAAGGACACAAAATAGAATAGAATAGCAACACACTTTCTCCAAATGAATCAGTATTGCTAAGCACAGAAACTACTCATTGGAATCTGCAGATTTATTGCAGTCACTGTAAAAAAACAATGGCACTCTTTATAGAGCTAAAAATCCTGTGTGTAAATGGAATTATAAAACCCATAAATAATCGAAATAATCTTGAAAAATGTTAGGTTAGAAGTCAATATGTTGCATATTTTTAAAGTTTGTGAAAAAGTTGTAATCATTCTATTGTCTGCCAATGAGCTCATGATTGATCCCAATTTTTTGAACACGTGCTTTGTATTTATTAATCTCTGTGTTTAATCACCAGCACCACATAAACAATGCTACTAAATGTATGTGCCTTCTATTTCAACTGTTGGGAAGTAGTTACAGAAGATTAAGAAGTTCAAGGGTAGCCTTGATCACCAAGCATGAATCTAAGTTATTTTGGGGGTTTTGTTGTTGTTGTTGTTGTGTGTGTGTGTGTGTGTGTTGTGTAGTTGTTGTTTTTTCTGGAATCTAGTAAGAAGACATCTTAGTGGAGGAAAGACTTACTTTAACCCGTTGTTCGGGAACTCAGTCCATCACTGTAGGGAGATCACTCCAAGATGTAGAAATGAAAGTCATCTGCAGTTAGTTTTCCCTTTTTATGAACTTCAGAGCCCAGTTTTGGGAAACAGTTCTACATTTCTCAACTAATATAACTTAGTCAAGATAATTTGCCATAGTAGTAATTTATACCTTGCCATCTAGGTGATTCCAGGTACTGTAAGGGTAACGATGCGCAGTAGCCATCACAGCAAGTTCTAGGTCAGTATGGGCTTATTAGATCCTGTGTCAGAAACAAAACCAAAACAACATGATGTTATCAACTAAGTAATGATATAGGCCAAAGTCACACAATAAAGGGCATAAGCAGATCATGCATCCTAGGCAAACAGAATCTCTTTAATAAGTATTTTTGGTAAATATCCACATGTAAAAGATTGAATTCCACTTTCATCACTAACAAGAGCAAAAATAAATATAGATTACAGTGTCATATCTTTTATCCAAACCATTAAATTTTCATAAGCAAAATAGAAGAAACGTTTCACTGGGATGACTGATAATATCTAAAAGCTCCAGTGTATGGAATAAAAGGAAAATCAAACAAATTGTATTACTTCAAACTGGAAAGCTTCTTCAAAGCCAAGAAAAGAGAGATGCATATACAGAAACAACCTGAAAACTAGGAACTCAGAGTAGCAAACTATATAACTCATATCAGTAGTACTTGAAATTATCTCTAAAATTGAACACCAAAAATAAATAAAGAAAGAAATGCAATCAATAGATCACCAAAAAAGATGCTGCTCCAAAGGAAAAATTACTAGCATGTGTATGGAAAGATGATCAAGATTATTAGACTTCAAGAAAATAAAAATAAATAAATAAACCAACAAGACATCAGGCGAGCTAACAGGATTGCTGTTAAAAAAGATTTAAAATATCCAGTATGAGAAGGAATGTGAAAAGTGAAGCATTGCATCCAATGAGAGAAAATGTACATTCATGTAACCAGTATGAAAAGGCTCTGGAAGGTTTTGTATGTTTGTGTTTTTTTTTGTTTTGTTTTTTTTTAACTGATTACCGAACTGCCATAGGATCTTTCAATGTTAAACTAGGAATACACCCTTAAAAGTCTGTCAATGAGACACCTGTAATCCCATGTGGTGCTACAAAATGACAGTAGGAAACAAACTATTGTCTTTATCCTACAACCAATAAACACATGAACTCAATGAGTAACAGTTCACAAAGTGATACTGTTCAGCCATTTGAGAGGATGGAATCTGATCATTTCCAAGGATATGAATTTAACAGGAGATTATTGTGATTTGTGGGATAAGAAAAGCAGAGAAGGACAAATACCATGTGGTTAAAAACAAATCAAGTGTAAAATGTTGATTTTATAGAATTTAAAGTGAATTGATGATGAGCAAGTCATGTGAAATCATGTGACAGTGTGCTCTTACAGTGAGGTGCATGGTAAAAATCTATACAATGTGTTATCTTACCCAAGGTGTGTGGTGTGTTATTGCAAGGCAAACTGACTACAGATAGTAACAATGTTTTCTAATTTTTTTTTAAGTAAAAGGATTTTTGAAAGTTTACACTATAATAAATAATACATTTATATAAATATATTAATCTGGTTTAGACTTTATGCAATATAAGCATATATTGGTATATTATAAGATATCAGATTAGGATGTACAACATTTACATTTATAGGTACAAGTTAAAATTAAATTTAAAATTATAAAATAAATTTACAATTTTTTTCAGCCCATTCCACTGCATCTTTCATGTACTTACTCTGTGTGTACTTAAGACAAAAAGAAAGTTAATAATGTTTAAAATATGAACTTGGATAACTACATATGACTTTATGATATAATGAAAACACACCAGAATACCTATTATTTGTGTATTACAGAGTACTAAATAATTCCTAAAATAATCTCTCTCTATCCAAAAGCCTAAAACATCCACTAGAACTTTTGTTTATAGTTAGGAACAAATTTCAAGAATAATTATCTATGCTGAGGAAATTGGAATAAGGGTGTTAGAGTTAAATTCCGTTGTTTTTGTCTCTAATATATTTTCATTATGAAACAGAAGTATTGAAAAAAAGTTGTGGTTAAATCACCGTTGTATTACCTACTAAATGTTATATGCAATGTATTTAGAAAATACTCATATTGAGCCTTTCCCAAATCTTTATTTTTGCCAGCTTCTGAGTTATTGCATTAATACATCACCAGGACACACTTGTTCTACTTACGTAACAGTGTGATTCATCAACACAAATACGCTAGCGCACTGATAATGAATTACTCAATAAAGCCTGAACAGCTGGCAAGAACATGTAGAATTAGGTAATGTATAAGTTTAATGTGTTTCATTGTTTAATTTATTCACTTCAGAGCAAAAGACAACGTATTTAAAACTTCAAGAAAAAGTGAAACTCCATAAATTGCCTTTTCTACTTCATATTGAAGAAAAGAGAATAAATCAAACAGCATTCATTTGCAAACTTACAATGGCTTGTAAACCTTCTATCACTCATGAGAGTCTCTCTGCCATGATTCATTTCAATATCTCTTACAGTTTAAATGTCTATTTCTGTCATATTTAAATGCTTAATTATTTTAATATACTAAATAAAGTTCTATTTATTTCTTCTAAATACAAATATAGCTACAAAAGTGAATTAAATAACCTTTATAACCCATGTTATTTTTATTTTGAAAAGAATAAATGCATGTCAGACTTGTGGCTGGCTAAGAATTCTTAATGAATTGATTTCACACAAGGCCCTGGTAAGCTTGTGAATAATGTACTTGTTCTTATTACTTCACAAGTGGACATTACTGAGAAACTATTTTTGTGTGAAAATAACATGATTCATGTTTGGCTTTCCCACATTGCAAATATGCAGCAAAAAGTTCTGTAGCATCCTTAAGTCACCTTTAAAAAAAAAACACACATTCTTCTATTTCTTCTTTAAAACAAGTATGTTTACACACAGTTATTGAGAACTTTATTATAGTCCCATCCAACAATCTTCAACCATATGTCAAGGATGAACAGAATCAAATAAACTACATTTTGTCGTCTCATATAAATGGCCTTTTTTTTTTCTGCCGCACAGAATTGAGATAATTTTGAGCATTTTCTTTTGCTTCAGCAAACACTTAACCAAAAATAAAACAAATCTAGACAAATATTTAATACCTGATCTTTACTACTGTTCTTACCGAGATTTTCTGGTGTCCTGCAGTCACCAGTCATCATTTTTTTTTCTCCTGAATCATCACCAGGGTTACAATAAAGGGAGATCACTAGTGTCCCAAATCTTACATTTACTGCTTAAGTATGCACTGACAGTCTACTTTCTGAAAATGAGATTTGGTTTATTTTTAACTACATAGATTCTCTGGAGTTTATATAGCATAGATTAATGGCATAAAAAGTTTTGATCTATATTTATGATAAAAATATAAAGGATACTTCAGAAACTGAATGTGAGTTATTCAAAGTAAAGTTATTTTTGATATGGTTAGGCATGAGTTTGAATAGTGAATCTATAAAGTACAATTGCAAATGTTATGAAGATACCTGTAAAACAGAATGTACTGGAAATTTACTGTTCATCCTACTACTAAATATGCTACTTGGATTCATTGAGTTGAGCTAGAGCACAGTTTGAGAAATTGGCCTTCTAAACATCTAACTACAGCAAATGCAATTGGATAGAAGACACAAGCTGTTGTACTCTGAAATCCATCATTGTCAGGAATGCTAAAGTTAACAATCCTGGTTAAACAAGGAATTCTGGTGGCATTGATATTTGGCTTACCAGAAGATCTACTGACTCTTTGATTAAGCACTGAGGTGGTCTACTTCCTTCCCAAGGAAAAGGCTTATAGACTGGCCTATAATTCTTTAAGCTTTCCCCCATATTGTCATTTTTGTTTATCTCACACATGGTGTCATATTCCATTTAGACTTTCCTAGCAAAATCAGCACAACCTAGCTGGTTTATAAGATAAATACTTTAATTCTTTAAAATCATATTACCAGCATATCTGATACCTCCAGATGGCTTATTCATCACAGGCATCTTCTACATGACAGGGATAACCAACAGGTCTTTGAAGTGGATGGAGTGAGGGAATTGAGTGGACAAGGGGGTAGGGAGCAGAAGAGGGTGGGGAGCAGAAAAGGGTGGGGAGCAAATGTGGGAAGAGTGGTGAAGGAGAGAGCTGGGAGAGAGAATGGAAATCAGTAGGAAGTGCATCTTTGGGGGGAGACATGGGAGGCTCCTTGAAGTATATGGGGTGACCCTAGCTAAAACCCCTTAGCAGAAGGAGATATGGAGCCTGAAGTGGCCACTTCCTGTACCAGGCAGAACTACCAGTGGTGGTAGGAAGACACCAACTCACCCACAAAACTTTTGACCCAAAATTTGTCGTGCCTACAAGATATATAGGGAAAAAGATACAGCAGAGATTTCTGGAATGGCTGACCATTGACTGGCCCAACTTGAGACCCACCCCATGGGAGATAGCCAACCTTTAACATTATTAATGATACTCTTCTATGCTTGCAGACAGAAGCCTAGTATAACCATCTTCTGAGAGGCTTCATCCAGAAGCTGTAGGAAACAGATGTAGAGACTTACAGCTGAACAATAGGCAGAGCTTGGGGAATATTTTGGAAGAGTTGGCAGAAGGATTGAGGGAGCCAGAGTAGTCAAGGTCACCACAAGAAGGCCTATGGAGTTAATTAACCTAGACACTTGGGGGCCCACAGAGACAGAACCAACAACAAAAGATCATGCATGGGCTGCATTGAGGCACCTTACACATATGCCACAGATGTACAGTTTGTTCTTCATATAGGTCCCCTAACAATTGGAGCAGGATCTGTCTCTCACACCGTTGCTTGCCTTTGCATACCTTTGCCTACCTGGGCTGCCTTGAATGGCCTCAGTAGGAGGAGATATACATAGTCCTGCTGGGACTTCATTTGGCAGGGTGGGTTGGTACCCAAGAGGAGAGTGGAGAGGGGAATAGGAGGATACCATGAAGATGGGAGGAGGAGGAAAAGAGGGAGGAGGGGCTGCAATCAGAATAGAAAGTGTGTACATGAATAAATCAATGGAAAAATTATAATGATATTCATAAACCTTTCCATTAATAGATGGTCTTTCACAAATGCCACACTTATTCACATTAATATATGGAATGTTAGATTTCAATATATGACTTTTGAAGGGATATAAACATTCATGTCATAGCACAGGCTCCCGTTAATAAAGTACTTGCAGATTTAATCCTATTGTGGCTTCAGATTTCCATAAAGCTAGACTAATGCGGGAATATAGTCTGAAACACACATGGAGTGTTCTATGTGTTTCTAAGTAGCCTTTTAAAACATCACTAATATAGTTAAATCTATTTATATTAATGATCACCATCTCATTAAAAGATGGAAACTGTTTCTTGATGAGCAGGAAAACCTTGAAAATACTAAATTAACCTTCAGGATTTTCCCATGTATGGAAATCAATATAGCAAGTACTTATAGATATTATATCAAAAGGTGTATATATATATATATATATATATATATATATATATATATATATATATAATGTGTATATATAATACATATATATATATAATATAATATATATAGATATAATAATGTAACAGACCACTACAAAGCATGAATTTAACTCTAACCACCTACTACTTCAAGAGTAGAGCTTCTGAGATCCTGCTACCTAACCATAGACAACTGAGCCATTAATTCAACTTCTTTATTGATGCTTTAATCTTTGTCTCTCAACCCAGCTGTAGCTCTATCTATGTTTGTACTCCTAACAGCATTGTAACTTCAAAAGTATCCTGAATTCATTAACATTTCAATAAATAAGCATCAATTAATAAATACACAGACAATGGATGGGCTGGTCCCTAGAATTTACACAATAAATTATAATACCCTATTCTTATTCAGTTTAAATGTTTATAACAAGCATTTTTCTTATTAAATGCTTGGCAAAACATTTTTTAATTATGAGGACAGTTGAATGAAATTTATTGTAAAAGCTAAACTGAATTCCTAGAGTTCATTCTTTTTTGTAACAAAAAATTAACTTGTAAGAATAAAACATGTCATGCATGTGTCTCCTAGATTTTAGAAACCAATTTTGTTTATTGCTGTGGAAATTATTGCTTTCCAAATTGTACCCTTATGGTGTGCTTGAATGAAAAGTGTACAAATGAATCTAAAGCTGTCATATTTAACACAAGGAAAGCTGAACCTTAAAATTTTCATTCAAATGACATTCTAAATCTATTGTTGATAATGACAGAAATATGTTATTAAGTACTGCTATTGTGCATTAAAAAGAAAAATTAATCTACTTTCTCCATTTAACGAAGGTGAAACATGGTTTGTTGAACAGCATGTCAAGCTAAGTTTCAACTCAAGACTTAGAAATAGTTTGCTAAGCAAAAACCTAATCATTGTATTACACCTGTTCCATTATTGCAAAATTTTTATTGAACATCTACTTGGTGGTGGACTCTGCTTGCAATATATTTTTGATTAAGCATAAATATAAGGTATATGGGAAAACATACAATTTTAAATTATGACTTAATCATTATATGAATGATCCTGAAGAATTTTCATTTGGTACATAAACAATTTAATATTTATTTTCCAAAGTCAATTCACTCTTTTTAAAATTTTTTTATTACTTTATTCTGGTTACATCTCAATGTTTATCCCATCCTTGTATCCTCCCATTCCCCCCCCCCATTTTCCCATTATTCCCCTCCCTATGACTGTTCCTGAGGGGGATTGCCTCCCCCTGTATATGCTCATAGGGTATCAAGTCTCTTCTTGGCAACCTGATGTCCTTCCTCTGAGTGCCACCAGGTCTCCCCGTCCAGGGGACACGGTCAAATGTGAGGCATCAGAGTACATGAGAAAGTCATATCCCACTCTCCACTCAACTGTGGAGAATGTTCTGACCATTGACTAGATCTGGGTAGGGGTTTAAAGTTTACCGCCTGTACTGTCCTTGGCTGGTGCCTTAGTTTGAGCGGGACCCCTGGGCCCAAATCTGTCTATCATATTGTTCTACTTGTAGATTTCTAGGACCCTCTGGATCCTTCTACTTTGCTATTCTCCCATGCTTCTCTCACTTAGAGTCCCAATAGGATGTCCTCCCCTCTGTCCCAGTTTCCTGGTAAGTGAAGACTTTCGTGGGACATGCCCCTTTGGCTAGTATGCAGATATAAGTGAGTATATACCGTTTGATTCTTTCGGCTTCTGGGTTAACTCACTCATTATGACCATTTCTTGCTCAATCCATTTATCCACAAATTTCGGGGATTCCCTGTTTTAAATAGCTGAGTACTATTCCATAGTGTATATGTACCACAGTTTCTTTATCCATTCTTCTACTGAAGGATACTTAGGCTGTTTCCAAGTTCTGGCTATTATGAATAAGGCTGCTATGAAAATGGTTGAGCAAATTTTCTTGTTGTGTGCTGGAGCATTTCCCTGGTGACTAAGGAGGTTGAGCATTTCTTTAAGTGTTTCTCAGCCATTTGATATTCCTCTGTTGAGAATTCTCTGTTTAGTTCCAAGCCCCGTTTCTCAATTGGATTACTTGGTTTGGTGGTGTTTAATTTCTTGTGTTCTTTATATATTTTGGATATTAGACCTTTGTCAGATGTAGGGCTGGTGAAGATCTTTTCCCAGTCTGTAGGCTGTCACTTTGTTCTCTTGACAGTGTCTCCTGCCTTACAAAAGCTTCTCAGCCTCATGACGTCCCATTTATTAATTGTTGACCTTAAGGCCTGGATTGTTAGTGTTCTGTTCAGGAAGTTGTCTCCTGTGCCAATGTGTTCCAGGCTCTTCCCCACTTTTTCTTGGCTAAAATCAAACATTCAAGTGACAACACATGCTGGCGAGGATGTGGAGAGAGATGAACACTCCTTATTGCTGGTGGGAATGCAGCCTTATTCATAATAGCCAGAACATGGAAACAGCCTAAGTGTCCCCCAGTAGAAGAATGGATAAAGCAACTGTGGTGTATTTACACTATGGAATACTACTCAGCTATTAAAAACAAGGAATTCCTGAAATTTGTGGACAAATGGGTTGAACTAGAAATGATCATAATGAGTGAGCTAACCCTGAAGCAGAGAGACTCAAATGGTATATACTCACTTTTAACTGGACACTAGCCCAAGTGGCAGGGCCCATGAAAGTCTTCACCTACCAGGAATGTGGGATAGAGGTGAGGACATCCTATTGAGACTCTAGGTGAGAAAAATATAGGGGATAGGGAAGTAGGTGAATCCAGAGGGTCCTAGAAACCTACAAGAGGAACATGATGGTGGGTAGATCTGAGCCCAAGGGTTCTGCTTGATCTAAGGCACCAACCAAGGACAAAACGTGCAGTCATCATCAAACCCCCTATCCAGATCTAGCCAAGGGACAGAACATTCTCCACAGTTAAGTGGAGACTGGGGAATGACTATCACAGGATCTCTGGTGCCCCATATTTGGCCATGTCCCTTTGTTGAGGAGGCCCAATGGCACTCAGAGGAAGGATAACGGGCTACCAAGAAGAGACTTGATACCCTAGCACCATATTCAGGGGGAAGAGGTCCCCCTCAGTCACAGTCATAGGGAAGGGGGATTGGGGTGAAAGTGGGAGGGAGGGAGGAATGGGAGGATGCATTGGATGGGATAGAAAATGAGATGTAATATGGATTATTTTATTTTTCATTAAAAATGTGTAAAAAAATAATAAAACATGAGTTTCAGTTGGTCTTGAAAGTATACAATAAAAAAATTGGTTACATTAATGTTAGCCTTGTGTTGTTCTTGCCCTTCTATTTAAAGTAATTTAAACTTTAGATTTCTAATTCTTGGCCAATAATAACCAAAATAGGTGTTTGTATTGCAAGCACCTTGTTAGATCTATTGTACTGATTCCACGGACAATATCCCAGTGAAGCAAAATAAAAATGTTTTATATGAGAAAATGATATTTTCGGAAAGGATATTCTAAGATGTGACCTGAGATGGAATGTAGCTTTAGTTTCAATTAGGATACAGTAACGAAAAACTTTAATTTTCTTGTAGTTATTGTTTTGCTGTTGTTGTGATTGTAGTTGTTTGTTATTCAAAGTATTTTGTCAGACTGACTTGCCTATGGCATCAATGTTTTTTATGACCTTAAAGATGAAATGAGAAAGCAACAGCACTTGTTAAAATGAGCGAATTCCTTCCTCACTTTTAGTCATAGCATTTACCCTTTAGAGTTACATGAAGGCTTTAAGTATATTTGGTTGCTAGATATTTGTTTCCCTCATGCAAACAATTTCATATTCAGCTTTATTTTATTTGAATGAATTTATCTTCTTGATTTCTCACGCGTTTTGTGCTTTAGTTTTCAGTAATGTTTGCAAATGTATCTTGATCAATGGGGAGGGGGGCGGATATCTAAATTCCAAACTTGAATGAGTTTGTAATTCACTGGACATATAATCAAAATATAGAGTATATAGGACGAGCACTAAATGATTTCGTGTTCTGATTTCCAGTATTCTGTGTTAATTTCTCATGATCAAACCCTGGTGTCTATCTCCTGTCTATATGGACTTTATTAATATTCTTATACCAAGCACTCTAACTCAGCTTTATACTTTTTATGTGATACACTTAACTTTACAAATTAAAATTTAAGTCTTAACTTAGGGTCTGGTATTCTTGTGTTTAGAACCAGCCCTTAGAATTAGAGTTGTGTCCTACTCCTCATGTCTAATGATCCAGTAGATGTGAGCAGCTTCCCTCCTTTACAGCTGAGGCTTTTCATCTGAGACTCTGAATTCTATTTCTTCTAGTTAAACCTGTAACATGCTATGTAATTTTAACAGGGTTTTTGAAAAGTCTAATAATAACAGTGAAGAAGAGAGGGAAACAGAAAAGAAAAAGAAATACAAACATACATACATATGTACACACACATACATACACACAAACACATGAGAGAGAGAGAGAGAGAGAGAGAGAGAGAACAATTGAGAGGAAAACACATACAGACACAGAATTCAAACCACAGAGACATTGCAAATAATAATTTTAGAAACAAATAAAACTAATTTTCTTAAGTAATTATGGTCATATATATTAGATGTCAGTAAGAAATTAAATGAGGACCAGAATTAAATAAGAGTCTTAGAGTCTTTGAATCTTAGACTTTAGGTATGTCCATGCTTGTGCATATTTATAGTACATTTATATGTGGGCCTAACTAGAATAAATTGGACCATATAAATAAAACACATACTCATATTTTCTCTGTATTCTTAAGACATTTAAAATGTTCAATATTCACACTGTAGTTATAGAATAATATTATCTAAATTATGATCTAAAACTTTAACTATCACACTTTTAAAATTAGCCTTTATTTTATACTATTTGCTTTCCTCAATAAAAATTTAATTTGAATCACTTAGTTTTAGATAGCATTTAAAAGAGACCTATTTAGCAAAATAATAATAATAATAATAGTAAGATGTAGATATGCATATTTTAAAAATCACATTTTATCACAATAATATGTATTCTTTGGCTAATTAAATGCAATGTTACATTTAAATATATAAAAATAAATAACTTTTCCTTAAATGTACTTATTACTCGAGAGTTCTTTAGTAACTGATTGATTATTTTGTTAATTAATTAATTAATTTGAGGCATGGTTTCTCTGTGTACTCCTGGCTATCCTGGTTTCACTTTCTAGCTGCAAACTCACAGAGATCTCCTTGCTCTGCCTCTCTTAGTGTTGAGATTGAAGGAATGCACCACTGCTCACAGTGAGTAACTTATTGTTTAATTTGCCATACAAATTGTAGTCCAGCAAGACCAACACTGGCTGTCCACTTATGGAACATCCTAGGATTTTAGATCTTTTAGATGGTCTCAAGAATATCTTAGAGTCTGGGGAAAGTAAGCTTTAACGACAATAAAGACATGAACATTTCTATGAGAGCCATGACAAAGCAAGTAGACAGAGAGTGAACATATCCTTTTTTGCTCTATGCCCCTTTTATAGGCTACCATTAGAAAACGTGGTCTAGATTTAAAATGGATCTTCCCACTTTTTTTTAATTAATTTATTCTTGTTACATCTCAATGTTTATCCCATCCCTTGTATCCTCCCATTCCTCCCCCCCCCCATTTTCCCATTATTCCCCTCCCCTATGACTGTTCCTGAGGGGGATTACCTCCCCCTGTATATTCTCATAGGGTATCAAGTCTCTTCTTGGCTACCCGCTGTCCTTCCTCTGAGTGCCACCAGGTCTCCCCCTCCAGGGGACATGGTCAAATGTGAGGCACCAGAGTACATGAGAAAGTCGTATCACACTCTCCACTCAACTGTGGAGAATAAGCTGACCATTGCCTAGATCTGGGAAGGGGTTTAAAGTTTACCTCCTGTATTGTCCTTGGCTGGTGCCTTAGTTTGAGCGGGACCCCTGGGCCCAAATCTGCCTATCATATTGTTCTACTTGTAGATTTCTAGGACGCTCTGGATCCTTTTATTTTGTTATTCTCCCATGCGTCTCTCATTTAGAGTCCCAATAGGATGCCTTCCCCTCTGTCCTAGTTTCCTGGTGAGTGAAGGCTTTCGTGGGACATGCCCCTTTGGCTAGTATGCAGATATAAGTGAGTATATACCATTTGATTCTTTCTGCTTCTGGGTTAACTCACTCATTATGATCATTTCTAGCTCAATCCATTTATCCACAAATTTCGGGAATTCCTTGTTTTTAATAGCTGAGTAGTATTCCATAGTGTATATGTACCACAGTTTCTTTATCCATGCTTCTACTGAGGGACACTTAGGCTGTTTCCATGTTCTGGCTATTATGAATAAGGCTGCTATGAACATGGTTGAGCAAATTTTCTTGTTGTGTGCTGGAGCATCTTCTGGGTATATTCCAAGGAGTGGAATAGCTGGGTCTTGAGGAAGCCCTATTCCCATTTTTCTGAGATAGCACCAGATAGATTTCCAAAGTGGCTGTACTAGTTTGCATTCCCACCAGCAATGAAGGAGTGTTCCTCTCTCCCCACATCCTCGCCAGCATGTGGTGTCGCTTGAGTTTTTGATCTTAGCCATTCTGATGGGTGTAAGATGGAATCTCAGAGTTGTTTTGATTTGCATTTCCCTGATGACTAAGGAGGTTGAGCATTTCTTTAAGTGTTTCTCAGCCATTTGATACTCCTCTGTTGAGAATTCTCTGTTTAGTTCCAAGCCCCATTTCTCAATTGCGTTATTCGGTTTGGTGGTGTTTAATTTCTTGAGTTCTTTATATATTTTGGATATTAGACCTTTGTCAGATGTAGGGTTGGTGAAGATTTTTTCCCAGTCTGTAGGATGTCGCTTGTTCCCTTGACAGTGTCTCCTGCCTTACAGAAGCTTCTCAGCCTCATGAGGTCCCATTTATTAATGGTTGACATTAAGGCCTGGGCCGTTGGTGTTCTGTTCAGGAAGTTGTCTCCTGTGCCAATATGTTCCAGGCTCTTTCCCACTTTTTCTTCTAAGTGAGTTAGTGTCTCTGGTTTTATGTTGAGGTCTTTAATCCACTTGGATTTGAGTTTTGTGCAAGGTGACAAATATGGGTCCAGTTTCATTTTTTTACACATAGACCTCCAGTTAGACCGGCACCATTTGTTTAAGATGCTATCCTTTTTCCATTGAATGGATTTGGCTTCTTTGTCAAAAATCAAGTGACCATATGTGTGTGGATTCATGTCTGGGTCTTCGATTCGATTCCACTGATCAACCAGCCTGTTGCTGTGCCAGTACCATGCTGTTTTAATTACTATTGCTTTATAGTACAGTTTGAGATCAGGTATGGAGATTCCTCTGGAGCACCTTTTATTGTACAAGATTGTTTTAGCTATTCTGAGTTTTTTGTTTTTCCATATGACGTTCAGAATTGAACTTTCAATGTCTTTAAAAAATTGTGTAGTTATTTTGATAGGGATTGCATTGAATCTGTAGATTGCTTTTGGTAGGATGGCCATTTTTACTATGTTAATTCTCCCGATCCATGAGCAAGGAAGATCATACCATCTTCTCAGGTCATCTTCAATCTCTTTCTTCAGAGTTTTGAAATTTTTTTCATACAAGTCCTTCACTTGCTTAGTTAGGGTAACTCCTAGATATTTTATATTGCTTGTGGCTAATGTGAAGGGTGTGGTTTTCCTAATTTCTTCCTCTGCAAGCTTGTCATTTGTGTATAGGAAGGCTACAGACTTTTTTGAGTTAATTTTGTATCCAGCCAATTTGCTGAAGGTGTTTATCAGCTTTAGGAGTTCTCTGGTGGAATTTTGAGGGTCACTTATGTACACTATCATATCATCTGCAAAGAGGGATAATTTGACTTCCTCCTTTCCCATTTGGATACCCTTGATCTCCTTTTGTTGTCTTATTGCTCTGGCTAGAACTTCGAGTACTATATTGAAGAGATATGGAGAGAGTGGGCAGCCTTGCCTTGTTCCCGATTTGAGAGGAATTTCCTTGAGTATCTCACCATTTACTTTGATTTTGACTATTGGCTTGTTGTGTATAGCCTTTATTATGTTGAGGAAAGTGCCTTGTATCCCCGATCTCTCTAAAACTTTAAACATGAATGGGTGTTGAATTTTATCAAATGCTTTCTCTGCATCCAAGGAGATGATCATGTGGTTTTTTATTTTCAGTTTGTTTATATGGTGGATTACATTGATGGATTTCCGTATATTAAACCATCCCTGCATGCCTGGAATGAAGCCTACTTGGTCATGATGAATGATATCTTTGATGTGCTCCTGTATTCGTTTTGCAAGTATTTTATTTAGTATTTTTGCATCTATGTTCATAAGAGAAATTGGTCTGAAATTCTCTTTCTTTGTGGAATCTTTGTGAGGTTTAGGTATCAATGAGACTATGGCCTCATAGAATGAATTTGGTAATTTTCCATCCATTTCTATCTTTTGGAGTAGCTTGAAGAGTATCGGTATTAGCTCGCCCTTAAAGGTCTGGTAGAATTCTGCACTGAAACCATCTGGCCCTGGGCTTTTTTTGGTTGGGAGACCATCGATGATTGCTTCTATTTCTGTAGGGGAAATGGGACTATTTAGCTTGTTTATCTGTTCTTCATTCAACTTTGGCAAGTGAAGTTGTTCAAGAAAATCGTCCATTTCCCTTAGATTTTCAAATTTTGTGGAGTATATGCCTTCAAAGTAGGATCTTATGATTCTTTGAATTTCTTCAGTGTCTGTTGTTATGTCTCCCTTTTCATTTCTGATTTTGTTGATTTCAATACTGTCTCTCTGCCTTTTAGTTAGTGTGGCTAATGGTCTGTATATCTTGTTGATTTTCTCAAAGAACCAGCTTTTGGTTTTGTTGATTCTTTGGACTGTTTTCTTAGTTTCTAATTTGTTAATTTCAGCCCTGAGTTTGATTATTTCCAGGCGTCTACTCCTCTTGGGTGTTTCTGCTTCTTTTTTTTCTAGGGCTTCCAGTTGTGTTGTTAAGATGCTTATGTGCGATGTTTCCAATTTCTTTTTAAAGGCACTTAATGCTATGAATTTTCCTCTTAGCACTGCTTTCAGTGTATCCCACAAATTTGGGTATGTTGTTTCTTCATTTTCATTGAATTTCAGAAACTCCTTGATTTCTTTCTTTATTTCTTCCCTGACCCAGGTATCATTTAGCAGAGAGTTGTTTAGTTTCCACGTCCGTGTAGGCTTTTTGTTATTTCTGTTGTTGTTGAATTGCAGCCTAAGAGCATGGTGATCTGATAGGATACAAGATATTATTTCAAACCTCTTGTATCTATTGAGGCTTGCTTTGTGACCTATGATGTGATCAATTTTGGAGACGGTTCCATGGGGTGCAGAGAAGAAGGTGTATTCTTTCTTGTTTGGGTGAAAGGTTCTATAGATATCTGTTAGATCCATTTGACCCATGGCATTGGTTAATGATGTTATTTCTCGGCTTAGTTTCTGTTTCAATGACTTATCCTTCAGTGAGAGCGGGGTGTTGAAGTCTCCCACTATTATTGTGTGGGGATCGATGTGTGGTTTAAGCTTGTTTAAGAGATCTTTTACAAATGTGGGTGCCCTTGTATTGGGAGCATAGATGTTCAGAATTGTGATGTCATCTTGGTTGACTTTACCTTTGATGAGTATGAAGTGTCCTTCCTCATCCCTTTTGATTAATTTTGGTTGAAAGTCTATTTTGTTCGATACTAAAATGGCTACACCTGCTTTCTTCTTGTGACCATTTGCTTGGAATATTTTTTTCCAACCTTTTACCCTGAGGTAATGCCTTTCATTATGGGTGAGATGTGTTTCTTGGATGCAGAAGAATGGTGGATCTTGTTTATGTACCCATTCAGTTAGTCTGTGTCTTTTTATTGGAGAATTGAGGCCATTGATGTTGAGAGATATTAATGACCAGTGACGGTTAAGAGTATTAATTTTGATGTTGTTTCCAGTCGAGCGTTTGTGTAGTTGTGTTTTTGCCATGGGATAGTTATCTATTTCCTGGGTAGTTTTGGTTGTAGCTTGACCCTTTGGGATGGAGTTTTCCTTCTAGTACCTTCTGTAAAGCTGGGTTTGTGGATAGGTACTATTTGAATTTGTTTTTGTCATGGAATATTTTGTTTTCTCCATCAATGATTATGGATAATTTTGCTGGGTAAAGTAGTCTGGCCTGACATCTGTGTTCTCTTAGGGTTGCAGGATCTCTGTCCAGGCCCTTCTGGCTTTTATGGTCTCTGCTGAGAAGTCGGTTGTATTTCTGATAGGTTTACCATTAAATGTTATTTGGCCCTTTTCCCTTGCAGCTTTTAATATTTTTTCTTTGTTCTGCATGTTTTGTGTTTTGATTATTATGTGGCGGGCAGTTTTTCCTTTCTGGTCAATTCTATTTGGTGTTCTGTAGGCCTCTTGTATGTTTATAGGCATCTCTTTCTTTAGATTGGGGAAAATTTCTTCTATGATTTTGTTGAGAAGAGTTTCTGGGCCCTGGAGTCTGATGTCTTCTCATTCTTCAATGCCTATTATCCTCAGATTTCTTCGTTTCATGGTGTCCTTAATTTCTTGGATGTTTTGTGTCAGGAGTTTTCCAGATTTGGCATTTTCTTTAATGGTTGATTCAATATCTGAGATTGTATCTTCTAGCCCTGAGATTCGTTCTTCCATCTCTTGGATTCTGTTAGAAAAGCTCACCTCTGTGTTGCTCGCCTTCTTCTCTGAGGTCTCACATTCTCGTTTTTCTTCTGTCTGTGTGTTTATCATTGAATCCATTTTCATTTTCAGATCTTGAACTGATTTTTTGATTTCTTTCATCTGATTTTTTGTATATTCCTGAGTTTCTTCCATTGCCTCTTTATAGGTCTTCAGAGCTTGAACCGTTTTGTTTATTTCTTTCATCTGGTTGTTTGCATTTTCCTGCAATTTTTCCAGTTCCACTCTATGTGCTTCTTTTATGTCTCTCACCTGTTCGTCTGCGTCTTCCTGCATTTGATTACGAATTTTATTTGTTTCCTCCATTATCATCCTCATTACTAAGGATTTGAGGTCATTTTCTTGTATTTCCGTTGTATTTGAGTTCTCTGGGTTGTTTTCTTTGGGATAGCTGGAAACTGGAGACGCCATGTTGTTTTGGGGTTTTTTTGCGTATGCTTTTTCGTTGTCCTTTAGACATCTTGCTGTCTTTGTTTTTGTTGGGTAGCTTCCAGAGTTGAATGGAGGGTGTCTGACGATAGATTCACTTGTTTTCTCATGATTTCCCTAGGCTGCGAGCTCAAAGCTTCACTGGTGTGGATGTTAGAAGGTTAGCCCTGTTGTTCTGGTCTCTCACAGCCCCCTCTGCTGTGGATCCTGCAATTGTTCTGGGTCTCTGAATGAGCGTTGGGTGAGGCCAAGGTATCCACAGCCTTCTGTGTTCCCTGCCAAGTCCAGCCAGGAGCACTGGGACCGAACCGCGGGCTGAACTCACCTAGATTCTCAGGGCCTGAACCGTCTGCCAAGCTCAGCTAGGGATTTTGGGCCCAAAATGCACACAGGGTCCAGCCAGAATTTTTGGGCTGGGACTACGCACCAAGCTCCGCTAGGGCCTTTTGGCCCAAAGTGCGTGCTGTGGTCAGTTATTGACTCAGGGCCCGAACTGACCACCAATCTCAGCCAGGAATTCTGGATTCAAACTGCACACTGTGTCCAACCAGAGTCTTAGAGCTGGTGGAACTGAGAGCTCTGTCCAGCCTGCGCCACAGCAGGAGAACTGCAGCTGCTCTGTGTTAGCGCCAGTGGTGGAACAAGTGCTCCGCCCAGACTGTGTCACCGCAGGGGAGCTGCCGCTGAGTTGAGGTGGTGCCTAGGGTGGAACTGAGCACGTCACCAAGCCTGTGCCACAGCAGGAGAACTGCGGCTGCTCTGAGTTAGCGCCAGTGGTGGAACAAGTGCTCCGCCCAGACTGTGTCACTGCAGGGGAGCTGCCACTGAGCTGAGGTGGCGCCTAGGGTGGAACTGAGTGCTTGGCCAAGCCTGTGCCACAGCAGGAGTACTGCAGTTGCTCTGAGTTAGCGCCTGTGGTGAAACCAAGTACTCTGCCCAGACTGTGTCACCGCAGGGGAGCTGCCACTGAGCTGAGTTGCTGCCTAGTGTGGAGCTGCGTGCTCAACTAAGCCTGCGCCACAGCAGGGGAGCTGTGGCCACGCTGAGTTAGTGCCTCAGGCAGAATTGCTTGCTGGGAAGGGCCAGTACCCGGGACTCTGGGGCTGAACTGTCCACCGAGTCTAGTCTGGGTCCAAAGGCTCCACGCGACCCAAATCCTGCCCCAAGTCCCCTCTCCCGCAGCAATTCCCACCAGCCACCACACCACTCACCTCCACCGGAAGGCTATGAGCTGCAAACCTCAGCCACCGCTGCTGGTGCCACTGGTGCTGCTGCCTCTGCCGCTGCCGCTCCGATCAGAGAAAAACCACGCTCCTCCTGTGTGCAGGGGCACGCAGGTCCTCCGCACCCTGGTCCCTCTGAACCGTGGAGCACTCCCGCTGCCGTGATGTTTGGACCTCGGTGTTCCTGGCTCAGAAATCTATGCAAATCCCTGAATTGTTCACTGGAGCCTACAAACGCGGTCCACACTGCTCGCCGCCATCTTGGATCCTCGAAACTACAAATTTGATAACAGAGTTTAGAATATCACCCTAATGTATATTTCTTCTTTGAAGTGGTGTAATTGAAGTGGATCTTCCAAATTACCTTATGTTTCTTGAAGGCAAAATGTTTCCTATTCAATAAACTTGTCTATAAATCAAATATCCATGTGTAATTCTTGATACTCTCTAAATATCAGTTTTGGCAGCTTGAAAGGCCACACAGTAATAGAGCCAATTTATTGACAAACAACATAGCTCCACGGAGCACTGAAAGCCCTGACACTGGAAAGCCATTCTCTCAAAATAACACTGGAAAGCCATTCTCTCAAAATATTTTGGTTTTTATCCCTGAATTAGCACTTTCTACCAAGGCTATATATCAAATGAGTTATTTTCATTTTCTTCTGGCCAGTGTTGGATGACTTATGCTAACTATGGAATTGTTGTGGGAAAATATATTTTGTGTCTAGGTATAAAAGAGGGGTGACTTAAATAATAAATACTTTAAGTATAAATTGAAAATTCAAAGCATGGTTGTAGTATCATGCAAATTACATAAGTAAATGAAAACACAATTTGTGTTCATTGGTTAAATGACATCTTTAAGATCTTGGACTATTCGAAGCAATCTAAAGTGAATTTACTATCAAAATTCTAGTGATTTCTTCCATACACAAGAGAGTTTAGAATAAAATTTATACAGAATTTCAAATGCTTAGTAACAAACAAAACAACACTGAAAACAAGGAACAAATCTGGGAAACTAATCTCTCATGCCTTCAAACCTTATTTTAAAACTACAATAACCAAAACAAGATGATACCAAGATAAAGACAGCAATAAGAGTATAAACCAAAGGACTAGATTAGAAACTTCTGGCTGGCAAAGGCAATGGAATATATGGTTCTTTGTTTTTAACAAAGAACTCAAGACCATACAATAGGAGGAAATGCAATAATTGCATCTGTATTTACATTTAAATTAGAATGATTTTGAATATCTAATAAATGCATTTTTTAATTGTTTCTTTAATTTTTGAGATTATGCTGTAATTATATCATCTCTCTCTTTCCTTTTTCCCTCTAAGCCTTGACGTGTACTTCTCCTTGTGGTCTTTAAAAGTTATTGTCTCTTTTCATTAATGGTTATTACATGTATTTATGTTGTATTTATGTATGTTTTCTTTGATTTCCTTCTTTCTTTCTTTTGCAAGACAGTGTTTCTTTGTGTAGCCTTGGCTGCCTGGACTGGCTTTGTAGACCAAGATGGCCTCAAACTCACAGAGATCTACCTGTCTCTGCCTCTACCACTATTGGGATTATAGGTATGCACCACTACTCCTGGCTTAAATGTGTGTTTATACACACATATATTCCGAGTATAGCTTGAACAGTCTATAAAATGTTAATTGTATGCATATTTTCAGGACTGAGCAAATAGTATTGAATAATCAATTTGTGTAATTGTTTTCCTACTCTTAGCATTCCTTAGTTGTCTTTAATATTTTGCATAAGATTGTTATGTAGTTACCTTGCTCATTTTGAATATTAGCATGTCAATTGTCATTCTTATTCATCTCATACTGAGACAGTCATGATGGTGAGATTTTATGGGTATAGTTTCTGAAATTCCTAGGAGATGACTGTCACACAAAACTCCTAGATTATATGGCATCTGACTTCTACAATCCTTCCCCTTTCTTTTGCAATGCTAGAGTTTCCTTTTATGTACTTATTTTTGTGTCTGCTATAATAGCAGTATATTGTTCACAATGGTTAAGGTGTGAAGTAATCCAAGTGCATAATGACAGATGAAAAGTTAAGCAATAATGTGATGTATAGATATAGAATACTAAAATTTTTATAATGTTAACAATTTTATATTGTTCTTGATGGCATATATTTATCTACAAAGTCATCTGCCTGATGGTAAGAAAAAAGATTACATATTAACTTTTGGTGGATGTATATGTATATGTATATAGTTATTTGGATATATCCAAGTAAAAATACCTTTAAATACTACTGTAGCATGTATGAATATATTTAATAATAGTTTAATAATAATATTAAAAAGGAATTAACATGTTTTTATAGCAGAAGTAATTTTGTAAACTATTAAAACATTATTTCTGGTATAAGCCAACATACAAAGACATGGAAGAAGGAAGCTTTTGCCTTCTGTGTGCTTACCCTTACTCTTTCTGGCAAGCTCATCTATCCTGTTGCTGAGACATTTTATCAGTGGAATAACTTATTCTAGATTCCAAATTAGACTGACAACCTACAGGTCTTCATAAACCCTCCAGAGCTCCATCACCAGGTTTGTACTGCTGAGACACTTAGCCTCCTGGACTGAACAACTACCGTATTCTTGCCTTTTCCATCAGAGGATAGTCATTGTTGCACCACCTGGACAACAGCCTAGACTTGAATAGGTAGCTGAATATGGCACACACACACACACACACACACACACACACACACACACACACACACTTTCTATTTCTTTAGAGTCACCTGATTTCGACACAAGACCAAATCACTTGTATTGGACTATGATGTGTATCTGACAAATTGTGCTAGTTAGAGTTTCTTCCTGGCACTAAAACAGGAGCCTGGCGACATTAGCAAATTGTTGAAGTCACAACACCATAGTCATGGTAGAGGAAGTAATAGTATAAAAACACTCAGGTGAAATAGGAAGAGAAGCAGATAAAATAAAAGAAACAGAAAGAAAAACAATGTGAGAGGGGTAAAGGACATTGAAGGGAGAAGAGAGAAAGGAAGGAGAGTAAGACAGATGATGGGAGGAATGGAGGGAAGATTGTGGGAGAAAGAGAGACAGAGAGAGAGAGAGAGATAGACAGAGAGATAGACAGAGAGAGAGACAGAGAGAGATGAATCAACAAGACTAAAACAGAAAATAATACACTAATATATTTCCTTTCTCATAAATTCATACTTATGCACTTAGAAAATTACTATAATTATGGTTTGTCATCTATTTAGATATATCAACACCACATGAAGGAATCCTTTGGTCATAATTAAGAGAATTGTTTTGCCATCCTTCTTGGAGCTGAAAGAGCCTCACATGAAAATGAAGGAATACAGTAAAATTTTAATTCAGTTTTCAAGTATGAGTGAGATCTATAATTTTTTATGCCCACTTCGTTTACAATTATGAATATACATGCCACATTTTTTTATAAATTGTTCAAAATGTCCTTCCTTCTAACTTAATATTTTTATTTTGTAGTCTCAGTTGACATGGGACCTTGTGTATGGAGCTGAAGGCAGCTCATGTTTAATCTGTTCATTATAACACCTTCACGAAGAATCAAAAATAAATTACACAAAGCAATTTCTGCAATAATTGGAAAAATGTTCATGCATATTTATTGCTTTGCATTCTCCAAAGATTAGTCTTTTAACTTTTCCCCATTTCTTGGAAACAGTAAAATGTGAAGAATAACAAGGCAAAACCATGTGAACTGCAGCACGTCATGGTGGTACAAGCTTTTCTCATTTATTCTTACACATCGTTTTTAATCTATAATATTCCAAAATATTTTCCACATTGAAATGTTGGTATATTTGGTTCTTGAATTTGTCAAGTTATCATGAATATCCCTATTTTTTAAATTTTTTATTAACTTATTCTTGTTACATCTCAAGGGTTATCCCATCCCTTGTGTCCTCCCTTTCTTCCCTCCCTCCCATTTTCCCCTTACTCCCCTCCCCTATGACTGTGACTGAGGGGGATTTCCTCCCCCTGTATATGCTCATAGGGTATCAAGTCTCTTCTTGGTCCATATTTTTAAGTACCTCATTGACAGATGATTTTCAGAAACTCTTCCATAGGCAGAGAGTGTGTTAGTTTAGTAGGACTGAACTAATGGATGGAGCAGACTTCTGCTTTGTCAATATTACCAATATTATACAGATTTAGTTTCAAATCTGTATAATGACTAGTGATGAATATGAAATGAAAAGTTTAGGACAAATTCTCAGAGCGTGCAGATGCTTATTACCAAGCCTGATTCCCAAGTTTAGTCTATGGCCTAAGGAAAGAAAGGACTCTAGTAAATTGTCCTCTGATGTTTCCATCTGTGGTATGACATGTACACCATTTCATCCCCTGCTTTATGAGATAAATGTAGTTCATAAGATTAGGTCATTCAGTTCTTTTTTAAAAAATATCTGTCATTGAGAAATCAGAATTATATAAATATACATACACACTTTAATAAACAGACTTATAAACTCATGTTTTGAATTAAAATAAATTATAAATAGGTTTTTATATTGTGTGTTTCTAAATATCCCGTTTATTCAGAAAAGAAAGAAGCTGAAAACCTTTCTTACTAAAACTGCCTGTCTGGACCGAATAATTCTCTGTGTCTAAAACTTACAATTCAGCTAAACAAAACTGAGTTCTGTATATACAAATCACGATATTTCATAACAGTGCTTTAACTCATTCTGGTGTCTGTCTCAGATTTCACTACACAAGCTTTTGTCTAACTTATCTCTCAGTATCTACCAAACATGCTGAGTAATGCATTTGTTTCTCTTAACTTCAAATATTCTGTACTTAATGTTGTGGCTTCACATAAAATTATAACACTAATCTAGGAGAATGTGTGAGAGATTTTTGAAGACATTGATATTTCTCACAAATCTCAGGGACTCTAATTACTCCAGTCGTGGTATAGTAGACAAAATTGCATCTTCGCTTTCCTGTTAAATGCCTTCCATGCAACCTCTACTGTCTGCAACTGGCTAATCCCAACAGGTGACTTGTTATTTACCGCTGACATTAATTATGCTTGACAACCTTCCTTCTCAGGTATTCTTTTTTAACAAGATCCGTAGTTTCAGTTAACTTAGATACATGCTCTCTGACATTTAAAATGTTAACCAGTGACCTTCCTCTCAAGATAGCAGAGAGGACACCATGACATAGTTTATTGATTATTCCATTATAACTTAAAGTTTCATTTATAAATATTGCTATTACTACTAAAACACACTATTTAATTTTTATAATTTCACTTTGTTGATGGAGCAAAAAGACTATGTGCATAGCAATGACTACAGCAGCTAGAACCAAAACTTTCTAAAACTAGGACAAAAATGGTGAAGGCTTTTTTTATGTTTTACAGAATTGTTGCTATCATCTGAAAGTATGTCTCTAAATATTACTCTGATTTATTTGTCATTAATAATTGAATATCAACAGTGTCAGTTTTCACTGCACATCAAAGAAGAGATGGAGCAAACAAATATCTTCTATTCCACTACCCGATTAAAATATTACATGTGAGAATTCATAGTTTAGGCATGTTTTGGAGTTGCTATTCAGGTGGTCACTGATAATATTAAAAATACTCTCTAGAAATAAAACAAAACGGCATGTATGATGCTACATTCCTGCCACACAGTTATGTAAGAATTAGTTTCAAATTGTTTAGTGATCCGACATTCCCAATTTCTTCATTAAAGTCATCGAGATCAGACCTAGATCAGACCTCTTGTCCTGCTAAGTGAAATAAGGGTTTTGGTTCACAGGTGGAATACTTGCAAAAATCTAGACTGTTTTTAAAACTCTCACAACTTAAAATTTATAAAACTTAAAAAATGTTGGTTTCTCTTTGGGTAACTTGCAGAGTACCTTCCCTCACAAAAGACACTAGAACATAGGGTTGAAAGCCTAAATAAGCACCAGCTTGACATCTCTATGCTCAGTGACTTGTGAGGATGTCGTATTTGGTAATGGAGCCCTTCAATCAGTTTGCACAGTGTAACGCATTGTATTAGAAACAGCTTGGGTTATTTTTGGATTTGCATGTAACACACACACACACACATGCACACACACACACACACCAGTCAACAGTTCAATTGAAGCAAGCCAGTTCCACCACTGGATGCCTCATTTGGTAGCACGAGATGGCCAATTGATAATCAGTGTCTGCCATTATTAGGAGACATCCTTAGAAAGCTTCCATATGTTTTAGGAAGTTTCCACTGCATTCGGTTTCTATATAATTCTTCAAATGGCCCTCAGTTCCGGCTGTCTCTCCCCACATGCTCTATATTTACCCTGTTTTCCCTCCCCATGCCCACCTGTCCTTCCTAAAAATTCATAAATTAGAAGTATATGATAATCTCCATGAAGTGAAATATATTCCCTATATAGCAGTGTCTACATCAATACCTGCATGCACTCTGTGCAACAAGAGAATGATCTTAGATGTATATCTAGTTAAATACTCGACTCTCACTATAAAAACAGAAAGAAGAACCTCAGCCAGAAAAACATTACTGATTTACATGTTTCTCTGTTGAAATCACATTTAATTCTTCTCTTAGAGTTTGGCAATATTACTTTCAATTGTCAACCTGACACATTAGGGAATCTCAACTATAGAGATGTCTTGTGTCACATTATGTTTTGGCCATGTCTATGAGATACTTTCTTAATTACTAGTTGATGGAGGAGCAATCCAGCTACTGTGGTTGGTGCCAACAATAGACGAACTGCCTAGTAGCTGAACCCACGTAAATAAACCAGTAGGCAACAGTCCTCCATGTTCTCTCCCTCCATGTTTCTTCCTTGAGTTGCTTCCTTGATTTTCTTCAGTGAAAACCTGGTACCTGGGAATGGAAGAGAATCATTTTTCTATTATAGTTGCTTGAGTCAGTTTTTGCTACTGCAACAGTATGTAAATGAGAATATGCATAAAAAATAGAAAAGATATACCTACTCGTTGTCCTGTATAAGCTACTGACTGATAGCTAGTATGCTAGCTATCTCCAAATACCAAAAATTTGCCAGAAATATTAATAAAAATATTGGAATTACAGTTGAGTGTGAAGTTAGGACCTCAGAACAAACATTCTTATGTCCCACAGGAAAACAAGAACAGAAGCTATATTATATTATTTATAACAATAACAACACACATTAAAGAATGTCAAACAAATTACACAAATGAAGAATTCTATGAAATTTTCTATTTTGAGTATAGGTAACGTATAAAAGCAGCTCACAGCAACACATCTTTTATTTAAAAAATTACACTGAACTCACAATGAATGCTTTATCAGCCAAAAGAATTGCAAGGACATCCTGGAGGTTCTTCTTCTGCCTTTATTAGTCTCTCTTACCTTAATACTTATGAGGCCATTGATTGTGTTATGCCTATCCAAACTGAGAAGTGAATATTTTATAATTTACTTTTCTGATTGATGTTTTAAAATGCCTCACAGGACCCTCTGGATCTGTCTATTTCCCTATTTCCTATATTTCTCTCACCTAGAAACCTACAAGAAAAACACTATGATGGGCAGATCTGGGCCCAGGAGTTCTGCTCGATCTGTGGCACCAATGAAGGACAATATGTGCAGTCATCATAAAACCCCTACCCAGACCTAGCCAAGGAACAGAATATTCTCCACAGTTAAGTGGAGACTGGGGACTGACTTCCACACAAACTCTGGTGCCCCTTATTTGGCCATGTCCTTTTGTTGAGGATGCCCGATGGCACTCTGAGGAAGGATAGCAGACTACAAAGAAGAAACTTAATATCCTAGCATCATATTCAAGGGGAGAGGGCCCCCTCAGTCACAGGGGAATGGGGTGAAAGAGGGAGGGAGGGAGGAATGTGAAGATGCATGGGATGGGATAGCAATTGAGATGTAATATGAATGATTTTATATTTCAATAAAAAATATGTAATAATAAAATAATAAAATGCCTCACAGAGCAGAATAAAACCTGGAACATTTATTCCAGCTCAAAATTTTGGAGGCTATCAGTCTATCATCATTAGGTATGTGTAGCTGGGCACGAGGAGCAATACAGTCAGGGTTGAAGACCTCTGCCAACAACGGAAGTAGATGATGGACATCACATTGTAATTCTGATCTCTGAAACCCAATTGCAAAGTGAAACCCAACCTCTAAGTGTCACCACCTGAAAACCAGATGTTAAAAACCATGAAGCCATAGGAGATATTTTATGTTCTAGCCATAGCAAATACTAATATGGTGTTTCTAAGTTCCACATATCTCACTGATTTTCTGTGTTTAACATAGAATACAATTCCTTTAATTTTGTTTCCAGGCCACTAACCTCCTCAAACTTGTGGTAATTTTTTATTAGGCATTTATATTTTCCACTTATAATTTTGAGAACTTTTAAGATCATTGGCCAAGTATAGACTAGAAATTTC
The DNA here is from genome assembly GCF_903995435.1 of Acomys russatus. Taxonomy (NCBI): domain Eukaryota; kingdom Metazoa; phylum Chordata; class Mammalia; order Rodentia; family Muridae; genus Acomys; species Acomys russatus. The sequence continues at coordinate 47,008,118 of NC_067151.1, read as the reverse complement.
TCCTTTAAGTTTTTCCTATTGTGTATTTGTCATTACTAGAAAGCAAATTATGATTCTTGCTGAAGAGGGTTTACTTAATAATCTTAGTTAGGGTTATTATTGCTGTTACTAAATACCATGACCAAAAGAAACTTGGAGAGAAAAGGGTTTATTTTACACACAGTTCCATGTAACAGTTCCTCATCAAATCTATGATGCAATGACATCAAACAAGGCAGAAATTTGGAGGCATTGAGCTGAGGCAGAGGCCAGGGAGAAATGCTGGTTACTGGCTTGCTCCTCATAGCTCCTTCATCCTGGTTCTTATAGAACATATGACCATCATGTCAGGCTGGCACTGCCCCCAGTGAACTGGGCCCTCCCTCATCAATCTCTAATTAAGAAAATGCACTACAGGCTTCCCAATAGCATGGTGTTACAGAAACATTTTTTTCCATTTAGAGTCCTCTTGTGAAATAAATCTAGCTTCTATCAAGTTGATAAAAATGTATCCAGCACACCCATATATCAGGAGTCCAGCGTCAGACTGTGACATCATCATCATCATCATCATCATCATCATCATCATCATCATAATAATAATAATAACTATACCATGACATTGAAGGGTTGCCAGTTTTTAATATAAAACATAACTGTAAGGAACTTTAGATTTAAGGAAAGGATAACTAACTTTACTTTCTTACAATAATAATTTATTTATGCACTAAATCCATTTTTATAATTAATACATATTTATATTCATAAGGATAATGCGAAGCTCTGTAACAACTTCCTTATTTCTAATTGATTTGTCCATCAACTATACCATTCACAAATGGGTTCTGACAGTTTTCTTGGCATATTATAGTTGTTAGTTTTTAATTCTTTCTTTATAGAATTTTTAATTAAAACATTAGGAATTATTTTTCTTTACTCAATTTTAAAATTTGTAGTGTATTATCGTATTGTAAGTTTTGACCACTCAAATGTTTGTATGAATATAATAATTTAATTTTGTTTTAATTGTTCTTGTTCCTTTTACTCTTTTCCTTGTTTCTTGACATGCCACCACTTTAATTAGTATAACTTTATGTACTTACATATTATGGTAGTAAAGGATATCCAAGTTCCATAAGTGTTTGTTTTCCTACCACAGTTTTTGAATGAAACATTATTGTACAAATATGTACAAACCCAAAGCTCCTGGATCACTTGGTATTTGCATCTCATTACCACACATTTGGCGAGTTACCCCCATTACTCACAATGGTTCCTCAGGCTCTCATCAATTATTTCGAACCTCAACCTCCGATGAAAAGCTTCTGTAGCAGTTCCTGGGAAGACTCTGACTTAGACATGACAGAAAGATGAGTAGAGCCTTCAGCAATTCTTCCTAGGTAGGCCTAGTCAACAGGCAAAAAGGAGTGAGAGAGGAATGTATCCCTGTAATTCTTTTTAATAATCATATTTATTCATATTATTTTAATTCCAGCATCTGGAAAGCACTCATCATGATTGAATGCCAAATGACTCCTCTGAATCTGCTCAGAGAACTTATACAACTTAAAATTTAGATTAATAATATGATGTGTTATCCTGGTTGATTGAGATGGTTAATGAACTTCAAATTTGTAAGGTTGGTCATCATTCCCTATTCTAAGATTTATTTTCTTCTATGGTCATGAAAGACATTTATTTAAGGTGGTCTTTTTCTTACAGTGCCCTTGTCTGACTTTGATACAAGGGAAATGCAACAGAGGCAGCATCTGGAGCTAGAGTTCTCTACTTCCTCACTTGTTAGTGAAGGATTCTGCTCTGTGGGCTTTTTCAGCACACTTTTATTTTATGTAGCTAACAGCAAATGTAGCCATTATCAAAACAGAAACATTGAAACAATGTAACCACAGGACTTGCATTTTGCAATGCTAACAAATATTGTGTAATATTTAAAAATGTGTAACGCTGCTGACGCTGGAGAGTGGGGTATGACTTTCACAGGTACTCTGGTGCCTCACATTTGACCATGTCCCCTGGAGGGGGAGACCTGGTGGCACTCAGAGGAAGGATAGCAGGTTACCAAGGAGAGACTTGATACCCTATGAGCATATACAGGGGGAGGAAATCCCCCTCAGTCACAGTCATAGGGGAGGGGAATAAGGGGAAAATGGGAGAGAGGGAAGAATGGGAGGATACAAGGAATGAGATAACCATTGAGATTTAACAAGAATAAATTAATAAAAAATTAAAAACAAACAAAAAATATGTGATACACTCCATCATAGAATTTTATTTGTTTCTTGTCACTCACTCCAATCTTGACAAAGATCCATTAATTAGCTTCCTTTATACAATGAGCTTGCCCAAGAAACAGTCCAGAAAAAGTTTTCCCCAACATAATTTAGTTAATTCATATGCAAGGGAGTATATTCCTAGAGATATCATTTCATTGCTCTTATAAACACCAAATTTTAACATCAGCTAACTAATTGTTCTTGGAATAATTTGGCATCTGAGTGTCAAAGGATATTATAAGAAGCTTTGGAACATTAGCATGATACAAAATAAATAGTCCAAGGACTCTTATAAGATGAAATATTGAATTGAGAGATGCTACTCCATTCTGTATGTTCTGTTGTAAAACACTGTGCTAAAATACTAGACGTTGAAACAAAAAATTTTAAAACTATATCAAATATTATGATTTATATTATTAAATATTTATCAATTATTGAAAATAATATTCTAATATGATTTATAAGATAGTATATAGTGAGTTAAAGGTTTGAAATTAATATAATAAAACTTAACTTTCAAGATGACTGTGCAGAATGATAGTACATAAATACTGAGGAACATCACTCCAAGTACACCATAAGATATTTGTCTTCTGCTTCTAGTTTGCAGAGAAGAAGAGTAATTTTTTGTAGCATGAGACTATTGGGGCTCCAGGTCCTTGTTTTTTTCCATTCCCTCTCTTACTTGTAATCCCATTCCAAATTAGGCAGAAAGCTTCCCAAGACCTGTGATCTAGAAGTGTTGATTGTATTCATTGGAGACCCTGTAGACCTCCTTCCACGGTACAGTATAGCATCCATTTGTGTCTACCACATTCAAATTTAGTATCATTTTCTCTATATTTATCTTAGCTTTACATTATTAATGTAAGCCCTCTGGGATACTCTTTGGTGCACCAGAACTGACTTTCTTTATTAAGCTAATAATGCAGTGAAAGCTATTCTGTTAATGACCCTTAAGGATAAATGTGTCTCCTTGAGAGCAGAACTTTGCTCTCAGCCAAAGACTTAGACATTAGGAAAAAAGATGGTTTATTAATGCCCAACTATCACCTGCATACTTAAACAATCTAAAAGCCTTTGTAGGTAGCATGGTATTAATATATTATTAACATTCTACTTAAACAATAATAAGGTACAGTTTTCAGCTAATTAAAACACGGTTTCCACTAGATAAATTTAAAAAGCAGCCAATTTCTAATGCATACCAGTCAATTGATTAGTTCCCAGACTTATTTACTAACATTCTACTTAATTAAAGCTCTACTTCATGGTGATGGATAAAGTTCAGCTTATTAGCATTAACTTCCTCTTATAATGCTACTAGCTGCCTTCCAAAACCATCTACATACAAAGAAATTGATTTGACTTTGAAAAACATGTACAGTAACATTTATGTACATTTTGCTTAGTATACATTTAAATTTCTAAAAATTTACTATTAAATATAAGTATTCTTCACTGAGGTTAGATTATATAATTTATCAATGAAAAAACTAAAGGAAACTAAAAAAGCAAAGATGAACAATTAACTATAATAATACTTGACCATTTATATCATATATTATATATTTAAATGCTTATTGGAATATATTATAAATAAACCATAATTTAGAAAACAGTTCAGATCCATGCATCCCTCCATTCAGCTTTCTGAGATGATATGTAACCTTATTGTAATTTTATATGATATTATCAGTTTTACATTAACCTTATAGGTCATAATTTTCATTTTATTCTATAAAGTTTATCTTTTTAACATATTATCATTGTGTCTGGCGGAAAGAAACACATTTGCCATGGTGCACCTTTGAAAGTTAAGCTTAAAGTCAAGGTCTCAGCCACGGCTACAGTCTCCTCAGGGGCTCTGAGACTGCTTCCAGGCCTAATGTCAAATTCATTTTTGTTCTGAGAAAACGCCACAGTACTCTGAGTCTCAAACTGGAGACACTGTTGTCAACTCCAAGAAGCTACCCAGAGACTTTACCATGTGATGATGGCTATAAACATATGCTTTGCTATGTTTGACAGTCTATAAGGGAGCACTGCTCCAGAGTCACGTTCTCCCATCTGATTAGATAGACATTTCCAGCATAGGCTCCCTTTACTTGTTTGTAGGGCAAGTATTTGCTGATATTTCACCATATTTCCCCCCTCACAAGGGAAGATGAATTTGAAAGGACACAGACATCATGTCACACGAATCCCAGGAGACTTCTTAAAATTCTCCCTGGGATTACAACAAAGGAAAAGCCCCCCAAAAGGCAAATAAAAGAGTGGTGAAGAAAACAAAACAGACAGTAAATCAGATGATCATTCTTTTCCCGTAAGATATCAAAGTGTGAGGCTGTGAAATGGGTTAGCAGGTTTGCTTCCAAGCATTACAAATGAGGCTTTAAAATATACAGTATAATTTTCATAGAAATATAATTGTATCATTTGTCCTCCTCGCTTATCCGTCGCACTTATTCCATGTACATTCTCCCCATTCTTCCGTGCAAATTCTCGGCCTCTTTTTCTTTAATTTTAAATATTATTTATACAGATAAAAGACAAATATAGAAGTACAGCTTTCTGAGTCTATTGTTGCTTGTATGCATGTGATTTCATGAATGATCTCTTGGTATTGGATAATAAACTAGAGATCGTGCCAAGGAGAGACCAACACTAACTCTCTCAGCAGTTGTCAGTGGTTTGGAATTCTTTGTCTAGGACTGGGGTGCTGTGATATCTCCCCTTCCCATTATCAGATGTCCATGGGTGTTGACATGGTTGAGGTTGTATTTAGGCAGCCATGAGGTATCATGGATGTAGTCTTCCCATCATCTCAGGAAAATATCGTCACATAACACAGTTTGTGATCCTCTGGCTTTAACAGTTTTTCTGCCTCCTCTTATATGAGACTTTGGTGCAAGTGTTGACAGCCTGCTTCTTATTACCAGGAACCTAATGATCGAATGTATAGAACATTCCCTCTCAGGTTATTCTTTGATTTCCACTTATATGCTGTGGCTTGTCCACGAAATACCCACTCCCCGAACACACATGGGCACACACTAAATAAATAAAAAAATATAAATAAATTTAATGATTGTTTATGATACAAAGCCAATATAACATGTCATACATTTTAAATCCACATCTCAAGTATTATTTAAATACATGATACTTACATAAGATATAAAACTATGTGAAAACAGAAATTACATATAATTCAGTCACGAGAAAATAGAAGTGGTTAAATGGAGAAATTAGGAATTGTAAGTATATACCATTTATTTTGTATACTTTTCTTGAATTATGGAAGTTTTATGAAACATAAAAGTATTTATTAAAAGCATAAACAAAAAAATCACACTTGTGGAACAGTTATTTTTTTTAGGAAATTCAGCACATTAATAAGTAGCTGTCTAAGTGGTAAAAATTCATTAGCAATTTTGACAAAATGGAAATGCAAGATCGAAATTTTAATGAACATAGAAATATATTATAATTTATCCAAAACTTAGAATTCAATGTTTAACAAAGCTCCAAAGAAAACTAGTAAGTATAAACTTAAAAACAGAAATAAAATCGAATTTTTAAATTTGTACTGGGTAGAAGAATCAGTGGGTAAAGTGCTTGCTTTTCAAACAGGAGTGTTAAAGCTTAGATCCCACAGGATTTAAAAACAAAATCTGGCTGACCATGCATGTCAGCACGGGGCTCAAGGGTGAATGAAAGATGGATGCCAAGAAATAACTTGCCAACTGGCTGGCCGGCAAAGTTGAATTTATGAGTTCCACGCACTCATTGAGAGACCCTGTTTCACAACATAAGATGAAAACCATGGGAGGTTTCTGCATCCCTTGACGAGTGTACAAGAATCCAGGTACATAGAGGGAAAAATAAATATTAATACATCTATAGGTATGGATAGATGGAAGGAGTAAAAATGGGAATGTCCAAAAAGGGTCATCATAATTTGTATGGTGTGATGAAAATGATGTGTAATTAGCTAATGTTGATGTTTATACAAAAGTGTGAATGTATTAAAACAACATTGAGTTGCATGGTTGAAATGAAGAGTTATATGATGCATGCATTCTATTTTGCAATATTGTTAAAATTTAATTTTGTATTGGTGAGATTCCTCAGTACTATAATCAATAATCATTTGCTTAGTTTCAATATTCACTGAGCCTCTGCCACACCCTTGATTCATCAAGTTCTTTCCTAACTGTGTCTCTGATAGTGTGTACCATGATCAGGTAGCAGTTCCATCCACAGCATTTGTCTGTGTCCATTCATGGGATTGTTAGCTTAATCTTCGTTACATATATACTGAACATGAACTTCTGTGAAGATAATACAAAAAACTATGCATTCCTTCCTATACTTGGAAGGCGGTTGGTAACGCTTCAAATTTTTATTTTCTATCATATTTCTTGATTTACCCACAATGGAAATTTGACTAGATCCTGTCATTACAAAGTGAATTTGAGGACAGCTTTGTGTTAACTCTTGTTATTTTCAGCTAAACAAGTAGGAGTTGAGACCTCCAACACAAATCTTGACCAGTCATGTACCTCTCTCTGCACTACAGCCTTCGTGAACCCCTTTCTCCATTTCACAGTGAGATATTGAATTCATAAAAGGATTTAGGAGAAATATGTACAGATTTTGAGGAAACTCAAAGCCAGCTTTTTTTATAAGCAGAAAAAGGAATGGAAGCTTTAAAAATTGAAATGACTAGAGTGAGTAAAGTACTGAGTATAGTACTAGTTAGATCTACCAGTCATAGCACCTCTGTCAACCCTGTATGCATTCTCATCCCCTCCCAGCATTTATTGTACATCTACCTAGATCTATACCACGTCCCATGACTCAAGTTTTCCAAACTTTGGCTTTCAACCCTGAATTAAGTTGTTCCCATGGACAAAGGAGCTCACTACTGTGTTAGAGTTCTAGTGTTTTTATAGACCTTCTGCTCTATTTAATCTCTAAGATCTCCCAAGGGACTTTGCCTCTCCCTAACCATATACCCAGGGAACTTACTGCACTTACACTTAAGGATTCATGTGCAACTGGCAACCATAGTTTTTTTCTGAAAGTAGTAGTTTGGAGCTTTATTTATAGAAACATTTAGAGGTATAAAATACAATTAGTTTTTCTATGTCACTGCAACAATTTCAGAGGCAAGAATAAAACCAAATCATGGCACGGACAGTTTATAATGCACCATATGCTTAACCTCCATAAGAAAGATAGTTCAGAACTAGAAAAACACAGTAAATACAGTAGAGTTTCAGTAGGAAACCTAGATGCATAAATGATATGGAAGGAGCACTACCTGTAGTTTTAACTGATATTTAGTTAACAGCTTTGAAAGCTGTGTGATTGCAGCTTGTAATGAGAAAATGATATGAATCAGAGTGCTGTCATTGCTAAAGACAATAGATATTGTTAGGGATAAAACTAACAAAAAAGGAGCTTATTACATTTTCAAATAGCATTGTCTGGAAAACAAACAAAATTACACAACATTAATGGGTGTATACAGATCTACCCAGGTCTAGCCAATGGACAGAACATTCTCCACAGTTGAGTGGAGAGTGGGGTATGACTTTCACACGTACTCTGGTGCCCCATATTTGACCACGTCCCCTGGATGGGGAGGCCTGATGGCACTCAGAGGAAGGATAGCAGGCTACCAAGAAGAGACTTGATACCCTATGAGCATATACAGGGGGAGGAAATCCCCCTCAGTCACAGTCATAGGGGAGGGAAGTAAGGGGAAAATGGGAGGGAGGGAGGAATGGGATGATACAAAAGATAGGATAACAATTTAGATGTAATATGAATAAATTAATAAAATATATTAAAAACATATCTTGATTTTACCCCCCATAGGAGACTTTTACTCTAAAAAACAAACCAAACCAAAAGAACAAACTCCCCCCCCCAAAAAAAACCAACCTCCTCATATTTTCTGTCACAAAGTCCTTCTAATCTGAGTTTCTAAGGAGTTCAATGACCCATTACCATAGTTTAATGGACTGAGAAGCCCCTGTTTAATTATTTATTTTCTCAAGGAACAGTACCTTTGGTCACGCAGACAACACACATGATGTTGGTGGTTTGCTTCATCGCTGCTACACTCTTATTTCTTGTTGGTTTGCTGTGAAACTCAGTCACATAGACTTTAGGAAGAGTGGCACGATGGCAATGAACTGTGCTAGTCTCATTTAGTGGAAAGCCCAAAGCAGGAAATGTTTCTTTTGTTTTTTGTTTTTGTTGTTGTTTGTTTGTTTGTTTGCTTTTGGAGTGTGTGTTTAATTTATTTATTTATTCATTTTACATCCTGATCAGAGCTCCCTCCTTCCTCTCCTCTAGGTCCCACCCTCCCTCCCTTTGCCCTGATTCCCCTCCCCTGTTTCTCAGAGAAGAGGATTCCCCCCCTGCAACCCATGCTAGTTCATCACATCTTTCTCTATGGCTAGGAGATGGTGTATTTTAATCACATAGTCCCCAAACAAACCACACATGTAGGACTGAGAAAAATACGCTCATCAGCATGCAATTTGTAGTATTTGGGTGATTACTCTTTTGAATGCAATTTAACCATAATAAAAAATTACATAAAACCTAATTTAGAAGTATGTGAATTGGAATTTCTGTATTTTAGTGCTTAAGCTCACATTCATAATAAATAATATCATGCTGTTTAATTACTTGGGTATAAGTTCTAGCTATTTAAAATAGATACTTCATGACACTAATAATTACAAAGCAGCAAATGCATTTTATGATAATTTAGTTCAGTAATTTATATAGCAAACAAAATTAATTTCATATATATGCTTTTTAAACATATGAACGTGAATGTAGCTGAGTATTTGAGTCTATATAGATGTATGTGTGTGTGTGTGTGCTTGATTTGAGTTTATGCTTATATTTACTCTGAACTACATAGAAAATATTGATATCACATTTTGATAAAAATTGTTTCAACATTAATACAACATATATAGAAATATATTAAAAAGGAACAAATACTAGCATCTCAACATGAGGAAAATAAAGAATGATCAATTTTACTCTGGTGCCCCATATTTGACCACGTCCCCTGGAGGGGGAGACCTGGTGGCACTCAGAGGAAGGATAGTAGGCTACCAAGAAGAGACTTGATACCCTATGAGCATATACAGGGGGAGAAGGTCCCGCTCAGTCACAGTCATTGGGGAGGGGAGTGAGGGAAAAATGGGAGGGAGGGAGGAATGGAAGGACAGAAGGGATAGGATAACAATTGAGAGGTAATATGATAAATTAATAAAATATATTTTTAAAAAAGAAATAAAAGCATGCTCAATCTTGCCTCATGAAAACAATATAACTTAAATGATTGAATACAGGTATTTTGTAAGTACTTGTTAACTTTATTTTAAATATTTTATATTTTAATGTTACTGGAAGTAATATTTTGATTCTTTAAAGTCACTTTCCACCCTTCAGCTTGGTGAAATTAGTAGCATGAATAATAAATGCCTCCCATATTTTTATCTTTGGTCCCAGATGGTGGCATTGTTTGAGGAAGTTATGGATTTTTCCGAACACAGAGCCTTGCTGGAGAAAGTATGTTAGTAAGGGTAGGCTTTAAAGTCTCATAGCCTCTCCCCAGTGTCTGTTCAGTCTGTCTTTTGTTGCTTCTGCCTGCTCCTGTCCAGTCCCTCTTCCTCCTACCATGCCACCTCCACCACTACAGATCCCATCTCTCTAACCATATGCTACAGTAAATATTTTCTTCTAAAACAACATAAAAATAAACACAAAAGAGACAAAACTGTAGTTTTTACATTTAAATATCCATTATTATAGTTGTGCATTTCTGGACAGGTGGAAGCATTCTTCCTATGAGTGATGGTCAGCTGACACTGTATGACAGTTGTTCCTCTCCTGCTAGCCTGTGAGTTCCAGGGGTTGCAGTCATACCCTCAGGCTTGGTGTCCTGTGCCTTCAGAACCATCACACTGGCCAAATAAATGTCTTCTTACTCAGGAAAACAAAATGCTTACTTTCAGGGCTACATTATCCAACTGCACTGCTCTTGAGTAGGAATAGCATTTCACACACACACCGCTCTTAACTCAGGTTTTTGTTAATGTGCCTAATATTGGTATTAAACTTCAAACTTCTTAAAGCTACTTTTATTACTATTAAATATTCTGGATCCTATTATTTCTTCATTTGTTGTAGTGCAAGTAACCCACATCAATTTGAAGCAAGTTTTAAAATTGTACATCACTTTAGCTCAAGGTAATTTTATATTTTAATGGAATAATATTCAAATATCTTCTTTGAAAATGTATTTTTCCATATTCCAATGGATAATAAATTATTATATTTTGTAATTACCATACATTTAATGAGTTAATAATGTTTCCCACAACAGCTTTATAGATGAATACAATTAATAATTTGATTTTTCCTTTTTTGATTACCAACTTTGGATCCTAAAAGGGCTAGTGCCTAAGGAGGAAGATTCCCAGTCAGTCCTGAAGAATTCCCCCAAATCCCTGGGTCTGAAGTTTGGAGTAACTTCAACAGTAAAAGCTTACCTACTAGTTCAGTAAGGCATGCAATACAACATCAATAACCTACATTGTCCTGACAATCTTTTGGATTCTTCCCACAAATGAATCCAACAGAGATATTCCATGCCTGCACTGTTAGAGGGAGATTACCAAAGGTGGGAGTTCAGTAACTGGAATATACTTTATACATTTATGTACTCTCAAAGAAAAATTTAATAAAAATAAAGAAAATATGTGTGATTCAAAAAGTTATGAAAAATTGTAAGTAATACCTGTAATTAGAAAAATCAAAACCAGTATTTTATTTTTGACATTTTAAGTGTAAAATACTGAAAAATATAGCATCCATTATCATTAAGTAGAACAATGCATGTGCAACAAATGATAAAGTTTAAATATTTCTGACATAAGCTAAATAACTAGAATTTTCAAATAAACTTTCTTTAGTTGTTATGATTATGGTAGTCTAATATATTGGAAACGACTTGGTTGAGAAGACTGCCTTTGAATTAAGTTGAAAATACAAAGCAAAGTAAATTTGATAGTTAATTATGTGCCATCACTCAAACAATGTTAAACTTTTATTTCTAAACTAAACATTCACAATTTCTGTCAACATTAATAAAACTGTGAAACTAAGAAAGAATGTAGAAAAGCCAATTTACAGAAAGCCCAGTGTGATCTAAGGAATGCGCAAACAAGAAGAAACGCTAAACACACACACACACACACACACACACACACACACACACCCACACACACACACACACACACCCACACCCACACACACACACACATACACACACCCACACACACACATACACACACATACACACACACACACACACACATACACACACACACACACACACACACACACACACACACACACACACACACACACACACACACACACACACACACACACACACACACACACACACACACACACACACACCACTTCAGAACTGTGCCTGTTTTCAGGAGGAAGAATGGCATAGATTAGCTTTGATACAACATCAATTTTTTAAAAAAATAAAATGCAATAAATATGGATGTAAGCAGAGCCCAGGTTCCGGTTGCTTAGTCTATAGTAGATATTTAAATGGTAAATATAGTAGTGATTCTGAACTGAAATGTTTCAAAATTATTCCTCTACAAACAACCAGGACAGTTTTATGGTTCAAGCTCTTTCTTTAATGTTACATGACTTGGACTTTGAAATCCCTCTGTAAAGGTTTTTTTTTTTAACACGTGAAATTTTAGAAAAGAACAAATCTCTGCAGCATCAAAACGCAACTTGGATTCTAGCATGCAACGTAAGAGTGACTATCCTGATTACAACTAGTTAAGATCTGTGGTGAGCATCTACATATAAAATTTATTTTTGATTCATCTTTGGCCCAATTAAAAGGGGCTATATTAAAATTTAAGTATAGCTTTCTAAGCCATATGCATACCATTAAATTTGCAGAAATAATGAAGCCAAACAATTTGATTCCTCTTTAATAATGCATCCCCATATCTGCTCTTAAGGTGAGGTTAGCATTTATTTATTGATCACGATGCATTATCTGCACAGTGGAAGCTACTAAGCAGTTTTCATCTCCTGAGATATTTCTAAATTATTCAGAAACTAATTTCTGTTTTCTTTTCCTCATTAAAGTTTGTCTCTTCTAAAGGTACCAAATTTAAGTGACCTATGGCTTCATTTGTTTCTGCATTTCCCAGATTTCACCATGTGTAAAAAGTAGCTGAACAGAATTTGCAGACAGAAGCATCTCCAGCAGTTTGGTGTTTTTCTACATTAGTGCCTTTCCTCTCTGGGTGCTGAGGAGCACACATATACTCAATGGAAGCTATTTTTTCATGTTTCTTCCCAGTCCAAAGTCTGTAGCCAGATATACTTAAATACTTGCATTTTCTCATTTTTCATGAACTCATAAACGTTGGAAATCTTGTTTCTTTCACCGTTTAATTAATTAACACTTAATTTGTTTAAAAAAACAATCAAGTCTTGATATCTTCTTTGACTTTTCTACTGATGATGTTAGTATTATTTTTCCCCATGTAAATTATATGTAGATTTAAATCTCAGATTCGAAGTTGGGAATAAAGTATATCTTTATATGGGACAAAACAGGGATTCTAAAAAGCAGAAATAACTTGGAATTTTATGCTTTGTTAAATCTATATTTCACAGCTCATCCTGTATAAAAACTTTTAACATGTGTTAGTTTATCAAATATATTATTCCTTTTCCATTTCAACCTATGTGCCAGCTTGTTTATTATTTATTTAATATATGTACCAGAAATCATAACATTGAATTTGGTATTAGCTAAGCAGTGCAACTTTTGAAAAGTTAATTTACATCTAAGTTTTTCAATTTTTACTAGTAAAATGCAAGTAATAAACAAAAATTTATTATGTTGATGTACAAATTAATCCACTTCACTTTCATGTAATAATGAAAGTGATATATTTTATTCAATACAAAATACATATTCCATAAAAAACTAATTCATTTATCATCAACTAATATTAGACTGGCAATAAAAATGTAAAAAACCATTTTCAATAAATTATGTGAGTGATTGGATAATTGAATAATTATATCTAAGCTAAATAACAATCATTACAAAATATATCATTTTCTCATGACTTGAAAGATGAATTAATAATGCTTTTAAATAACACCAAAGAGAACAACATTGCCATTTTGGAGTAGGCAAAGATTTTTTTTAAAAAACATACACAAAGTATAAACAAAAGGGAAATAACAAGAAGTAAACCAGTTTTGCTAAGATATACAAATAACTATCATAAAAATAGGTCAGACATGTACACCATATGATAGCCAACAATACTCAAAATAAACATGCCAAAAAAAACAAGCCACACACCAAGTATCATGAAAAAACTATTTAATCTTAAGGTGGATGGTTTAACAAGAGCTTCCAAAAATAAACATATATTTAACAAAGACAACTTCTTAAACATGAGAAACATGTTTTAAATATTGCTTAATAATTACTTGCCTTGAAAAGCACCTTAACAGGGGAAAGGAGTGACAAAAGAGGGGACAAAAGTAATATGGAGAAACCATAAAATCCTTTCTTGAATCTGAGTGAGTCCAGTCATGAATCTGAGTGATTCTGAAAAATGATTAAACTGGCTAATTAATATTTATTAGTCACTATATGTGCATGACTGTCACAGTAAACATTTTACATAACTTTTAACCATTGTTATTGAACCAGTGGCCAAGATGATCTTCCCATGTGCATTATAAACTATTTTCTGTTTGTGTAGAAAGTAGTTCTTAGAAGTTTTCCTTCCAATCCTTTTTCAAGATAATACTCTACTGTTCCTTATGGTGTAGAATTTTTATAGACCTCATGTTGACTTTTTTCCTGTTTTTCTTCCCTGAACAAAGGAACATCTGTTATGCAGAGCACTTGCCAACAGCAGGGCACACTGACTGCAGTTGACCCCCACTAACTGTCCACATGAACTCTTGTAGACTCTCCCACCTGGATGTAAAACAGAGAGCAAGTTGATACAGCTCCTGGTTTAATTTTGGGAGTCTAACAGAGCTGCATGTTGTGCATTCCTATCAAACTGAAGGGCATCTTTTCCTGTTGCACTGGCCTATTCTCTGAGACACAAGAAAAAGGATACCTCACTTTAAAGGCTTTGCTGTGTGTTCAGAGACAAGCTGAATTGTTCATAAAAACAAAACAAAACAAAAGAAGCAAAAAAAAAAAAAATCTCAAAACACATTGTGTGAATGAGAGTTTCTGCATACTATTGATTAAGTTTCAGGGAAAATGGCTTCTGAAGAACAATTTATAGATGATATAAAATTTCTTTGAGTATTTAAACTACATGAAAACTGGAAAAAAATATCCATAACTACCCATACAAGCATTGTCCAAAGGATAATTTCTTGCTTTACAAACTAATATTATAGTAAGTCACTGTGCTTCTCACGTCAAAGTTGAAGCAGCTCTGGAAGGGAAAGTGGTGATGTAATTGAGGGGGTACCAATTGCCTGGGCGTCTCAGATGGTTATATAATGGCCTTGGCTGGCAGCTAGCCTGTTGTCCTCTACATGTGTACCATGATTTCAGCAGTGTTATGTAGAGATAGGAAATTGAGAGCGGTGTTATTACAGAGTGAAAAAAGAGGAAAATGATGAAAGAGTGGGGATGTGCTTGATCTAAACATTCAAATTAATTTTACTCTTTCATTCAAGAACATGCATTTGGTCTTAAGCTGAGTCCAGAAAACACTGTAAGAAGGGCACCACTTTGAATTTCACACAAGGGATAACTGAGAATTAAAGTAAATATATCATTCTTTTAAGAATATATATTGTAAATATTATTCCCAAAATGGGATAATAATTAATTTATCATTATCTGAGAATAAGCTGGAATTAAAATTTTCAAATCAAACATCTCGTTACCCTACAGACATTGTTAATACTCTGCATGTTCTAAATGTGAGAAAACAGAATTCTGATCAATGTAGCATCAAATTCTAAATTTATTTTTAGCTCTTGGTAAAGAATTTGACTTGCAAAATTGCTGGATAGATTCCGTTTGATCAACTTACCATTTTTAGACAAAAAACTCCAAAGGACATTTTTTTAAACCTTACATCTCCTTTTCATATATATCATGGCTTACAATTTTGTGTTTTTGAGATTCCTGTGTGCACAAATATGGGTGTCTCTGTGTTTATATGTGTTACCTGTGCTTTTTCTTAGGCTTTTACTCTCCTATTTGTTTATTTGTTTGTCTTTTCCTACTCTGGATTGTTTATATTTCATTGTAAGATATGATTATTCTTTACATGCCTTTGTCCAGTGAGAGACAGAAAGTATGTGAGTTCTTATTGATTTGGATAAAGGTGGTGATGGAGATCTTCAAAGAGTTGAGGAAGGGAAAACTATAAACAGAGTTCATTTTATGAAAAAATGTATTTTGATAAAAGAAAAATAGAAAAAAGGATATGTATCATATTTTGTCTTAAAGTTTGCAAAGTAGATTGAGATATTGAATCTAAGGCTCTTTAGAGGAAGCACATAACACATGCTCTGCAACATACTTCCACCTGTGATTTTCTTTAGCTGGAAATTTTCCTCTAAATGTATTTACTCCTCTGAATGTGTTGTTCTTCAATTTATGTAATGTTCCCATGGATGAGTGATGAGTTAACTATAGTACGTTTCTTGAATTCTCTTGTACATCATATACAACCTGTCTATAAAGTTGGTTAAGTTATGACATAAAGTGTGGTTTTGTATGATGCTGAGTACTTTCTATGTCAAATTTGTTTCTGACCTTGACTTCTAATTCTGTAGTGCTATACTCCCAGGATATCTCAATATGAAATCTCTGCTTTAGTCATCAGTGGACATTTATTCTTGTCATTGAGTTTCCTATACTTTTGTCATCAGCCTCTGAATCACTGGTCTTTTTAGATCAACTTTTTACATATGTAAAAGGTGTATATTCTTTGCCCTTGTCATTTTTTGCCAAGTGCTTTCGAAAGAAAGCTTTGTTCAGACAGTGTGTACTTGCTGCTTCCATTTTTGTAGAAGAGAAAAAAAAATCAGCATTCTTTTCAACTTTATAACCTCGCCAATAGAAAGTAAGGGTAAGCCATATAAATATTCTTTGCCATTAAGACCAGAAGAGGTCCAGCCCTTATTCTTTGACTATGACAAATTGTTATACTAACCCCAAAGCTTTCATATTTCATTTCTCCTCATATTACATTTATTCCTCTGATATAATCTAGTTTCATCAGCTGCATGAGCTCAATTATGTCCAAGATATAAGATTTTGTACAAAAATGTTTGACTTTCTACTATGGTAAAGATTTTTTCCAGAAACCTTGTTTCCATAATCTATGGTACTTAATGGGATTTCAAGTGACAACAGTTTCAGTGCTACTTTCTGGCTTTCAGTATATTTTCTGGGATTTGTTTTTTCAGGAAATATTAAATTAACACATAAAAAGATGTTTCACATATGGGTTCCTTCAAAACTGAGCTCAGCACACAACATAGGTGGAAACCTCTATGTTACCTCTCAATTGTTCAAATGTTGTAAAGTCTGAAAATAATGTTCTCAGTCAGTATTAAGTTCATTGTCCACAGACATGTCACATGTTACATCTCAGTCTTATTTGACTGAGTCTTCTTGTATCTTTTGAGGCTTGCTTTGTAACCTACTATTTGGTCGGTTTTTGAGAAGGTCCCTGAAATGCTGAGAAGAAGACATAATCTTTTGTGTTTGGGTGAGAATTTCTGTAGATTTCTGTTAGATACATTTGATTTATGACATCAGTTATTGTCATTATTTCTTGGTTTGGCTTCTGTTTTGTTGACCTATCCTTTGGTGACCACCTAGGCATATATCCAAAAGATGCTCCACCACACAACAAGTGCATTTGATCAACTATGTTCGTAGCAGCCTTATTTGTAATATCCAGAATCTGTGGTAATTTACACAATGGAATACTACACAGCTATTAAAATCAAGGAAATAGTGAAATCTACAGTCAAATGGAGGGAAATAGAAATGATCATCCTGAGTGAGATAACCCAGACCCAGAAAGACACAGATGGTATATATTCACTTATAATTGGATATTAGACCTACATGGATGTCCTCTGAGACTTTAATCAGTGGGAGATCAGGACAAATGATAGAAATCACTATTGGACTCCAGGTGAGAGTCATATAGAAGAATTGGGAGATAGATGGACCCAGAGCACCCAAGAATAGCACAAGAAGACCATCAAGAGTGGCAGATCTGGACCTAAGTGAACCTACACAAACTGCTATACCAACAAAGGAAAATGCATGCAATATACCTAAACCCGCTATTCAGATCTAGCCAATGGACAGCTAATTCTCCATGGTTGTAGGGAGAGCTTGGACTGCCTCTTACATAAACTCTGGGGCCCCTTATTTGACCACTTCCTCTTGATGGGAGGCCTGATGGCACTCACAGGAAGGGGTAACAGGCTACCTAGATGAGACCTGATAGGTTCTCATCATATGGTGGGGAAGGAGGTCCCCTTTTGTCACAAGTCTAGGGGAAAGGAATAGGATAAAAGTGGGAGCAAAGCAGGGAATTGGAAGATACAGGTGAGGGGATAAAAATCGGGATGTAATCTGAATAAATTGCTTAAAAGGAATAAATCTCTTTCTTTATATTTGCATCTGTGCATTCATGGTTGTATTTTCTTGCCAAATACATTTCTATAGAAAAATTTTAAAGTGATGATTGGTAGAAATAGATTATATAAAGTTTGTGGTAAAGTCTTATATGAGATAAAGACTGACTATGGATAATTAAATAAAAAATCAATGTTAAATCTGTTATTGTTATGCTGTGAACATACAGTGTACTAACAATGTTTACATTATGCCTTAATAACACCTTTTTGTTATCATATTCTCTTTAAAAAATCTTTCTTACTCTTTATTTGCCTCTTCAGTCCCCAAGGGGAATGCATTTCTAAAGTATTTCCAAAATTTTCAGTTTATTGAGATTATCTGTAACATTTTCTCTTCATTAAAGTAGCAGGTAATGACTTTTTAAAATACGAGGGGAAACCTATAAATTATCCAAGGGAGTAATAGCATAGAGATTTAAAGGTAACCTCTAGAAGAATTCAGAGTATCTAGAGCCTTCTTCACATGGGTTTAGAATGGCTGCGACAATGCTTTCTCTGTGAAGACAGTTAGATTCCGTAGTGGTGTGCCCATGAGCTAGATGTGCTTTCTCATTCCATAGCATTGCAAAACAGCGAATGGCATTGTTGTCCTGTTCAGGCTTGCAAATCAATAATGGTAAGTGTTTCTCCCGGATGTCCAAACTGCAGTTTCAACCCTGGATACAAAAAAACAAAAAAAGTCTCCGGTACTTTCTTGTTCTGGCTTGCTGCAGACGGAAGGCTTTGACGGCGGTACCACCACAAGAAGTGACCTGGCACTCTATGGCTGCATCCATCTCAATATTGGTCTGGCGCCTGTCTGGGTGTTAGAGTCATCTACACTTAAAGCCAGACAGTTCTGGAACCTCTAAAGGATGTGGGAAGCTGGTTGTTTCTTCACATTTTAGCGGTTGTTGTGGGCAGACACTGCTGAAGGAGAATTTCTCTACTAAGTTTTTGTCAACAAATCCTCGAGGAGCATGGAAGCCTTAGAAATGCAGCTTTTAACTGTTTGAAATCACCTAAATCTAGAGATATGTAACTGTAAAAAAGTTAGACAAGGGTATATCACACTTAATAGTGAAAGAAACTTTAACAGGAAACTGTTTAACATGAGGTGAACAGCAACCTAAGAATATTGCAAGCTTACAAACAGATTTGCCTTCAATTCTCTCTCTCTCTCTCTCTCTCTCTCTCTCTCTCTCTCTCTCTCTCTCTCTCTCTCTCTCTCTCTCTCTCTCTCTCTCTCTCTCTCTCACACACACACACACACACACACACACACACACACCCTCACAAAAAAACAAATTAAACACCCTCACAACTCTGTATTTTGATTGGTTGTGGGTGTCTCATGTAGTGTCCAGTTATTGCACAAAGAAAATTTCTTAATGAGGCATGACAACTACACTTGTCTGTGATAAGGACAAATGTTTATAGATCACTAAGAATTATGCTGGTTTAATTAACTAATGAGTGTAAAATCTCCACCAATAACTATGGTTTCACTAGCACTGATTACCTAGCAAAAATAATCCAGTACCAGGCATTGGATCTCTCTCTTGATGAGTAATTCTTATTTTATTTATTTATTTTATTTTATTTTATTGGAAGAGAGTGGTTTGAGACAGGCTTCACTGTATTTATCCCTGGCTGTCAGGACTCATTTTGTAGACCAAGCTGGCCTTGAACTCACAGGGATCCACCTGTCTCTTCCTCCCAAATGCTGGGTTAAAGACATGCATGACTATGCCTGGCCTTGATGAGTGATTCTTAAGTTCAATGCCAAATAGTCAGTCATGAAAACATACATACATCATATGGGCTCTATAGAGTGCAGTTAGGAATATATATGTATATACAATAACTATTAATGAAGCAAACAGACCATGAGTTTGCAGGAGAGCGAGGTTGCAAATGAGTAGCTACATGAAGAGTTTGGAGGTAGGAAACGGAAGGTTAAATTGTATAATTAAGTTACCATCTCAAGTATAAACAAAAACGAAAAGAATAATTAAGCCAAAAACCTCACAATACATTTTTACATACAGTAACTTAAGCACATTTATATGTATTGTTAATACTAATGTTAGAAACATTAGGTTAGCTTCTATAATATTAATTTAAATGTGTCTCTGAATCCAGTTTGTCTGAATAGGACCCTTTTATTGTCTTGAACACCATTTCTATCCCAGGATGACCACCACTATCTGCAGTTGGAGTTGCATTGAATTCTTTTCAAAGATTTCTAAAGAGGCAAGCGTCAACACTAAATGCTGACTTAAATCATATAAAGAGTCCTCCTGCCCTCCTTAGTAAAATTATAACATTTTCTTTGAGTCTACCATATTTTTTCAATATCTGCTAGTCTGTTACTTCATTCCTCCTCTCCTTTTTGGTCCTACAGTTGTGCTTTTCCAGAGGAGCTCTTCTTGGTTCGTGGAATGTTCTCTCTTCTCTTAGAATCTCAATTTTGTGACTCTCAAACACTCTAATACTATGTTCTGGCTTTTTTTGGGCTGGTACCTTCAATTTTTACCTCTTAAAAGTATTTCTGACATGCCCTAGAATTCAATATGTACTCTTGGTTATTTTTTATTAAAATACAAAAAATAACAAATAAGTAGTGATTTCAATTCCTTAGTCAGCCTTGTGCTTTTAATTTTTTCTGTCATTATTTCTTCTTATTCAAATCCATTGAAATGATACAGAAAATGTTTTAAATTTGTTCCATTTTAAAATATTGTTTTGTGTATTCATTATAAAAATACTTTGGATACAATAATTCAACCCAGAAAGGAGCCAGAAGATACCATTAGCTACATCCTCACTATCATAGATAGTCATAAATGACCAAGTTAGTCCTTGATTGCCCATTTATAATTAAATGATTTATTTAAAGACTGCACTGTCTACTTTGAAGTATTTTAATATGCCCTCAGTATTTTTCTTATGAATTAGCACTCACAGTTATGATTTCAGAAATTTAATGTTTCCCCTACTCTATAAAGTATGCAAAGAGATTAAGTAACTTCTCCAAAAATATGCCAAAATGACTAAATGTGAATTCAACATTGTATCATCTTGAGTCTTAAAGTCATTTATTTCTGTAGTTGCAGTGCATTGAGAGTATTTCATAAATATTCTAAAACACATTCACATATTAACAAAAATACTAAAAGTGAACTTTAACCAGCCTCTTGAGAGATGCCTTAGAATTCATGAGAACTGGCTGCTGTTATGAAAGTTTTGGGTTGTGATATGTGAACATGTTTTTGTTTTATTCCCAGGTATGTAATATGGGGGCTGCTCCAGTTTGTCTACAGTTGATAACTGCCTCAGGAGAGGGCGGGTTCTCTTTGTCAGGTGGGAACTACCTCTTGTTGGGGTGTGATCTTTGCCAGTGGGAATAAATGCCAGACCCAGAGAAAGAGACTCTGCTGAAGAAGAAAGGTGTTAGTGCCAACCGCCCCCCAACCCCCATACTGCTGGTTGTTGTTAATGCTGTTTGAGGAGAAGTTGGAGATAGTCTGAAAAATATGTAAGAAACAAAAATAAAAATAGGTTTTAAACATGCACCTATGCACTGCTGTTGCAGAGGACCCAGGTTCAATTCCAGTACCCAAAAGGCAGTTCAAAAGTTTTTGAGCTGCAGTCCCTGGGGATCTAATGCCTTATACTGGCCACTGTAGGCAATATACCCACATGGCACACAGACATACAAGCAGACAAACCACCCAAAAATAAACATAAATAACACAATTTTTTAAAAATTCAACTCCATGTATTTTCTAAAATGGTCTTTAAAGTCATGAGAGTTAGCATATAAGGTTCTTGTTTACTCTTTATCCTTACAATGTTTAGAAACAGGCAACTAATCACACACTGTAATTTAGAAGTGAAAATTGATTTCACAATTTTTTATTATCTTCTATTAAAATATAATGCTGTTCTCCTTGTTTAATGCCTCTAATAACAATAAATAAAAGAATAAGCCATATATTTGAAAGAGATCAAGATGAATTATACTGGAGGATTTGGAGAGAAGAAAAGAAAGAAGAAAATGACATAATTATACTATAGTACCAAAAAATTTAATAAGATGGTTAAAAATATAATATGAGTAATTTATAAGAGATAATTAAATTGACATATACAAATAATAATATTCAATGTGTTAGAATGATCCATGACCTGACTGTGAAAGCTGAGTGTTATTTTTACTTTATGTTATGAACACAGTATAATGTGTTTCTGACAAGCTTCAATGTTGAATAAAAGATGATCTCTAATAATATTTTCTTGGTTTATCTTTATATTATTATTGTTGTTGTTGTTTTTGTTGTTGTTGCTTCTGCTGCTGCTGCTGTTATTTGGGTTTTCAAAACAGAGTTTCTCTGTGTGCCCTGGATGTTCATGAACTCAACTCATGCTGTAGAACAGGCTGGCCTTGAACTCAGAGATCTCTCTGCCTGTCTCCCAAGTCCTGGGACTAATAGCATATGCCACCACGTCACCAGATACTTTGCTATGGGTTTAATGGAGCAAGAACTGTCAGCCTATTTCCTGGGATGAGACCCCTAAGCCATTAGATGAACTCTCATATCTCACCTCTCCATTAACACACAGACTCCAATTCACAATAGATTTTTACCTAATGTACAGCAACTAGACATTTGCATTGATTTTTAAAAAAGAGAGAGAAACTGTTCTATGAAAAGCTGGCAGAGCTTACCAGTAAATTCTCAGACATTATTGAAGGCAAAGCTTGGCAAGAAAGGGAGGAGCATAAAATTAGAGAAGTATCGACCTATGGGGATGCATCTTACACTGATACTTATGATCTGAAAAGTTAAATGCAGAGGACAGGAAAAGAGGTGGGGATTAACGTCTAAGTGCCCATTAATGTTCAAACTTAGCTTAGCCAACTGGCCAACAAGGATCTTTCTATTTTCTATTTGGAATGTGATAGCTTTAAAAGTGCTGAAGTTCAGACCTCTGTAAACTATTTTAGATGTGTCTGTCTGACTCTTAAACTTAGCAGTTATTTGATACCCATCCTTAAGTTATGATACATCATCTTTAAAAAACATCTGGCTTTTTAAAAATTTGGTGTTTTGTCAGCAAAGTTGCTCTCAGAAACTCTTAGGCAACTACGTGCTGTGAGCTGTGAATGTAGTATCTGGATGCATGCTAGGGTAACCCTGATGGATTTATGTTTCCTAATGATCATTTGAAATAGAACATAACAAAAGGTTCACAGTATTTTAAGGGGATGCATACCATACTAGTTCATAGTGCTTCAAAGGGGTGTATTACACATCACTAGATTGAAGAAAATAACTTCAGTCTCCAAAGTATGTATGTTCTACTTCTATTACAACTATCTAAACGTAGGGCTGACCCTTGGAGTCAAAGCTTAAGCATATAGACTTACTATCAGTGCTATGATTGCCTCCTTGAACAAACGTCACTAGAAAGCTGATCTGTGCCACTTTGTACATTTGCCTTTGACTAATTTTCAAACTGAGTAACTCACAATTTCCTTGTAAGCAGTACGCAGTAAGTTTCACAGTAAGCAGAAGCATGTAGTATTTATAAAATTGACCCCAGTTTAAAAAATATTTTTATAGTGTGTAAATATCAAGGAAAATATTGTTACAGGGATATGGCAGTAAAGTGCACTTTATATAACTTGATGAAAGAAAGATAGGGAAACATGGTATGAAGAGTGTTTTAAGAAACAAGGTTTACTCACTGAAAATAAGTTCTATCATTTTCATATTCTAATATTGATTTCCAAGATATTTGTTACTGGAAAGGACTGGGAAATCCTCTTTAGACTGAGTTTAGGGACATAGAGTTAGAAAAATATCTGTTCAGTATAACTACACAAGGTAGAAAGTATAAACGACTTCCTAAGTCTGTTTTTTTTTTTTTTTTTTTTTTTTTTGTTGATACTAACAATAACATCAAGATCATACAACAGAAGGGCCAAGGAAGTAAGATAGTCTTCATGGTCAATCAGAGCTGGTCAAATTATGACCTACTAGGTTCTTATTTCATATCTGTTTTTATGGTATTCTGGGAGCTCTGAGTTATTATCACTGTGAAAAAGGACATTTTAGTTTATGAATTAAGTTTTTCTCTAGTGTGAACATCAACATTATTCAATTCATATGTGACCACCTCTGAAGGCTTTCAACTTGTGGATCCTGAAAATAATTTGCATTTATTTTTATGTTATGTTCCTATGTGTTGAATAAGAGATATTAGATAAATATTGATTTATAAACCTTGAATTATCAGTTTCAAGAGACAGACCTCATAAATGATTGCCATTCTACACACAGGGTTAAGATGGAAACTTATGACCAAGATAGCACAAAAAACAGTTTATGACACAGGTGGATTCAGTGCTTTCAGTAAGAGCAGCATCTAAGTATAGCAAGTGTTCACATTTCAGAATGCTTTGGCCCTTGGTCTATGTGGCTTAGAAAAATGTAATAGGAAACAAAAAAATTTGTTGAACATGTAGATAATTTTGATTAAGACATAAATTGTCAGCATGATGCTAGTTAAATATTAACTCTGTCAGGTTCCTAAATCAATTAGGTAAATTATTCATTTATAAAAAGGAGGTATTATATTCTACTCTTTATTTTTTAATACTGAGCAAAATGCAAGTTAATCTAGAGAAGATTTACTAGAGTTATGATTAAAAACATTCTAAAAATTTATTCTAAATTGTTTTCCCCAATTTTCCAATCTGGAGCTACAGTAATGTTGTTCCTTATGAACTAATAAAGCTGTTGAAAATTCATGGTGCAATCCAAAGTTTACAAACTGCCAAACACTTTTTTTTTATATGTTGATCTTATGTATCTACTGCACACAATGATGAATCTAACCCTCTTTCCATTGGTAATACCTGCTTGTTGATTTTATGGAATGAAATTCTATGGTTTTCATAAGGGCTCACAAAATCAGAGTTTGACGACACATTTCAAGACAACCCCTCAACAGGGTGCCACAAGCCCTTTCATGTGAGCCTCTGTGATACCTGCATCCTTTTGAACAAGGTGAAGATTGTAAATCAAGGAACTCTTAACAAGACAGATGTGTTTGGCTGAGTTAAATGTCATGTACTATTCACAACCGAGGGAACTCTTTTGAGCTATCTTTAGAGAAATCTTTTTACAAAGAATAATACAATAGAACATAAACCTGTCTGGTGTTCCCTATATATATGTAGACTCATCTGTTCATTAATGACAAGAAACAAGTAAATCTCACAGAATATCCATGCTAACATATTATTTTAATCTAGAAAGTATTGACATTGAGAAATAAATGCTCTGGATATTATTGAAAGAAAAACACTTCTTTTTGCTTAGGCTCCTGTGAACATTAGGACAGATGGCCCTGGGAAACAAAAGTGAAAATATGTAAAGACATAGTAATAGAATACCTCTTTTTAAACCATATTGATAATAAGATAACAAGAAGCCAGGGCTTCACTGATGCTAGAATATTCATAGAATTGAAAGAAAATTCATGCAAATGAAACCCTCCCAAAGACCTCTGCACTAAAGGTTAATCTATCCAATACAACATGCTGTTTTCTTAAGACTTCAATACCAGTTATACTTGTTTGAATTAACCCATAGTTATTAAGAAGAATTTAGAAGTCCTAACAAACATGCTACACAGTCCAGCAATATCACAAGAGTGTTCAAATGAGCCAAATAAACATTTCCACACAACAGATCATTAGGTATCTTTTCTCTCATTTGAGCATGTATTCTAGATGTAAAACATTATACATGTGATAGTGATTGTACCTGTAATTTACAACTCTGAAATCAATGGTGCAGATTCCTTTTCTTAGTTCTGTATTGAGAAAATGGTAATGTAAGAGACTTGATTAACCTCATACATCTATTTTCTTTTTCTAAAAGATATTGTGGCTACACAGTCTTAGGAGGATGGCTGCAAGAATTAATAAAATCAGAGGTTCTCCCCTCTATTGAGTATATAAAACTATTTTTAGTTATTCATATAATCACTACTCCTAATAGTTGCTCCTCTTGCTTCAGCTCAGTGTCCCCTGAAGATAGACAATATTCCTTGTCTTTTGCATTTGTAAAATTTCACACAAATTGCAGAACCAGTGAAAAACACCCTAAACTATTTGCTGATTTCAATAGAACTAGGTAAAAAAATGTAGGAGTTAATGTCTGTAAAATAGAAGCAATTTATAAGAATAGTCATGCCGGAGAGCCACAGCCACATAAATGTTAAGAAAATAAGTCCAGGGAATTAATACAGACACAGAGGATGTGCTGCTGAGAAGGAAAACACATAGAAAATAGGAAGATATTAGCTTAATCAGACATCAAAGAGCAGTTAGCCAATAGTAGTAAATAACTATCAATGGATTAGGATAGGTTGAAGCCTAATAGCTGGACTTACTAGCTAACACTCACAACATTAGGTAGATAGTTCAGAAATTGCCTTACATTTCTCTGCTGACATACAAGATACCATATTAAAATTGAATTTCAAGTAGTATCTAAGTATAAGCAGAAAGAACACATTCTCTGTCTTAATACTTATCCTAATTTTCCCTACAAATGCAAATGCAAACTCCTTTACATTAGAGGACACCAAGTTTCACAGGACATTTCTATGCATTATTTCAGGCACAACAATGAATAAAAATGATATTGCTTCTCTATTTACTAATCTAGTGAACTTAATTTCCTGTATGAAACCTGGGAAAGTAAACTAAGCAAGACACATATGGAACTAAATAACTTACGTCTTACAAAATAAAAGCAAGACCAACAAGTGGCCCAGACGAATGGATCTATGCTGGAAATCAAACTTTGTCACAGAAAATCGGACTCTTCAGAAGTAAGGGTAGGAAGCTACTCTCTGGTTCTTAATAACTAACAAACACTGAACATGAAGACTGGACACTAGAGCTTTAGAAATTCCAAGCTCCCCTACTTCCCTCAAGGGAGTTTGTGATGGATTCTGAACCTGGAAGAAACCTCTAAGTGTGAATTCAAGAAGAAATATAAGCAGCAACCCATGTACATTAAAACGTTTTATTGTTTTACATGGTATTTAGTTTTATAAACTGCTTCAGTTTCTATGAGGTATACATTAAGATAATCCTTAAGATAAAAGAACGAATAGCTGTGGTTTGATCAACTGAAAGCAACTGGAGTGAAACTATAACAGATATTCAACCGCAATCTAGGGATAAAATTGCTTTTCTTTCTACCTTAATTGGAAGCTGTAACTATGCTGCCAATGAGCTCCTTTAAATTAACTATCACCATAGCTGGAGAGATAGTTCGGAGGTAAAGAGCACTGGATGCTGTTCTAGAAGACCCAGATTCAGTTTCCAGCAACTCTATGGGGTGACAATCTTCTACAACTCCGGTGCCTGAGGAGTACTACAGTGCTTTGTGTAAACCAAGTGCTCATGTGGTATGCAGACATATATCCATGTAAATACTATACATTTTAAGTAAAAGAAGTAATTATTAAAATATTAAGTGAGGTAGCCTTTGGTATTCTTGGCAAATTAATTTTGCACTTCATTTTTATAGCTTTGGATAGGACTTTTAGAAGTTCAACTTCTGAATTCAGGCTTGATTAACTTTAAATAAATTGGGTTTTCTCAAGGGAGAAGAGGAACCTTGTTTTTAGTAGTGACTTTTTTTAAGTACTGGGGTTTCATCTTAAATGCTTGTAAGTAAAAGGGAATGTCATATTTAGTTTCATAATTCTGCCTTAATTATTCCATTGGCATTAACTATATCTGTGAGCAATGACTTCTCTTCAACTTACCCTAATGCTATTAACACTATATCCCTTCCAATATCTTGTACTCTTTTGTTTTATATTTATTAATCAATCCCTGAACCTAAGCAGTGCTACCTATATGTGCTGGGTGTGGAAATGTCAGCTGAGACATAAACAGCATACTAGAGGCTGCTTCTCCAGAGAGTGTGACTCATGGACTCAGCATCCATCAACTGCCAATAGTTCATTGCTGGAGTGGGCTTCAAGGGCTCCTGCAGCTATTTAGGGACATTTTTAAAATAACATATGTATTTTATGATGTCCATGATATGTTACGGTATTAAAGGAAATTATTAGTATTTACTAACCAGTTTTGTTGTTACATGTAGGTGTGTAACATGGTAGAATATTTTTGTTTTGGTTATATGGTAAAAATCTTGAGTGAATTCACTAAGTCACTGCTCCTCAAAATAATGTACTTCTTAGAATGAAGACTCTCATTATAAAATATTACTCTACACATTTTATACTCCAAGTGCTTTGTCAGCTGAGTTCTGTCTTGATGTTCAGACAGAGATTTGTCTGGGGAAACAAGGAGCACTCCTTCCCCTAATACAAAAATTGAGACCTCAGAGTAGAAAATTTAGCACAGTATCATCTCTAACAATTTTTAAGAGGTGATATCAATCATAAGAATTGTGCTTATGTGATACAATATTTATTATTAGGGTTTAATGATAACAATAGTTAATATTTTATTATATTAACTAATGGAAAAATAATATAGACTATGACTAAGAACTTGACTCACTGCATGTTCTGTCAAGCGCTCATTTATTCCTTTATATATATTATTTAAGATACACTGGGGCTGAGAGAGTCACTCTTGGACTGTTATTCTTTTCCAATGACAGTTATCTAAGTTGTCTTTTTTTAAAGATTTATCTATTTGTTATTATTATACAGTGTTCTGCCTCCATGTACACCTACACACTAGAAGAGGGCACCGGATCACATTACAGATGGTTGTGAGCCACCATGTGGTTGCTGGGAATTGAACTCAGGACCTTTGGAATAGCAGGCGGTGCTCCTAACCTCTGAGCCATCTCTCTAGCCCTAAGTTGTCTTTCTTGAGATATGTATTTCAGACTTTATTCTTTCCAGGTTATAAAAGACCAGTTTAATTCAGATTTTGATTTAAGAAGTGGGGAGTATAGAGATATTAATTTCCCAGAGAAAATTTCTCACATAATTATAATTTAAAATAACTCATTTAGCAACCACATGATTATCTTAGAGATGCGTAGGCAAAGCAGAAGGAAAGGATATTTCAACTATCAAAGTCCATAGATCTCTCTCCTTCCCTTTACTGTTTCCATGTTGCGTTGACAATGATCTTTTTTTTTTTCTTCCTCATATGAAACTCTAAAATCTCTAATTCAAAAGTGGGAAAGGAAACAAAGGAAATATTTGAAAATAAAAATTGTTTGCATATTTTATTTCTTTGTTGTTGTTGTTGTTGCTGTGGTCACTTTTCAGGTGTGTGAAATTAAGTCATCTATGCTCACTTTGAAGCAAAGGAGATCAATTATTGGTACCAGCTGTGTCACATAATGTAAGTGAGGATGGGAGAAATACTGCAGTCTGAGCTGTCAGGTAAGATTTTAATTTCTAGGCTACAAAGTTATTTTAATACAAAGCTCTTCTTCTGCCACAATAAAGCACTATGACAAGCATATATCTGCAATCAGAATGCCCCTGCTGGACTGGTAAATATCTTCATAATTAATCTTTGGAAAGTCTCCAGAGTTATCCGTAGAAATGTTCACATAACATATCATGCAAATAAATCTGGCAGTTGATAATAAATCACAATCCTTTATTTCATTACATGTGGGAAAATCAGGAGATACATTTAAAATTTTTTTCCATTTGAAGCATGTACTGTTCCCTGTATAGTATAGTATTGATGCTGTGTAACATACTACCAACATCGGGCCAATAAATATCCACACCTGCCCTTTTATCTGTACTTAAACTTCTAAAACAACAGCACTAGAAGTGAAAATATATTCTCATTCCATAAAAGATATCATCCCATAAAAATGACAAAAAGACTACTGTGTACTCCCAAAGAAATAAAGCTTTATACCAATAGATATTGTGTCTACTTCTGAGTGCTTTATCCCTTTTTAAATTGAGTATACTCTCTTACATGTTTTATGATTTAGAAGCCAAAAAAAATCTATAACTAAAGCCTGTACAGTTCATAAAATGTAATATCAAGGAGAAATAAAGATACATAGATGAAATCTAAAATTAGCTTAATGGCCACTGCAGAGAAATACGGAGTTGGCTTAGCTTGCTGGTTTGACAGCCACGCACCGTAAGTTTTTCAGGTTAGGGTCCATGGCTTCTGGGCACGATGTGCCTTCCAGTTCCTGAGAGACCGATGCACTCCCTCAAGCAGTAAAGCATTCAGGCCTCTTTGTGTTTCTCTGCATGTTCCAATGGAAGTCAAGGAAGCATGAAAGCTTAAAATGACAATCGTTCTTAGTCATTAATCTTGTGTACCATGTACAGCGTGCAAACCTCACTGTATCCTGCCAAGTACAGAATATTGATCCTGGTAATTGCCATTATAGTCTCTTTCTGATCAAAGTGTAAAATGTCTAATTGTTCCCAATAAAATTGTCACAGCCTCAGTTATGGTGCGACCTCTGCAATTAGACTTGTTTAATGCCTCATGGGTGATTCAGGTGTCTTTGGCCCCACAAGAAAGCACACGTACTTACAGGACACAACATGAGATGTCTAATCTCTATGCTCACCAGAGCTTGCTTTCAAGTCAACTATTTAAAATATAATATTGAATTAAAAAGAATACTTTCAGTATTCTATGAAAATAATTGATATATTAGCCATTTTTAATTGATAACTCAGAGTTATTAATAAGTGCCCAAAAGGTGGCCGAAGGTTTTTTTGTTTTTGTTTTTTTGTTTTTGTTTTTTTTTAATGTTCAAGGCAGAATAGATGTATCTGTCTGTTTTGGAGAAAAATACAGAGAATAGAAATATTCACTGCTTCCATTTTTCTGGGCTGTCCCTTCCATCAGATAGCAAACTAAAAAGCAGCCCAAGAGCCTTCAGGCTTTCAAAGTCTCCTCAGAACTGTGGAATCATTAAAGTCATTCTCTTTTAATTTGTTTTCCTCCTATCAAGTGGCTTAGATCATGGAAAAAGAACACAGTTTAAGCATCATAATTTTTTAGATTTAAGTTGGTTGTTTTATATTTAATTTAAAAATTATAAAATAATGATTGTTAGTTTCTGCTCTGATTACTTCCAGTAAAGCATCAGATAGCTTGAAAATTCTCTGAAGGAAGGTTAATCGTGTAAGCATCCTGGAGGAAACTGAACTTGAAATTTTATCAACTTCTCAACCTTAAAACAGTGAAAAGAAAATCCTTCTTTGACTTGGAAATGTATTTTTCTAAATGTTTATGATACAACTAAAACACAACTTGACATAGTAATCCTAGGCAAGTGATCTCCTCCTGGGAAGCAGAAGCAGAAGGACCAGTCCTAAGGTCCAGACTAGCAAGAGGAACATATTCACGTCCAGTATTGCTTAGTAAAACAGGGAAGCAGTGCTTCAAAAACTAAGCTTAAACTGAGTGACAAGAGCATGGGAGGGGGCCCTGGAGAGACAGGAAAGGAGGGAAATTTGAGGAAAGGGGTGTTGACAAGTTTCTAAAATTCTCAAAAAGTAATTTTTTTAAAAGTACGTACGCAAACATCTCGAATAAATGGTGGCTTTCAAAAACAAAATGGTTATCATGATTTCATAAAACAAAATTAATATTTACAAAATGTAATGAGCCCATGACATAAAACAGGGTTTTAAACTGTAATTAAAATATAATTATGTATAATAATTGTAATATGTATTAACTTATAAAATTTCGCTTATATTTTAAAATAAAATGATGACTTAACCATGCAGAAACAAGAACTGATGTTATTTTTTGTGTGTGTGGATACAGAACAAAAAAATACAGAAAAGTACAAAGATTGCAGGAGTATCCTTAATTGGGAAATTTAAAAATAATAAAAAAAAATTATAGGCTTGTAGGTTTACAGCTTTCTCTTCTGATAGTAATTTATGGATTTTCTTCTAATTAGACCTGCGTTAATAACTCCACTGGAGATCAGAAAATACTTTAATATTAAACCTTCTCTGCACTTATTCCAACAAAGTCATTGATAATAGTTCAATACTGGTGAGCACTTTACAACCATCAAATTATTACTTTCATTTTCATTTCTAGTTTTGTATCAACATCTGGCATCATTCTATGAAAATAATCACATACTATTACAGCCGAATAAAATTATACCATAATAGAGCCACATTCAAGACCTAAACAGTAAGGAAGCTTCCGAGATGAAAAAAATAAATATTTCTTCAACAGTTTAGGTGCTTAGCTTTAAAAAAGCATTTTAGAATATTTGACAGTCTTTCCAAAGTGAAATAATTTTAAAAGCCACAGTAGAGATAGACTTGGGATGGAACACTTTTAGATGATACTTTTATGTATACAAATTATCATTTGCTGTTATAAATTTTCATGAATCACATTAAAATATCGTGTATGTTTAGTAAGAAGGACAGCAAGAGCAGGTAAAGAGATTATATGGAGACAGACTGTAATGGCAGAAAAGAGATTCTCATCCTCCAGTGCAATTTCTTCCTTTTGTATAGTTTATTTTGTGCCCCCAATTAATTTTTCATACAATGATTCGATCGTGCTTTAGCCCCAGGGCAATACAATTTTTAATCTGGAGATGAGGACTGTTCCCATGAGCAAACACTGAAGACAGGATTAGGAGATGGCACCTCCCTTTCAGGCATGGATTCTCTAGTCTCTGGCTTGAGGGTCGTGTACTGCGAGAGCGCGCTGTTACCAACAAGGATAAAAACAACGTGAGAGCTTTATAACTTCCAATTCATATTCATTTTTAAACAGGTTTAGTGTCTTCTACGTGACTCAAGCTGATGTCACAAATTTTAACTATTGGCAAGGAAATGGTGGAAATCATTTGAGTAAAGGAAGTAGTGACAAAAAAATTACTCCAATTAAAAATATAGTTAATAAAGATGAGAAACATGTTCAGCAATTTTTACATAACTTTTGATGCTTTCTTAAATGAAAACTAAATATACGTAGTAACGTGTTACTTTTGAGTATTATTAGTGGAAATAATCTGTTTTACCCATAACTTGGAGAAAATCTTACCATCTAGCCTATTGGAATAAAAAGGGGGAAAAAGTGGTCTTAGGATTTTGCACTGACTGGTCCAACTTTTCTTTTTCACTTATAAGCTTGAATTTGCCAAAATGTTATTATCTTTATTTAAATAAGAAAAAATGCTTTTTTCTGACACATCCGAGACATAGAAAGTAAGTTCATACAAACTAGAGATGTGGAAAGCTATGCTTAAAAATTCACATACAACCATTAGTACCTGAAATGTCTCACAGAGCTAAGCAGCCATGATGTGTGATGTCACCGAGAACCAGAGCACAAAATTAAAGGAGGCTTTCCAGCTGTTTGACCAAACACGTGATGGCAAAATCCTGTACAGCCAGTGTGGGGATGTGATGAGGACCCTGGGCCAGAACCCTAATAATGCTGAGGTGCTCAAGG
Organism: Acomys russatus; assembly: GCF_903995435.1. NCBI lineage: Eukaryota > Metazoa > Chordata > Mammalia > Rodentia > Muridae > Acomys > Acomys russatus. The sequence goes on along the minus strand of NC_067151.1, from coordinate 46,974,494 downwards.
TCCTGGGGTACCCAGGAAGAATGTGAAGGAGCTGGACATTAAACACTTCCTGCGCATACTGCAGACTGTGGCCTAGATCAAGGACCAGGGAACTTAGGAGGATTATGTTGAAGGTTTTCATGCACTTGACAAGGAAGGGAATGGAACTGTCATAGGTGCTGGCATCCATCATGTCCTTGTCACGCTGGGTAAGAAGATGACGGAAAAGGAAGTGGAGATGCTTGTGTAAGGATAAGAGGATAGCAATGGATGTATTAACTATGAAAAGGACATTTCCACATCCTGAGCTTGTGCCTTGCCCAGTGTGAGATTTTTATGTGGCTCCAGAGGCTCCCTTATCACAGCACTTTGATCATATAGTCTCTTTTGGGTGATGCTTGCCTTCACCAAATAAAATCTGTTCTTTGCGGTAAAAAAAAAAAAAAAAAAAAAAATTTAAATAAGTGAAAAATTTACATACATGTTTTGCTCAGAGACACAATTTATGTAGGCATAACTATATATTTTAGAAAGTTTATATCTTATTTAAAAGCAAAACATTCTATAGTATTTTCATTTATTTTTATGTATCATTAAGGATTGATAATTCACATACCACAGAATTCTTTTAAATAGTGGGAATCCATGTTTTTGTATTTGTCAGCTATATGGTCATTAGTATAATCCAATTTTAGAAGTCTTTCATTAGTGGAAAAGGATGCTTCTGAGAGCTAGCACTCTCAGGCAAGCACTAATTTATTTTCAGTCTGTAGATTAGCTTATGCTGGATGTCTCAGATAAAACAGAATCAGAAAATATGTATATTTTAGGATTTGAATCTTTCATTTGATGTAGAGTTTGTAAAATTAAATTTTTGTTGTCACTTAAATACACATCAAAATACTCATCCAGTTAGAATTCACTATTATTTTTTCAGTTCAGCTGTAATGATGTTATTATTTGTGTTAATTGCCATTACAACACTTTGATTTTCCCGAAAAGAAACCTTATACCCACTAGTAGTCATTTCTCATTTTCCAGGCCGCACAACTGTTATTCTACTTTCTGTTTCTTTTAAGTGTCCTCTCTGGAAATTTCATGTTACTGGGAAAATATAGGTGTTTTATAACCATCTTCATCAATTAACATAATCATTTCAGTCTTACCTATGTCACATTATTAGCCAATATTTCATTACTATTATTTGACTGATAATATGAATATCATATTTAATTATAGATTCATTTGGGTAATTTGTCATTTGGGAATACTATGAATTTATGTTATGAGTATTTATGTCTCAGTTTTTATGAAATATTAGGCCAGAATTCATACAGATATTCCATTGTTTCTTTCCCACTTACGTGTTATTTATTTTTTCTTCTTAGCTTTTATTTATCTGAATAGAGGAAGGAATTCAAAGTTACTAGGAATAAAAATATTGAATACAGATATCTCAGAGTAAAGCATTATTTATGGTACTATTAAGTTAGGCATAGCAGTTGTGGATTTTTTTTTATGTTGAGGAAGAAACCATTTCTTTCGTGTGTGTGTGTGTGTGTGTGTGTGTGCATATTTTAACTGTGTGTGTTCTTCTGTGCCTGTGTGTTTTTGGGAATGTGTGCATGTGTGTGTATGTGTATACGTGCACATATTGGAGAATGCATGTGTATTTCTGTACATATGAATGCATATGTGCATGTATGTGTACATATGTATGACTATTCTTATCTGTATGTGTACATTTCTGCGCATTGACAAAATTTCATCTGTTTCTGATGAATGTGTCTTTCCTCTCATTTTCTCTCTTCTTCTGGAGCTTTATTTCCTTTCATCTTTTGTTATGTTCTTACTTCAGATGATAAGAAATATTATTTATCTTTGGGTTTTGTTACTTTTTGTTTTGTTTTGTTTGTTTTTTAGCCTTTCCTCTATCTTTTGAATTTATTCTAATTTTTTTTTTGTATTTTTAAGATAATACTGATTTTCTTCTCTGGTACTTTTATTTTAAAATAATTACAAATTATTGAATAATATTCCCACGTGAGTTAGCCATTAGATATACATCATTCTTAAGCTATTTAAATGTAATATATAATTCAATAATTATAAAACTATTCACCCACTTCTGTTCATAATTCAAAATTTGCATCATTTCAAATTCAATGTCTTTGTTTATTAATTCCTTTGTATTAACCATATTTCCAGTTGTTTCATGATTCTTTTTGTTATTGCTGTTAAAATATATTTTCTTTCATAATATATGATATTCATTTGGGTGCTGATGTCACTTTTAGAATTTATACCTAATACACTTGTTTAATTGGTTAGTATTTCTTTTGTGATATGATTTTGTAAAGTCTATGTTTCCTTTGGCTGTGCCAAACTGATTTCCTTATGTGTATTTTTTCTGAAAAGCATCGTTTTTCAGAGAGTATTCCAGAGATACAACACTTTCATGGCCACTGATTAATGATGATATGTCCTTAATCCCCCTGAGTCATCAGTGTTTTCACATTTTCTGTTGCTGGAAAAATGTACACTTTGGAGTCAGCTTTCACAGTTCAACAGGTTTGCATGTTAGCTCTCCAGTCCTCAAGGAACTAGTAGCTGTCAGGTTAACTCACTGGCAAGTCTGGGGAAAATACACAGTTTCAGCATAGAAATACTTCTATAAACTTCTGGCATGAAGATTGATTTAGCAGTGTTCTCTTTTAGAATATTTCCCTCCATCCTATGACTAATAATGATAAGTAATGTTATATGCTTGACTGGATAATCACCCAGGAGACTAGCTAAGTTTACTACTTTTACAATGAAACAGTGCAACCAAAAGCAAGTTGGGGGAACTGTTCATTGAATTTATACTTACACACAGTAGCCCATCACTAAAGAGAATTAGGACAGAAACTCAAGTACAGCAGGAAACAGGAGGCAGGATCATATTCAGATAGTATGGAAGAGTGTTGCGTACTGCCTTGCTCTTCAGGGATTGCTCATCCTGTTTTCTTACATTAACCAAGACTCTAGCCTATGAATGGTACTCTACATAATAGAATGGGTCCTCTCCCACCAGTCACCAAGTGAAAAATGTCCTAGGAGCAGATCTTATAGAGGGATTTCTCAACTGAGTTTCTATTCTTTCAGACCACTCTAGCTTGTGTCAAATTGACATGAAAGTATCCAGGCCAGGGTTTGCCCGTGAGAGATTGACTCGATTAACTTCCTTATCATGTCTATGTGGGAATATATAAACTAGTTTAAGTGAGGTAAGAATATATACTTTAGCCATGAGTTGAAAATTCCTAGGCTAGAGTCCTGGACTCTGGGAAATGAGCACAAATATCCCTATTTTCCTGTGTTTGATTTTATTTATATATATATGATATCATTATCAATCATTTATTCCTACTGCCATATTTTTGTCATCAATCATGAACTGCAACTCCTTTGAACTACAAACTGTAATGAAATGTTTGTCCCTTAAGTTGTTTTTGTCTGATACTATGTAACAGTAACAATCAAAGTAACTAATACATCATTTATAAGATATGGTTTAATAACTTTATTTTGATTTCTTGCAAGACTGTCAATATTCAGAAGCAGAACAATGGGTTTTGACCCTTTACAACTGTCTGAGTTTATGATAAACTGCTCAGTTTGGAACTTCAGGATTTTCTGCTAGTTCTAAATGCCAAGCTACTTCAGATGAAAATGTCTTCAAATATCATAAATATTTGAGAAAAAAAAACTGTGTTTGATTTTCAGTTAAGGGATTGTCCTAAGAAAACTTAGTTCAAACATATGGTCAGGAAATTTTGCTTTGACAAGTCTCTTAGGGTTTAAAAAGTAAACCTAGTTTTGAAAAATGTATTTGGCTTAAAAAGCATATCTAACAATAGTGTGTGAATATGGACTTTCTATAATCATTTTTAAGTCAGAATTACACTTTGAGTCAACACATGCAAATGCAATACAATGTCAATATTAACCATATTCATCATCAAACCAATTGTTCACATGCAGTCCTTGATCTATTCTTACTGCAACAAAACGTATCATAGCAGAGTCTCTGAACAAATGTAAGATTTAATTCTAGAGCGTTCTCTTAGAAACCATTACTATGGAAGGTGACATAGTGACATAACTGGTTGGTTTGTTTCTGAGATGAAAAACATGAATCTGGAACACTTTTTGAATCATTTTTTTTTCTTTTTGTTTTGATCACACTTCTTTCAGGAAGATGTATACAATGTCAGGAGACAACCTGGTTTTAGAATTGTTGATACTCTGCATTCTTTATTGAGACTAATATTTAAGGCTGCAGTTTCTAGCCACAGAATTCTTTTGATATCCTCTAATATCTGTGCTAATGGTCTAATGTGTAATATGCTTTTTGATGACACAGTGGTTACTATATTTGTGGCTGGTTACCCCATCTGTGATATACCAATGTGGTTCTCCTACCCTAGACGCCAGGCATTGAGTCAGTTCTTATCGCATCCTCTTGTCCTTTAACTCTTCCATTTGTTGTGTGCTTCCACTAGCCTGTGTATCCTAATGGCTTGGTTGAGATGGGCTTTAGCACTGGATTTGGAACTTGATTTGTGTTCTTCAGTCACCCTCCAGCTCTGATTAACTTCCCTGGATTCACATTTATACTAGGAAAAACTCAAGGTCTATCTGTCTTGCACAGGTCTACATCCAGGGTCTCAGACTTATGCTGGAACTTCCAGCCTGAGAGACTTTGACTGGCTCTGACCTCCTGGTGTCCTCAGCTTCTCACCATGTTGTGGATTCTATACAAAAAGAAAGCATAGAAAAATTGCAATATTTAAATATTTGGTTATACTGCAACTTATAATTTTGATCCTATAATAAAATATTCATAAAAACCTGTTTATCATGGCTATACCAGGAGTCATCATTGTGCTGTGCTCTCTCAGGGAATTCAAAATGTAGTGGATTAGGGTTAATTCCAAATTGATTATGGTTTGAAGACTGTAATTAGAGTTTATTGAGAGCAGGCAATGATTTTGGCATGGGCTTCTCAGAAGTAGGTAATATTATTGCTGAGTACAAAGGGCATTAATTTTTAGATTTAGTAAGGATAAAATTCAACAGAAAATAAATAAGTCATGGAGAGACGATAATCTTATCAAATATGCCTTAAATAGTTTTATTTTGTTAATGAGAGTGTTTTTTCATTTCTTCTACTCTAATAGAAAATTGAATTCTTTTTTTGAAAATTGAATTCTTAATATTCAACAATGGTAGCAGGAGCAGATGAATTTGGGAAATAATATTTAACCTCAAACTTTATGTCACAAAACTTCTGGTTGTTAAAGTAGGTACATGACATGATGGATTTGGTCTGAATATCAGGATGATCAATTGATAGAATTCACTTCCTAACATGACTGTACATGAATATCTCATGAAGCATATTTAATGTTTCTATAATTAAATATAGAAAACTATATTTAAAGCACAGAAAACTAAAACATAGGTATGTAAAGTGTTTTAAAGTAGAAATTTATTCAACTATAGTCCTTCTGTTATGGTTAAAGGATCATGGATATTAGAACTTTAATTCTCTGATTGTTTTAACTTTAGCCCAGCTGTACTTGATATTTTGAAGTAATAGTATTATATTAATTATAAAATATTCACATTAGCCATTTCAAATTCTGAAAATAACAGCAAACATAAACTAAAAGTAAGATTTTAATAATGAATGACAAGCCAAATACCAATATTGTGTTGTTTACTCTTTTCTCTGTACTTACTATACCTGGATACCATCTTGAGATCTCTTCACTCTGATTGCTGATGTCCTATTTTCCTCACACTTAGAATTCCTCTGAGATCACATATTAATAACTTCAAATACCAAAGCCATTGTGAGTGACCTCCATAGAAATCCAAATCCTTTTATGTCTCCACAGGAATATATACCTGTTTTCAATATTTCAGAGCAGTCACTACAGTTTCCCTCAATTTTCTTAGAGAAATGTTCAAGATTCAGGAATGTCTCTCAGTAAAATACCTGGTACTCCATTGTATCATCGTTATGTAAATTTCATTTTCACTCAATTTGCTTATTTCCCTGTTAAACCATAATTTTAAAATATAATTATTGTGAGTCTTCTGCATCCTTCTTCCCTCTTTTCCTTTTCAATTGTTATAAGCAATCAGCTGGGTCTGTTATATACTGTACTTTCCATAATAATTTTTACCAATATTATTTGTCTACTTGAAATATTCTACACATATTTTAAAAATTTTAGAATTTCATGTTCAAGACTAAAAAGAAAATGAATGATAATCAAATAATTCACAAATAACTTCTCAGACACTATAATGAACAATTGAGTTATTTCATCGTCTTGCAACTTAACCTTTCACGACAAACACATCTTATATAAATGTTTGTAACAACCAAGAGAGGTGAATAATAAGTTTACAAATATGGGGAGGCATATTTTCAGACCAGGTTAATAATGCAAGCCACTTGTCAATTAACAGTTCATATCATGAGAAGACTTAACATCACTATTTTCATTAAGAACATATTGTTCTCTAGAAAGCATGCTTTTATTTTTTTAATATATTTTATTAATTTATTCATATTAAATCTCAGTTGTTATCCCATCCCTTGTATCCTCCCATTCCTCCCTCCCTCCCATTTTCCCCTTACTACCTCCCCCTATGACTGTGACTGAGGGCGACCTCCTCCCCCTGTATATGCTCATAGGGTACCAAGTCTCTTCTTGGTAGCCTGCTATCCTTCCTCTGAGTGCTACCAGGCCTCCCTATCCAGGTGACGTGGTCAAATATGGGGCACCAGAGTTCATGTGAAATTCAGACCCCACTCTCCACTCAACTGTGAAGAATATCGTGTCCATTGGGTAGATCTGGGTTTAAATGGCAAACTTGCAGATAAGAGAAACAGAGTTTATACATATTTATTACGATCATTAACTAGCTGACTGGTGGCAGTGCACACCTTTAATCCCCGCATTTCGGAAGCAGAGACAGGCATATCTCTGTGAGTTTGAGGCCAGCCTGGACTACAGAGCTAGTGCCAGGAGAGTCAGAGCTGTTACACACAGAAACCCTGTCTTGAACAACAACAACAACACACACACACACACACACACACACACATCCCAAAGAAAACTAAGCAAAACAAAAAAAGATCATTAACTAACAAGAGGCTCAGTAACTTTCATTTGCTGACTCAAGAAGCTCTTGTCAAATTAGTATACTAGTATAATAAATGTAAGCATATATTTTCTACATCACATATGAAACGGTTTAGTGGTCAAAAGGCCACACATCTTTATAATTATTAAATCAAGGGATGAAAACTGCTTTAGTTCTGTTAGTTAAAATTTATGAGTTAACAATTAGCGTTAAAGTCTAAGGTCATTAACCAGTGCCAATTAATAACATGAGTTAAACACTTTGTTTTAATAAACAATACAATACCATGGAAATATAATGCAAGGTATATGTATAATTTTATTACTTTTACTTAATTCAGTACATAAATATATGATCTGTAAAAATATCTTTTATCCAACAGATATACTTTTCATCTTGGAGGCTTACTGCTGAATAAGCTCACCCTTTCTAGCTCTTTCTGAACATGGTCTGGCTAGTTCAACCTAGCTGTTCTGGATCAAACTCCTCTCCAAGTTGACTGAATCACATTGCCTTCTCTCAGCTTCTACTGAATTGCTGTGTTTCTGAGCTTAATGAACTGAACTGCACCAAACTACACAAATTAAATTGAACTCAGCTGCACTCAACTGAGCTGCCATGAACTGCCTGTACTATATTGTACTGTACTGAACTCAGCTCTACTCTACAGTCTTCTCTACTGAATTCCACTGATTTAACTGGACTCCTTTCTCTACTGTACTGTCTTCTCTGTTGTGCTCTACTGTACTCTCCTCTAGTGTATTGTCTTCTCCCCTCTCTACCCTACTCTACTGTGCCCAACTCTACTGTGCTGCTCTTAAGCAGCTTTCTTTCCTTTATGTTCTATGAGAGTTGGGTGTATCCTATCTCTGATTCATTCTGTCAAATCTTTCTCTGATTTGTCACTTTGTATTCCCCTAAGCTAGATATCGCTTTCAAACATGGGTGCTTCCTGCTACTAATTAGCTTTACCTTCATTATTTGGAATTAAAGGTGTATACTAATGGAATGTCTATATTACATCCAGAGGGATTAAAGGTGTGTCATTCCATTGGTTCTCACAGACTTAGAAGGCCATTGGATATGATCCCTTGCCAGAGCAGCCATGTTGCTAGATTAAAATTCCTCTACATCTTCCCCTTTCCTATTTAAGCTAAAAAAAAAAAAAATACATACACAGTTTAGTTATCAAACAGAAACGATTATCAATATCATAAATATAACAGTCTGAAAGTCCTTTTGAATATCCACTGATGTGATGATCCTCATCCCATAATCACAATCTAAATCATCTGTCCTTCAGATGACGTCCATTTCAACAACAAGGTTTTCAATTTGTCAGTCATATGAAGGATATGCTGTTCTTTAGCAGTTTGTTGAGCTGTCTCCGTGTAGGAGGTATTGGTTTTGTGCATTGTTTACTTTGCTATCTTCCTGCATTTCTTCTTTCCTTGAGTTATGTATTTTAAATTAAGCTTATCTTATTCGGATTGGATCTTTATCAATTTTGATGTAACACATAGCCTTTCATCAATTGTGAAAATATAGACCAAACCTCTTCCCCAATGTGACACACTCCCCGACTTCCATTCTAATCTTAAAACACCATTAACATATACAGATCTAATTCACTAGTTTGTTTTTTTTTTCCTACGATCTGGTATCTATTACCTAATCTTATTTCCCCTTCTATTTATCAAGGCTCAATTTGATCTTCATGAAGCCAAACATAAACTAGACCCTTGCGTTTCACTCCTGGCTACATGCAAGTGATCTGGGGCTCACATTCATTTAAACACAGAAACAACCAAGCCCTGTCTTATGTTGTTTGATTTCAGGGTACAAGCTTATGGTTTCCCTATTGGAAGGATTATCTTCTAGAGCATTTTCTATAGGTGGAGGATTGCCTTATCCATCACTTCTTGTCTGCATTCAATAGTCAAATGCCTATTCTTACCCCTTACCACACCTACAAATCACAGAAGGCTGAGGTCTTCTTGAGGAGAGTCCAGGAATGTCTTGTCTACAGTACCTATTCAAATGTCCTTATCTCTCACCGGCAAAACAATGGGCTATTTGGTATCTAGGATTTTGGGCGATTACTTTTCAGATTACATTGTCATTAGAGTTAACATCAGCAGTAGTTCTAATCTATTCATTCATTGTTGCTGACCACGATTTTATAGGTCTATGAACAGTTTTACATAATTAAACTAAACTTTAATTTAATGTTTTAATCAGTACCTGTCTTACATCTGGGTTTGATATTGACTTGTTAACAATGGATGTTGATCTATGTAAGTAGTTGGCAAAAGTTTCTGTGATGCTCTGAATAATCTTTGTGAATGACAGACCTTTTTCCATTGTGTCTCCACCTTCTCCTAGGGTCATGAAGCTACTAATCTGCATTGTAAAATAATAAAGTCATCCAATTGCATCTGCTATATTAAATCTGCAAATTGACCTCTACCTAATTATTGGTCTTTTACAATATTAACACCTTTAAACCTACTAAAAATTCCCATAATTGCAATATCTGCCTACCAGCCACCATATCAGCTATTGTAACTGAGAACCAGGTTCCAGTTAGCTGCTACAAAATATTTACAGTCTTGGATGATAAACCAATTTGGGTATCCTAGTTTTTTAATGTCTGGCTAACATGGAAAAAGTGCATTTCATAAGTTACTGTTGATTCTTTAAAATATTTAAGAACTTGTATTTTAACAGGATTCCAGCCTAGCTGCTCATTTTGTGAACTTTTACCATTTTCTGGTATTTGTTCTTAAGTAACTGGGAAAGCTAGTTGACATGGTAGCTTTCCTTCATTTTCATTAAGAGGTGGTGCTGTATATTTAATAGACTGTCTATCTTGCTTCTTAATTTCATTCCGAACTTCAATTCACAATTAGGCATTTCCCATTCTCATACCTGCTGTCTATTGTCTCTGAATCCTTTCTGTTATGATAGATATTTTTTCTTGTCATACAGCTATTTTTTTTATCTTTTTTGTGAAGAATCATGTAAAGATTGTAACAGAAAATATAAAGGGTTTTACTCTGGTGGTCACAGTTGCAATACATACTACAATGGCTTTTTTAAGTAACATTTCTATCCCCCGAAGTCCTACCCTTAGTCCCAAGTTATCTAAAATGGAGTTTCCAGTTTTTCATGTAGGAAAACTCTATCTAATTATTATTGTCTTTTGGGGTGGCCTACCGTGTTGGGCTCCAAATACAACATGACTGTTTGTACCCACTAGCGATTTAAATAAAGATATAGAAACTTGGTAATATTTAAAAACGTGGGCCTGTAATTGGACAGACTCAGCTAGCTCATCTAAACTATCCTGATTATTCTAGAACACAACACTCCATGTGGCTAATTCTTTACCTCTCTGTTCAATTCCTTCCACTGTCCCTGATAAGTGTCACCTGTCTGTTCTCTCCTAGGAAGTTCCCTCTCTCTTGAAGATATATCTTCCACTTCTAACTATGCATTGGCCATCAGACCTTTACTAAAGCTAATCAAATACAATTTTAGATCGCCTTAGGCAGGTAAGGAAGAAACAAATAGTCACAAACTATAAAACAAGTGATGGGTCATAGCTCTCTGCCAGTACAGAATGAACAATTGAATATACATAGACATATCTTCACACAGTGTACCCTGACCATAATTTAACAAATACAAGACTAAGATTATCTTTCTTCTATAATCTTTAACTGACTTTATTTTTTTCATATATCTTGATTCAAGTGCATATGAATTGTGTGTGGTTATTGCTATTTTATTTGTCCCTGTGCGCCATTATTGGTTACCTCTATCTCTATAGGAAATGCTATTACCTTTTGAAAGGTTCTTTAAACTTATTCACTTTTGTCTGATTTTATTTTAAGATTATGCTTAAAAACATTATATTATATTTATCATTTGAGATTTTATCTAATACTTGGTAATTTCATTATACATTTCTTTTAGTTTGTTTAAGATAGATGATATATAGAGAGTACATATATAAATATTAAATGTTTTAATGTTATTCCTTATGATTTAATAGTTTTGTCTATTTTTGAAATTATTTTGTTTTACATACATGGTATTATTTTTCATTTTACCATTTGCTATTTTTGTCAACATGTATTCAATAACCCCTTTTAGTCCACTTGTATAAAATGCAATATCTGTTGTTATTATTTAGAGTTCTCTTAAACATACTAGATTATGGTCTGGTGGTGCAGAACAGCAGATAATGAATGCATTTTTGTTTTCTGAATTATCATCAGCTAATTAACAAGCAGAAAGACTGAAACCAAGTGTCCCAGGTCTCATGAAAATGGGGCTGAGCATAATGCCCTGGCTGCTCTTCCATCATGGGAGAAGTTGGGACAAGGGAACCCAAAGCAAGCAGAACAAGCCAGACTAGACACATTGACAAGCTCTGGTTTGAATTGGCCAATCTTATGCAGATAAATAAGATGGAAAATGATCCAAGAAAACATTGGGCCTTCACATGCATGCAAAATTTTGTACATCCCTCTACACACACACACACACACACACACACACACACACACACTGTAGACACACATCACATACAGGTAATAGTTCATGGAATTATATTCATTTAGCTCAGAGGAGTTTCACCTTAAGTATTTCCCTTTGCCTTAACTGCTTTTTTTTTTTTCATTTTTCTGTTTAACTTGCTTTCCTTATAGCTTCTTCGTGAACTGCTTTTATTTACCTCTGTGTTTTTATTGTTCTAGAAAATATGCATCTTGTTTTAACTTCCGTCAGTGGTTTCTCCTAATTTTAAAAATGTACTTAATCTTTCCCTTATTAATAAAATAGCAATAGTTACATAATTATTTCAAGATTGATTTTTTTTCATGTGTAAGTACTTGCACATTTGTATGTGCACTACAGGTGTGCTTCTACCTGTGGTGGCCAGAAAAATGCATCGTGTTTCCTGATACTCCTGAGGGGACATTCAGACAGAGGCAGCCAGTTCTGGTTACTATGAACTGAACAAGAGCCCTCTGCAAGAGCAGCAAATGCTATGAACCATTGGTCTCTCTCTCTCCAGCCCTGGAAACTACATCTTCTGACACCCTGTACAGGTGCAAAATGTGATGTCTTAAATATGAAACTTGGCTAACGCAGACTTGGTATATCATATACCCTGGGCCGTTCTCAGCATCCTTTTTTATTGCTCTTCTAAGCTTGTTCAGTCCTAACTCCTGGACGAATGTGTTTGTTTTGTATCATTTCATCCAGGTCTTAAGATATCTATGGATTTATTTTAATTTTAATTTGAAGAAATATCTGATTTAGGAGGTGAAAAAAACTTAGTCAAGGTCACTAAGGGAACACAAGGAAAGGTGAGAATTTAGTACAAATGCTATATTAAACACTTTCCTATGATGATTTTTTTTTCTATCTCACTCTAGTAAATAAGATCCTGTAAATGTTGAAGATACAGCTCTGTAATGGACATTGCATATATAGGTTAAGACTTACTCCAGTGCAATTGGTAGAAGAAAACTATGTATATTTTCTCTCTTCAAACTAACTACCTCTATATGAAGCATAATTGCAATTATTTTTGCCTCTGAATGGAAGTTAAGGTGCAATATGATAGAAACTCCTAACTTAATCTCTTAAAGCTGATGCTTTCATTGCCTACATAAAATTCCAACAAATAACTTCATATTACTCTGAGCCATGCTCAGGGAAAAATACACTTCACTCACAAAATGTAACAAAATTAATCAAGTTGTTCTAATCTTTCTTTTTCTTTCTTTCTTTCTTTCTTTCTTCCTTCCTTCCTTTTTTCTTTTTAAAAATTAAATAGAATATAGAGGATTGAAATTAGTGAGTACATAATTTTTCTGATGTCCAGGATTGTGTTTGAATTTGGATTAGCTAATGATTAAAAATAGTTATTAAGTGTCTCATACTACAAAAGCTGGGTAAAAGAAATCAATGACTATGAAAGAAAAGTGATTAATTTTGAACAAATTTCATCATTTGCCCATTAATGTTAATCATGGAAGCTGGTTTCCTTGGCATCCATAATTTATTCAGTGAGTAGTGAACAGTATTACCAAATTTTATAGGACATATAAATTTACTAACAAAGCAATTCTTTGTTTCCTATCTTTTTCTATTGATTGAAAGTTAGTTGCTACCAAATGGAAAGATGTATTTTAAATATTCTTTCTAATATATTTGATATAAGTTCCTAATGAACACAAGACATTGTTATCAGTGATTCATTTAGAAAAATGTCAACTTCTACACAAATTACTGATAGTTTCATTAATAATACTCATTATATAGTCAAATTTTCAAGGAATTCACTATTGAAAAATTTAGTTTTTAAACTTCCAAATTTTTCTGATCTTAAAAAATAAAATTTATTTTAGTTTACTATAACTTTTATGTGTAAATTTGATTTCAATTTTTTCCAATTTACAAGAACAAATGCTTCAAAATAAACAATGATAAATAAATGTGTATAATTGAAAAAAAGGAATTATAAAAAAGAAATATCTAATTGAGTGCTGACTTAAATTCTTTTCCCTGCAGTCACTTAGAAATAATTATATTATTTGACTTGGAGGGATTAAAAATAGCTTATTTTAAGAGCTGGAGAGTTGACTCAGTGGTTAAGAGCACTGTCTGCTCTTCCAAAGGTCCCGGGTTCAATTCCCAGCACCTACATGGCATCTCATAACTGTCTGTAACTCCAAGATCTGACACCCTTACACCAATGCACATAAATTAAAAAATTAAATGAAAATGTTTAAAAAAAATAGCTTGTTTTTTAAAATACTTGTTGCTTAAGTCTATAACAGTTCACAGGACTTCAAACACATTGGTTTATAAGTGTTCAAATTACAAAACAAAACAGAGTGATTATTAGTCATTTTAAATATAAACACTATTTTGAAATACCGTAGATATAAAAATGAGAAGTTTTACTTATTTATTTTTCTTTTCTTCTAGCTTAGCATGCTGTTCTTGATATATAAAATGTGCTGACTGACCTGAGTTTCACAAATTTCTTGGTCTATATGAAAAATATCGAATCAAAAATATTCTAAATTGTTCCTTTCCTGAATAACAATTTCATCATATTTTATAGGCCATTTCTTGAATTATTCAAAAGATAGAATGAATCAAGTAATATAAGAGACAAGTATGAATTATACATAGAAATGTACTTATCCATGAGGTTTTCATGAAAGTTGTCAATATGACCTTCTCTGTAGATGGGGAAGGAACTCTCAAATCTTGATGAATGAAATAATTTTTTCACTCAAGGGAAATGTGTCAGATAGGATCATCTGCAAAGTGAAGTTTCAAAGTTACAGGTTTTGTTTCAAGGAATAATCTAATTTAGTAAAATTTTCTCCAACCTAGTTTGCTCTTGTTTATTCACACAGTTATAGACAAATTCCAGATAAGTAAACAAACAAAAAGAATATTTATTAAACCATAATTAAAGTAGATATATTTATTTTACTTATTTATGAAAAGGTATGAGTTATGAAAATTTATATAAAAATTTAATTTCTTACTGTTAAAAATATTAGTTTCATTTAATATGACTTGTAATTCAGAGCATTCATATACTCTTTTCAATTCCTAAAGTAATAGAAGATGAAAGAGTCAAAGTTTAAGTACTTCATTTTATGAAGTTTGAGTTCAGATAATGATGATTTTAATTTACTCAAATAGTTATAATTCCACTTTTTCAAAAAGTGATAACCTCATTTTGTGGAAATGGCTAATGCTTTGGGGTTCTTCAATATTACAGAAATGTCTCTAAGAGTTTTGAGAATAGATGAGGAAGGCTTTCCAAGATGGCTGTTGTACACTTTGCTTCTGATTAGTAGCTGCAGCTCCTATAACAATTTAGAGGTACACATATTGAGAATTCGTCATTCGATGCTGTTTAGACAGTAAAACAAAGTGCTGAGTATGGCAACAAGATATTATTATTTGCCACATTTAAAATTAAACAAAGAAATGTATTCTAAGTGAAATGCTCTTTTTTTTCACAGATTAGTTTAATTGTGATACTATTTATATAAATGGAGAGAGGTGTTCTGGAATGGCACATACCTGTGAAAAGTGTTTTAGTGTCTTAGACATCAGATTTCTATGTCTAAGATTATTATTACATCCAAATGGTAGGATTGATTCCAAGTCAAATAAAAAACAAAGGAATTATACCACACTTATTTCAGTGGGTTAACCTAAAAATTCACAATAAAAGCTGTGACTTTAACTTTTTAAAATAATTTGAATCTCGTGGCCATGCTAGAAGTCCAATGTGCTATCCATTACACCACAGGCCTTATTCGTAATAGCCAGAACCTGGAAACAGCCTAAGTGTCCCTCAGTAGAAGAATAGATAATGAAACTGTGGTACATATACACTATGGAATACTACTCAGCTATTAAAAACAAGGAATTCCCGAAATTTGTGGATAAATGGATTGAGCTAGAAATGATCATAATGAGTGAGTTAACCCAGAAGCAGGACTCAAATGGTATATACTCACTTATAATTGGACACTAGTCAAGGGGCATGTCACATGAAAGTCTTCACTTAGCAGGAAAGTGGGACAGAAGGGAAGACTTCCTATTGGGACTCTAGGTGAGAGAAGAATGGGAGAATGGTGTAACAGAAAGACCCACAGGGTCCTAGAAACCTACAAGGACATTATGATGATTGGATCTGGGCCTAGGGGTTCTGCTCAAACTATGGCATCAACCAAGAACAATATGTACAGTAAACATTGGACCCCTACCCAGATCTAGCCAATGGACCGGACATTCTCCACAGTTGAGTGGAGAGTGGGAACTGTCTTTCACACGAACTCTGGTGCCCCATATTTGACTAAGTCCCCTTGTTTGGGAGGCCCAGTGGGAAATGCAAATAAAAGGACTCTGAGATTCCATCTTACACCTGTCAGAATGGCTAAGATCAAAAGCTCAAGTGACAGCACACAAAGAAAAGGATGTGAGAAAGAGGAACCCTTCTCCATTGCTGGTGGGAGTGCAAACTGGTACAACCACTTTGGAAAGACCTTTTGCAGAAAACTGGCAATAGTGCTACCTGAAGACCCAGCTATACCGTTCCTGGGTATATACCCAAAAGATGAAATTCCATACAACAAAGACACTGGCTCAAGTATGTTTATAGCAACTTTATTCATAATAGCCAGAATCTGGGAACAATCTAGATATCTTGTAACAAAAGAATGCATAAACACACTGTGGAACATTTACACAGTAAAGTACTCACTACTTAGCTATTTACAAAAACACAAAAATCATGAAATTTGTAGGCAAATGAATGGAACTATAAAAGTTCAAGTTGAGTGAGGTAACCCATACTCAAAAAGACACACATGGTATGTACTCAACTATAAATATATTTTAGACACATGTTACAGGATAAACACAGTGCAATGCACAGACCCGAAGACTATAAGTAACAAGGATTATCCAATGGGGATGTTAAAATATCACTCAGAAAGGGAAACAGAAAAGGCAGATGTAGTGGCTAAAGAGAGAGAACAGGGTAGGAGAGGGAGGCCAGAGATACATGAGGATGGAGATGCGATGGAGAGCATGCAGGCATAAGTACAGAAGGCAGGCAGAGAGAAGAAGCTGTGGCACGGGTATCTCTGACAAGCCTGAGCCCTAAGTCAACGTAAGCTCCTGGGAAGATATGAGGGGGACTCTAGCAGAGATTCTTAGTAGCCAGTGACATAGTGACTGAAGAGGATACCCTCTATCTAGACAAGACTCTTAGTAGAGGTAGGGGAACAGCAACCCACCCACAAAACTTTGACCCCAAATTTACCCTGTCTACAAGATGTCCAGGGATAAGGATAGAGCAGATAGAGCAGAGAATGAGGGAATGTCCAAACAATGCCAGGTCTAATGCAAGACCCAGCCCAACGGAAGAGAGGCAACTCCTGACATTATTGACACTCTGCTATGTTTGCAGAAAGGAAACTGGAAGAGTTGTCCTCTCAGATGCTCCACCAAACAGAGGTTCAAAACAGATACTGAGAATCACAGACAAACATTGGGATTGTATGGATAAATTGGGAGGGAAGGAGAAAACGACCAGTAGGTGAGAGGAACTCCACAAAATGAGCATAAGAACTAACTAACAAGGGCCCAGAGAGGCTTGTTGAAACTGAGGCACCAAACAAGGACCGTGCATGACCTGGACCTAGGCCTCCCACACAGGTGTAGCCAATAGGCATCTCATGTTTCTTTTAAGTCCTCTAGGAAAGGGAGTAGGGGCTGTCTCTGATATGGACTCTAATGTCAGCCTTTTGATCACATTCCCACTGGCAAGACTGCCTTGCCAGGTCACAGAGGAATAGGACATACTCAGTCCTGATATGACTTGATGAGCTGCGGTGGATAGGAAAGGGATGTCCTATTTTCTGAGGAATAGGGGAGGGGGAGGGAAGAGGGAGACGGTAGGCCTGGGAGGAGAAGAGGGATGTGTATATGACCAGGATGTAAAGTGAATTTTTAAAAGACAGTATTTTTATGTAAAAACTAAGATTTTGATTAAATTGTTCTTTAATCTATTTTTCCTTCTACATAAATTGTCAATGGATAAAGAAATAATTTTAAACTTCAGAAGAAAATCTTGTAATCCCAAAACAGACCAAATCCTAGCATGGAGAGTGGATTTGGACATACTGTTTTGTGTCCTAGTCATTGAGCTATTTGCCATTGTTATCTACTGTGAAAGAAAAAACAATTCTCCTTAAGAGTGTAGTTGCTGGTGAGTTCCACCATGCTCCTAGGAAAATATACATCCAAGAGTATTTAGGGGAAGGCTCCAACACACACCAGCTGGTCCTTTCTACTACAGTGATGTGAGTGGATGTTGTCCTTGGCAATGTGTCTCCACTGTCAGTTTTCAGAGGTTGACCTTACATCCTAGCATCAGTGTGGGTTGTTTAGATATCTGCCTGGGACCTCCTCAGCCAACAACTCAACCAATGTAGTCCAGTCCCACAACTGGAAGCCTTACTCAGCTAAAAAAGATGGCTAGTTCAGATTCATGCCCCACCCCATTACTAGTAGTCTTCATCCCTACTTTCAAGTCTCTTTGACCTAATAAGGTACTCTCCAGGAAACAAAAAGAGCCTAACTAACCCATCCACAAAATACTCACCTTCAATCTGTCCTACCTATAAGATTTGCTGCAGCAGTGATGGAAAAGAACTTGTGAGAGTGGCCAACCATCTGATTTAACCTGATGTCTACCCCACAAAAGGTGTCTATGCCTGACACTGCTTTGATGAATAGAAACCAGAGAGTGGATAAGCCAGATACCTATGGTTGAATCAAAAACTAGTAGTCAAAAAGAAAAAAAGAAAGAAAAAAAGAAAAGAAAGAAGAAGGAAGGAAAGAAAATGAAGAAAAGAATTCTTAATATATTCTGCTACACTCATAGACCAGTGGTTTATCCAATTATCATCAGAAAAGCATCTGCTAGCATATGGGAGCAGATACAGAGCCCCACAAACAAACACTATGCATAGAGTCTAAGGTGGTGGTCTCTATTGGTTCCCTCCCTTCGGAGATCAGAGAAAGAAAGACTGTAGGAGGGAGTGAGGATGGAGGACACCAGAAAAACATGGCCCACTGAACCAACTAAGCAGGGCTCACATGGTCTCATGCATTGAGATGATATGCAAAGGACCTGTGTGGTCTGCACCAGGTTTTCTGTGTATGTGTTATGACTATTAGCTTGTTTTAACAGGGTGCTCCTAAGAGGACATTTGTATATCTCTGACATTTTTCCTGCTCTTGAGACTCATTTTCTCATATTATGTTACCTTGTCCAGTTTGAATGACATCTTTTGCCTTATCTTATTGTATCTTGTTTTGTCCTGTTTTACTGCTTTTTTTTTTTTTTGAAGGCCCACTCTTTTCTGAAAAGGAAATAGTGGGATAGTGGATGAGGAGAAAAGGGGAGGTTAAGGAAGCTAGGAGGAGTGGAGGTAGGAGACTGTGGTTGATATCTACTATATTAGAGAAGAGACTGTTTTCAATAAAAAGGAGTATTTGCACAGCCCAGTTTCATCTTAACCGTGGTGTGGGGAAGAAAGGGAAAGATTACAATGTTGAATGTGCAGGTGACATAGAGCTTCATCTGGGATTATTTGGGAAAGGAGGGTAAAGATGATTAAATCACATTGTAACGACTTTGAAATAACTAATGAAAATTTCAGAACAAGAATAAAGTGCTTGTGCTGAACAGAAAGGTCAGCTATTAAAAGCTAGGCTCACAACAAAAATGTCCTCAATAATTTTCCATTTTTTTTCAGCAATATAACATCAAAGTTTATTCACTAAATTCTATATAGAATTTGATCCTTAAATGATTGACATGATTAATGAGGTTAAATACCTCAAGATACAACCACCACCCACTCAGTACTGAAACTTTAATTTGAACTAAACCTTCAAGACATAAGCTTTTGGGGGAAATACACAATTTATAAATTAAAGCGATGGGAACCATAGGACACTTCAATTAATTTGGCAAATTATCCAAATACATAAAAATTGAAGTAGCATACAAATAGCATATGATAAATAATTATTAATTTTTCTATTTTAGTTTTAGTTGAAAATTTAAAATATAACTTATTAAAAACAAGTTAAAAGAGTATCAAGCTTTCTGTTGATCCTAATTATTATTACAAACATTGGCTCTCTCCAGGAGTGGTGGCACACACTTTTAATCCCAGCACTTGGGAGGCAGAGGCAGGACTACAAAGCAAGTTCTGGACAGCCAAGGCTACACAGAGAAACCATCTTAAAAAACCAACCAACCAAACAAACAAACATTGGTTCCCCCTAATGATTTTATCACTCCAGACTATATGTAACTACCATAAACACTTAAGAAAATCAATGTAACATCAGAAATCTTTGTTTTATTTCATGGTTTCTGAGTCTTCAGTGGATAACTACAGTCCTTAACTGCAGGCAGAACACCAAGGCAGAGAAGCTGTGGTATAAAAGAGCTGCTCAAGTCATAGCAACTGGATACAGAAAGATAGATAGGAAGTAACCAGAAGTCGTACCCTCTTAAAAGGCATGCCTCCAGTGTCCCTTGTATTCCAACCAGGCCCTCCCTAGCGCCAGCTCCCATTAATATTCTCAGATTATGAATAAGCAAATGGCTCACTGAATTGAAGAAACCAGAGATTCCTAAACCCAGTCACCTCCATCCACTTACTTGTTAAGTTCATAAATTTATTTTTTAGATAATCTATTCTGTAAATGTGTCAGACTGTTTCTTACACATTCAATGCTGATGGACATCTAGGTATGGTTACCCTTCCTGGAAATTGTTTATACAGCAGCAATTAACATGGGTGAGCAATTTCTCTTTAGTAAGATTTAAAGTTGTTTTTTTGGTCTATGCTCCAGTGTGTATAGGTAGATCACATGGTAGATCTACATCTAACTTTTTGAAGAACCTCCACACTGATTTCTACAGTGACTGTACCAGTTTGCATTTCCACTAGCAATAAATGTTTACTTTTCTGCACATTGTTAACATTGGTCATTATTATTATTATTATTATTATTGTTGTTGTTGTTGATGATGATGATGATGATGTTATTGCATTCTGCCTGAGGTAAGATGAAAATTCAAAGTAACCCTGATGGCTAAAGATATTGAACATTTAAAAAATGTATCTCATCCACTTGTATTGATCC
The DNA here is from genome assembly GCF_903995435.1 of Acomys russatus. Lineage (NCBI taxonomy): Eukaryota > Metazoa > Chordata > Mammalia > Rodentia > Muridae > Acomys > Acomys russatus. Next base: position 46,953,509 of record NC_067151.1, on the reverse strand, counting down.
TTTGAAAATTCTGTTCACTTCCATGGTGCATTATTTTAAATATATCATGGAGCCTGGAAACAGTTAATATGAGTGATACAATCCAGACTTTAAAAGTCATCTGCTGCCTGATTTCCTGTTTATGGGTGTTCGTTTTGAATCTTTCGATATATGTGTCCTAACTGGAATACTCACAGAGATCAGAAAATTAGTAAGTAGCAATGAGGAAAGATGAGTTATCACGGGATTAAAGAGAAAAGTCAGTATTAGAAATGGAGGGAGAGTAACAATGTAACAATAAATGTTCAGTGAGATGGCAGATGGCAGGGCAAGGCCAAGGAGTGAATATAAGCATGGATTACTAAAACTACAGATCTGAAAAATGCCATGAAAAACTGCTACTTTGTAGCCTTTTAAAATGTAAATATGTGTATATAAATATATTATATATTACAAATTACATTATATTTGGGCTAAAATGCCCTGAGTAGGCACCACGGTTTAATAAATTTAAATACCCATTGTTAGGAATGGGTTATCTCTATAGGACATGTTGGCTAGTAAAGTTAATAGTTCCTCAAATATTACATGCTTTTTTCATTGTTCTTTGTTACTTTTCAGATTCTGGTGGTAAGATAGTGTTGCTGAACACATCAACTTAACTCATAGAACATGGAAACAAACAAGTTGGTTGACCTAGAATTGTTAAATCTACTAGATAGGTCATAGTGATAGTAAGTGCTATGACCTCTAGCCGAGGAGAAAAGAAGTCAGCAGCCTTACCTAAATGTGAGCCCTTGTAACTACAGTGATGATATGCCTGGTAACAACATAGGGCTGCTGGAGCAGTAATGGCAGTAACGTCATTACAGTAACCAATTATTTTCTGACTGAATTTATGGCCCAGTATATAAAAGATAGAACTCTTACTTGGTACAGTTGTTGATCCAGGGAACCTATGGGTAGACAAGTCACAGGCCTTACAGGAGAACCTACCACTAGTACACCCCTGATGAGATATAGTATTAAAATGATTGTTACTGAATTTACACTATAATATTGATTATTACATCTTTCAAACATCATCATAGAAACCTGTTCTTGTTGCAGATACGGATCAATACATAGATTTACAACTGGTCAGAGCCCAGCATTGGTGAGGCAGGGGAAGTGGATCTCTGAGTTCTAGTCCAGCGAACTCCAAGGCAGACAGGATTACAAAGAGAACCCCTGCCTTGGTAAGCTAAGAAAGAAAGAAAGAAACAAACAAACAAACCTGGTCAGGATGCAGAGAATAGGTGACTAAAAGGTGCTTAATCCTAAGTGATGTGACTATGTTATAATCCCTTTCTCTAAACATTCTGTTGTCATTGTGGAAAAGGAAGTAGAAAGCCTGTAAGAGGCAACACTGCTTTATGGACAGAAAAGCATAGGAGCACATACAAATTCATAGCAATCATTATGACATGCATAAGACCTATGAAAACTTAAGCCAGACCAGTTCTCATCAAGGAGGAGAGACATGGTCATGTGTTTGTAAGGATAACTGAAGAGTCATGGCAATTGATACCTATCAAAAAATGAAGAAATAGCTTTTTTTTTTAAGGGTGTGACCTCCTCTAAGTATGAGATGTACCAGTGATTTCCATATGAAAGTAAAAAGACTCAAGGGATTAAATAGCAAAAGTTCAAAAAAAAATAGCAAAAGTTCATTTCAGAAGATTAGTAGCATAGAATCCATTAACAATTTTTTTAAAAAGAAAACTGTAGCATTTCCTTTACTGAATCTTACATCCTCTAACACTGTATCACAACTTAGGTAAAGATTTGATATCTGGAGAAAATAAAATCTGAAAAACTAAGTTCTGATTTGACTTTTGACTAAGAGAATTAAGTATGAGATGATTTATAGGCCTGTATGTTCTGTGAAAAATTAAGTACTACCGGGGTATAGGTATAATTTGTTATGTGGAGTTGAAAACATCTCAATTTTTATATTCATGATCTCATTCAAATTGAGGAATGACAGAAGTGTCACTGCTATTGTCAATGTAATAAAATGTACTGCTATTGTCAATGTAATAAAATGTACAAGTTAGATGATTGTACAGAGCAAGCTAACCTTCAGGCCTCCACCTGTACAGCGTTATTATAGTCGTGCCCTGTTCTATTTCAGTTAATCCTTATGAGGAACAAATCATACAGATTAGAATACAGATGCATATTAGTCATGACCTGGTGTTTTTTACTTAGGACAATATCACCTAATATGCTTAGGCAGCCTAGAGAGCGAGTGTCTGCAGGATGACCCTTCATATTCCTGGTCTAGAAGTCTATTTCACAATAAAGCCGATGTAGGAAGCAACCGTTGTTATGTTTTCACAGTACTTTTGTTTCTAAGAGTACATAACTGTGGATTCCAAGGAGAATAACTTATACATTCCAAGCCCGTAGACACCCTGCCTTCACTCTAAGCTTACTTCTCGGTACATCTGTCTTCGAGACAGAAACCGATCATTCCTGTCAGGATGCATTTGAGGCACTGTTCAACAGCTATTAAGGCAGCTGAAATATTGAGATCAACCATGCTGTGCTCAGTTAACATTGCGCGCAGATCCAAGGTGCCACAGAAAACCATTGATTGGTGGACAGCTGGTTTAATTAAAGTATAACACGTATAAGGACAGGAATCATACTCAATTCATATACACAAGGAAGATGCACAGCTCATTAAAACAACAGTGAACAAAATATCAATATTATCTTAGGTGGAAGAGACACCCAGAATAACAGCCAATAAAACATCTACATAAATGATTTTTCTGACAATGGGAAAGCAGTAGTAAGAAAGATTTCACAGGTGCGTGTGCTTGATTATAATAGCTACCCTGGATCCCTTCGTTGCAGCAAGCATCAGTTATTACAAGCTTTAATTTTTTAAACTCAATGCAAGTATGGCTTCAAATGTAGAGCTCTGTCTTTTTGCAGTTCTCATTTCAAATTACAAAATCATGAGGCACAAAATTTTCCAGAAGCCTTCACATATAGAAGGCTAGGACTATGGTTTCTATAAGTAGTCATGGAGCATATTGTATACACAGTCAGTCATTTGTTTAGTAATGCATGCTAAAAAGCAATTCCCTACTAAAGTTGAGACAGCAAGGTTTGGTAATGCCCAATGTTTTACCTGGGTAAATAGATGTTAAGTATTCTGCGTACACTTATGGTGAAGAAGAGACAAATCCAGGTTTTCCTCTTTTATTCAGCCTGGTCCACCACTTACCTTTACAATATTTTTGCAGTCTTTCTTTTTACTTATATTTAATTTTCTTTTTCTTTTTTAAAATATATTTTATTAGTTTATTCATATTATATCTCAATTGTTATCCCATCCTTTGTATCTTCCTATTCCTCCCTCCACCCATTTTTCCCTTACTCCCCTCCCCTATGACTGTGACTGAGGGAGACTTCCTCCCCCTGTGTATGCTCATAGAGTATCAAGTCTCTTCTTGGTAGCCTGCTATCCTTCCTCTGAGTGCCAACAGGCCTCCCCTTTAGGGGATGGGGTCATATATGGGGCACCAGAGTTCCTGTGAAAGTCAGACCCCACTCTCCACTCAATTGTGGAGAATGTCCTGTCCATTGGCTAGATCTGGGTAGGGGTTTGAAGTTTACTGTATGTGTTGTCCTTGCCTGGTGCCATACTTTGAGCGGGACCCCTGGGTCCAGACCAGCCCATCGTGAGGTTCTTCTTGTAGATTTCTAGGACTCTCTGGATCCTTCTACTTTGCTATTCTCCCATGCTTCTCTCACCTAGAGACCCAATAGGATGTCCTCCCCTCTGTCGCACTTCCCTGGTAAGTGAAGACTTTCAAGGGACATGCTCCTTAGGCTAGTGTCCAATATAAGTGAGTGTATACCATTTGAGTCTTTATGCTTCTAGGTAAACTCACTCATCATGATCCTTTCTAGTTCCATCCATTTGTCCATAAGGGGCATGTCTCATATTTAATTTTCAGAGTCACAGTTTTAAGAAATTCCTTGAATTATTTTGCTCTGTGATGTAACCTGAGAAAGATCTTGGGGACTTCTAAAACAGAAAAATGGATGAACATAATGTGAGAGTTTTTCCTCTTATTTCTTTAATTGCAAAAAATAGTTTCTTTTAATTTAGAGATCATAATATAATTGTAACCTCTTTTCCTTCCTGAAAATCTTCCCATGTAACTCTCCTTACTCTTTTCAAATTCGCCTTTTTTACTGATTGTTGTTGCATACATATATACATGTTGCATGCATATGAGTGTGATTACATATAAATATATCGTAAATACATAGAATTTTCCTATATGAAGTATGGGGAACAACAATTATCTGTGAGTACCAAAACTACCCAGGAAATAGATAACTATCCCATGGCAAAAACACAACTACACAAACGCTCGACTGGAAACAACATCAAAATTAAGACTCTTAACAGTCACTGGTCATTAATATCTCTCAACATCAATGGCCTCAATTCTCCAATAAAAAGACACAGACTAACCGAATGGGTACATAAACAAGACCCAACATTCTTCTGCATCCAAGAAACACAGCTCACCCATAATGAAAGGCATTACCTCAGGGTAAAAGGTTGGAAAAAAATATTCCAAGCAAATGGTCACGAGAAGCAAGCAGGTGTAGCCATTTTAGTATCGAACAAAATAGACTTTCAACCAAAATTAATCAAAAGGGATGAGGAAGGACACTTCATACTCATCAAAGGTAAAGTCAACCAAGATGACATCACAATTCTGAACATCTATGCTCCCAATACAAGGGCACCCACATATGTAAAACATCTCCTAAAAAAGCTTAAACCACACATTGATCCCCACACAATAATAGTGGGAGACTTCAACACCCCACTCTCACTGAAGGATAAGTCATTGAAACAGAAACTAAGCCGAGAAATAACATCATTAACCAATGCCATGGGTCAAATGGATCTAACAGATATCTATAGAACCTTTCACCCAAACAAGAAAGAATACACCTTCTTCTCTGCACCCCATGGAACCTTCTCCAAAATTGATCACATCGTAGGTCACAAAGCAAGCCTCAACAGATGCAAGAAGATTGAAATAATACCTTGTATCCTATCAGATCACCATGCTCTTAGGCTGCAATTCAACAACAACAGAAATAACAAAAAGCCTACACGTTTGTGGAAACTAAACAACTCTCTGCTAAATGACACCTGGGTCAGGGAAGAAATAAAGAAAGAAATCAAGGAGTTTCTGAAATTCAATGAAAATGAAGAAACAACATACCCAAATTTGTGGGATACATTGAAAGCAGTGCTAAGAGGAAAATTCATATGACTAAGTGCCTTTAAAAAGAAATTGGAAACATTGCACATAAGCATCTTAACAACACAACTGGAAGCCCTAGAAAAAAAAGAAGCAGAAACACCCAAGAGGAGTAGATGCCTGGAAATAATCAAACTCAGGGCTGAAATTAACAAATTAGAAACTAAGAAAACAGTCCAAAGAATCAACAAAACCAAAAGCTGGTTCTTTGAGAAAATCAACAAGATAGACAGACCATTAGCCAAACTAACTAAAAGGCAGAGAGACAGTATTGAAATGAACAAAATCAGAAATGAAAAGGGAGACATAACAACAGACACTGAAGAAATTCAAAGAATCATAAGATCCTACTTTGAAGGCATATACGCCACAAAATTTGAAAATCTAAGGGAAATGGACGATTTTCTTGATCAAGTTCACTTGCCAAAGTTGAATGAAGAACAGATAAACAAGTTAAATAGTCCCATTTCCCCTACAGAAATAGAAGCAATCATCGATGGTCTCCCAACCAAAAAAAGCCCAGGGCCAGATGGTTTCAGTGCAGAATTCTACCAGACCTTTAAGGGCGAGCTAATACCGATACTCTTCAAGCTACTCCAAAAGATAGAAATGGATGGAAAATTACCAAATTCATTCTATGAGGCCATAGTCTCATTGATACCTAAACCTCACAAAGACTCAACAAAGAAAGAGAATTTCAGACCAATTTCTCTTATGAACATAGATGCAAAAATACTAAATAAAATACTTGCAAAAGGAATACAGGAGCACATCAAAGATATCATTCATCATGACCAAGTAGGCTTCATTCCAGGCATGCAGGGATGGTTTAATATACGGAAATTCATCAACGTAATCCACCATATAAACAAACTGAAAATAAAAAACCACATGATCATCTCCTTGGATGCAGAGAAAGCATTTGATAAAATTCAACACCCATTCATGTTTAAAGTTTTAGAGAGATCGGGGATACAAGGCACTTTCCTCAACATAATAAAGGCTATATACAGCAAGCCAATAGCCAAAATCAAAGTAAATGGTGAGATACTCAAGGAAATTCCTCTAAAATCGGGAACAAGGCAAGGCTGCCCACTCTCTCCATATCTCTTCAATATAGTACTCGAAGTTCTAGTCAGAGCAATAAGACAACAAAAGGAGATCAAGGGTATCCAAATGGGAAAGGAGGAAGTCAAATTATCCCTCTTTGCAGATGATATGATAGTGTACATAAGTGACCCTCAAAACTCCACCAGAGAACTCCTAAAGCTGATAAACACCTTCAGCAAATTGGCTGGATAAAATATTAACTCAAAAAAGTCTGTAGCCTTCCTATACACAAATGACAAGCTTGCAGAGGAAGAAATTAGGAAAACCACATCCTTCACATTAGCCACAAGCAATATAAAATATCTAGGAGTTACCCTAACTAAGCAAGTGAAGGACTTGTATGAAAAAAATTTCAAAACTCTGAAGAAAGAGATTGAAGATGACCTGAGAAGATGGTGTGATCTTCCTTGCTCATGGATCGGGAGAATTAACATAGTAAAAATGGCCATCCTACCAAAAGCAATCTACAGATTCAATGCAATCCCTATCAAAATAACTACACAATTTTTTAAAGACATTGAAAGTTCAATTCTGAACTTCATATGGAAAAACAAAAAACCCAGAATAGCTAAAACAATCTTGTACAATAAAAGGTGCTCCAGAGGAATCTCCATACCTGATCTCAAACTGTACTATAAAGCAATAGTAATTAAAACAGCATGGTACTGGCACAGCAACAGGCTGGTTGATCAGTGGAATCGAATTGAAGACCCAGATATGAATCCACACACATATGGTCACTTGATTTTTGACAAAGAAGCCAAATCCATTCAATGGAAAAAGGATAGCATCTTCAACAAATGGTGCTGGTCTAATTGGAGGTCTATGTGTAAAAAAATGAAACTGGACCCATATTTGTCACCTTGCACAAAACTCAAATCCAAGTGGATTAAAGACCTCAACATAAAACCAGAGACACTAAGCCACTTAGAAGAAAAAGTGGGAAAGAGCCTGGAACATATTGGCACAGGAGACAACTTCCTGAACAGAACACCAACGGCCCAGGCCTTAATGTCAACCATTAATAAATGGGACCTCATGAGGCTGAGAAGCTTCTGTAAGGCAGGAGACACTGTCAAGAGAACAAAGCGACAGCCTACAGACTGGGAAAAAATCTTCACCAACCCTACATCTGACAAAGGTCTAATATCCAAAATATATAAAGAACTCAAGAAATTAAACACCACCAAACCGAATAACCCAATTGAGAAATGGGGCTTGGAACTAAACAGAGAATTCTCAACAGAGGAGTATCAAATGGCTGAGAAACACTTAAAGAAATGCTCAACCTCCTTAGTCATCAGGGAAATGCAAATCAAAACAACTCTGAGATTCCATCTTACACCCATCAGAATGGCTAAGATCAAAAACTCAAGCGACACCACATGCTGGCGAGGATGTGGGGAGAGAGGAACACTCCTTCATTGCTGGTGGGAATGCAAACTAGTACAGCCACTTTGGAAATCTATCTGGTGCTATCTCAGAAAAATGGGAATAGGGCTTCCTCAAGACCCAGCTATTCCACTCCTTGGAATATACCCAGAAGATGCTCCAGCACACAACAAGAAAATTTGCTCAACCATGTTCATAGCAGCCTTATTCATAATAGCCAGAACATGGAAACAGCCTAAGTGTCCCTCAGTAGAAGAGTGGATAAAGAAACTGTGGTACATATACACTATGGAATACTACTCAGCTATTAAAAACAAGGAATTCCTGAAATTTGTGGATAAATGGATTGAGCTAGAAATGATCATAATGAGTGAGTTAACCCAGAAGCAGAAAGAATCAAATGGTATATACTCACTTATATCTGCATACTAGCCCAAGGGGCATGTCCCACGAAAGCCTTCACTTACCAGGAAACTGGGACAGAGGGGAAGGCATCCTATTGGGACTCTAAATGAGAGACGCATGGGAGAACAGCAAAATAAAAGGATCCAGAGGGTCCTAGAAATCTACAAGTAGAACAATATGATAGGCAGATTTGGGCCCAGGGGTCCCGCTCAAACTAAGGCACCAGCCAAGGACAATACAGGAGGTAAACTTTAAACCCCTTCCCAGATCTAGCCAATGGTCAGAATATTCTCCACAGTTGAGTGGAGAGTGTGATACGACTTTCTCACGTACTCTGGTGCCTCACATTTGACCATGTCCCCTGGAGGGGGAGACCTAGTGGCACTCAGAGGAAGGACAGCAAGTAGCCAAGAAGAGACTTGATACCCTATGAGAATATATAGGGGGACGTAATCCCCCTCAGGAACAGTCATAGGGGAGGGGAATAATGGGAAAATGGGGGCGGGGGAGGAATGGGAGGATACAAGGGATGGGATAAACATTGAGATGTAACAAGAATAAATTAATAAAAAAAAAAAAAAGAAAAAAAAAACAATTATCTGTGAGTTAAAGGGCAGATATTTAGAAAGACACAAGCAACAAACATACCATGAGAGAGATCATGGGCATATTCTCATTCACAATAGCCTCAAAGAAAATAGGAATATATCTACTCAATGTTGTTAAGTAATGAATATTTAAAACTCTTGAAGGACCAGAGAGAGAAATATTAGCACAGCCAAAGTTCGTGGGTTACTGTAGTTAATATTGTAAAAAGTGACTCTTTTACCAAACCTATTTACAGATTCGGTGCAATCACAGTCTGCATCCTCATCATTTTTCACAGACGTAACATTTTTTTCTGAAACCATTGAAGATGAGAATAATACTGACAATTGTCTTTGTATAATTATTTTTGTTATGTTTTACTAGTAGTCCTAAGTAGACACAATTACATTAATTGCTTTATGCCACAATGATGATCCAGAAGATAACTCAGAAAATTAGGAGTCATAGTTCTGACTCTTATGTTACTAATTTGAAAAGAATATGAGAAACAAATCAATATGAAAAGCCTCCTAAAAGGAGACATTTAGTCTGGGAAAACCACAGACTCTTTTTGATATGAGCACTACCCAGTATAATTTTATGACCACAAGTATTTCTTACTGTTCCTTATTTCCAACAAAAACATCTAGGTCAGAGATATCAGGAATTTTCTTGAGTTACATTATAGAACTTTTCCAAGTTCCTGAAAGTCTAGATGCATGCCACATGTGATACTAACTAATCTTTAACCTTGTTTAAGTGTAAATATCAAGCAAACTCATGTACATAAAGTGGTATTTGTCAAAATGAGTAAATTAGTGTTTTAGTACCTACAGTTATGTGCAATAACATTTTCTAGGACTTTACATTAATAGTTCTCACAATATGCTGTAATTAAAACTATATCACTGCTATGTGATACATTTGTTTTATAGATAAGAATACTTAGCAATGACATCAAGTTTTATGAAAAATATAAAACGTATGAAGGAATCTTATCATTTGGCTTAATAGCAAAGTCAAAACCATGTTACCAGCATCATGCTGTGGAGATAAGACTTTACGAATGATCCAAGATGTCTGTCAGGTAACTGCCCCCAACTTACCAGCCCATGGCTCCATGGCAGAGGTCGCAGAGTCACCCTGGCAATGGAGTCTGGAGTGCCATAGGCACCCTAGAGAACACCAGCCGGAGTCACATTGCCTCTCCCCTATCACTCACACACCAGATAGGATTCTCCTTTAAAAGGGCCTGCAGGCTCGAACTCGGCATCATCACGGCCATTTTGTATAGATGGTGCAGAACCCTGCACATAGGGTGTTTCTACAGAATAAATGATCTTTGTTTTTATATACTATTTTAGTCTGGGATCTTCATTCAGTGATTTCTAACCATTGTAATAGTCGCACTGTACCTCAAATTTTTTCAACCACAAAAACTACAAATGTTGCCCTTACCTAAAGGAATGGTGTAATTATTAAATGACCAAGTGCATGAAAACTAATTGAGCTAGAGTCTAAAAAACTCTAAAGGATATTTGTGTCTGGTTTCATATTTATTTATTTATTTATTTATTTTTAATGATTTTATTTTTGGCATATAAAATTATATTATTATACATAAATTAAAAAATTACATACAGCAAGAAGAACTATGAAATAATCAGGGATCATATGAATGTTACATTTGTGGTGTTATGTTATAATAGACATTTATCAGTCAATTATTAGGTAAGACTTTCGCAATTGCCTTGAATAAATATATTTTATAGTAGAGCAGTTTAATTTCTTAATGAAGGGCTGAAAGAAAACCATTCATTCAATTTCAGCTTGAATTATGATGAGCATATTAGGAAGGCATATAATTTTTCTCATAATAAGTACACATATAATTGATACACACATTCTTTTCTGGAATAAAAAATAATTAGTAATTGGTTTAGGTTTTTACATTAACATGTATGCTTTTATTCAATCTGAAATATTCTGTTCCTTTCTGTACTGTACAGCTAACGTAACTAAGAAATTTTGGCTTCTATTTGGCATTAATGTGTATCCTACTGACAACGAGTCTCCGAAATATTCTGATTTTATAAACACAAGCCATATTTTTTTAATCAATGCTATAATATACAATGTTGTCAAAGTAAATATTTATTGCTTTGTTTATACAAATATTACTGAGAGTTACACACATAGGTAGGATATAGGGAAAAGAGTAGGATAGCCATATTCTCTTGGGGTGCAATATCAGCAAAATCATGGAAATTTTAATTTAAAGTGACTGTTGATGGAACATTAACTTTGAAACTAGAAAGACAAGAAAAGGTGTTATTTACTTAAAATTAAACATTTCTGGAAGTTGGGAGTACTGTCAAGTCCTTAAAACTCCTTCTGCATATGAGTGAGGAGCAGAATTCAGATCCCTCACCCACGTAAATGTAACCCAGCTAGTGGTCAGCCTCTAATGACAGCACTTGGAAAGCAGATACAAGGGATCCATGAGAAAGATGTCTAGGCAGTCACACCAGCAAGCACTGTGTGTAACTGAGAGACAACCTTGATGAAGAAGATGGAGAGCAATCCAGAAAATCCAGATAACCGGACTCTGGATAAGAATGTCCTATCTTTCCAAACATGTATGCACATATGCACCTGCAAATAAGTGAACACATAGTGCTTACCACACAGAGACATGAACAACAAAAACCTAAAAGTGATTAAAATAAGGAAACAATGTAAGTGCTGGGGAGTGGTGGAGCGCCCCTTTAATCCCATCACTAGGGAGGCAAAGGTTGGCAGATCATTGAGTTCCAGGTGAGTGTAATCTATAGAGTGAGTTCTAGGACCGCCAGCGATACACAGAGAAACCCTGTCTTATAAACAAAACTAAACAACAAAACAAAAGCAAAAAAAAATCCAAAGGAACAAACAAAATAAAAACAAAAATGAAAGAAAAAAAGCAAAACAAACAAACAAAAAAAAAAAAAAAAACACAAAATGTGAGCCTTAGCAAGTCACGTTATAATCATAAAGATACCAGAAAACAGTTTTGCTCAAAATGCTACTTGCAGAGCATTTCCAGAAGCCAAGCCTACTGCTACTGATTTCTAACATGAAACAACTTGCTCATTTCTCTTACCTGTCTGTTCTCATAATTTTATTTATCTTATCTTCTCCACTTCTACAGAGATTGTTGTGTAGGTACTGGTAATCAGAGTTAGGTTGCCTAGGATCAAAGTGTGCAAAAGCAATTGATAGAGGTTAAATCTAAAGTATGAAGTTCTTGCGAGTGCCACTTCAGTGTCAAGCTCTGGCTACACTCCCAAATGAGTAAGACAGTCAATGGAATCAGTGCAGAACTTGAAGCAAGAGATCTACATGACACAGGCCAAAGATTTATTTGTGAAACTCAACTTTAGTTTTTATTTTTGTTAAACATTATTTTTAATATTTGGTGAGTGAAAATGTTTTAGCAGCTAGCACATGGAATTTGTAGGAAAGATGGTTTTCTATATTTGTCTAAACTGAATATCAGAAAAGAGTGTAATTCTGTTTTACTTAAAGCAGCTTCCTACTTGATACCCTATGAGCATATACAGAGGGAGGAAGTCCCCCTCAGGAACAGTCATAGGGGAGGGGAATAAGGGGAAATGGGAGGGAGGGAAGAATGGGAGGATACAAGGGATGGGATAACCATTGAGATGTAACAAGAATAAATTAATAAAAACTTTTAAGAAAAGCAGCTTCCTTTGGAGCTGAAGTTCATTCATAAAATGTGTCCATTAAATTGAAGTTCATTGAATGATCGTACTCTAGAATGTAGTAGTGTAGTACAGTAATTCTGTCATTTCTATGGTTGCAAATGATGAACTGCTACTGAGGTTAATGGTATGGCTGCCAGGAGCTATTTTCATTTTATTCAGACCCATGAACAAGTAGTCTGGCTCTATCTAATTGTTAACCATTTATGAGGACATAAGCCTTCTCCTGGATATTTTTTTTTTTTTTTTTTTTTTTTTTTTTTTTTTTTTTTTTTTTTTTTTTTTTTTATTATTAATTTATTCTTGTTACATCTCAATGTTTATCCCATCCCTTGTATCCTCCCATTCCTCCCCCCCCATTTTCCCATTATTCCCCTCCCCTATGACTGTTCCTGAGGGGGATTACGTCCCCCTATATATTCTCATAGGGTATCAAGTCTCTTCTTGGCTACTTGCTGTCCTTCCTCTGAGTGCCACCAGGTCTCCCCCTCCAGGGGACATGGTCAAATGTGAGGCACCAGAGTATGTGAGAAAGTCGTATCACACTCTCCACTCAACTGTGGAGAATATTCTGACCATTGGCTAGATCTGGGAAGGGGTTTAAAGTTTACCTCCTGTATTGTCCTTGGCTGGTGCCTTAGTTTGAGCGGGACCCCTGGGCCCAAATCTGCCTATCATATTGTTCTACTTGTAGATTTCTAGGACCCTCTGGATCCTTTTATTTTGCTGTTCTCCCATGCGTCTCTCATTTAGAGTCCTAATAGGATGCCTTCCCCTCTGTCCCAGTTTCCTGGTAAGTGAAGGCTTTCGTGGGACATGCCCCTTGGGCTAGTATGCAGATATAAGTGAGTATATACCATTTGATTCTTTCTGCTTCTGGGTTAACTCACTCATTATGATCATTTCTAGCTCAATCCATTTATCCACAAATTTCGGGAATTCCTTGTTTTTAATAGCTGAGTAGTATTCCATAGTGTATATGTATATTAAGTCAATGTTTATGCCACCGTACCATAAAGCATTAAATGAGGGTCTAGAAGCTTCAAAATGTTTGATTTTCATCACTGCTGAAGATTGTAGGCATACTAGGAAGAAGCTACTTTACCGCATTCACACTGGGGTTTTATCTTCAGGTATATGGTGAAGATAATTTTTCTTGGTGTTATGCTGTTCTTTCAGAGACCAAAGGATGAATTACAAATTATTCCAAATGAAATGTAATCACAGGGAATATTTCGTGATATGATCAATAACCAACATTTTGTAGAGTACCTCTCTGTGTGCCCCCCCACAGATTTAAGACATTTAAATATTTAATTTATTTAAGTTCTCAGTACAAATATACATTTTGTAAAAAAACTGATTTTTACACATTCCGGAGGCTAAGAAGTCAAAGGGTAAAGTTTCATTTCCTGTGACTGACTGCCTATAACTTCATAGACATGTGTCTTAAGAATGCTGCCTTGCTTGGCTGAAAAATAGTTCTGTGGAATTGTTCACAAAAACATGAATCTTATTCAGGATTTGTCTGTGTTCATTACTTAAATGCCTCCCAACTCCCTCACTTTCAATATCATTCCTTTGGGGTTAGGAGTTCAGCATATTGCTTATTGGAATACAGAATATTGTAGGACATCCACTGATAAAGAATTTGTAGTCAAAAGGTTTCCAATATCTATAAGATGAATGTATTCTTCAGTTCTCCCAAGATTTGCATTTATTTCACTTAACTTCTTATGCAAAAATTATGCACAGTTGTGTCTTTTGATGAGGATATCAAGTCATTACACACACACACACACACACACACACACAAACACACACACACACACACACACACACACACACACACACAAAGAAAAACCACTGGGGAGGATACTCAAGAAAGCTCAAAGATGTCTCATGTGACACAATTCTGTTACTCCTTAGCATATAACCAAAGGACTACTTATCCTACTCCATAGATACTTGCTCTGCTATATTCTGTGCTGATGCACTCAAAACACCTAGAAAATAGAAGCACATGCCCTTCAATTGATGAATGGCCAATGAAAATTTGTCCAATATACACAGTGAAATTTTATTTACTGATTAAAAACATGTCATTAAATTTGCAGGTGAAATGATGGAACAAAAAAGATTATATTGAATTAGGTCCTCAAGCCCCAGAAGGACAAATAAATCATGTTTTTTCCTAGGTGTGACTCTGAGCTCCAAATTTTTATGTGAGTCTGTAACCTAGGATAGCCACAGAATCCAGGAACTCTAGATAGGGAGTTAGTATGCAAGGGCTATGAGGAAGGAGTAGTGAAATGGAGAAGTGATTGACCTGGGGAAATACAAGGTAGGCCAATACAGAAAGAGAGAGAGAGAGGAAGGGGGTAGTGGTGAAAAATAACACTAAATGTGTTTGAGGAAGCCTAGAGTAACATCAGTTTATTTTCATTAAAAAATGTGGTGTGTGTGTGTGTGTGTGTGTGTGTGTGTGTGTTTATTTGACCATGTCGCCTGAATGGGGAGACCTGGTGGCACTCAGAGGAAGGATACCAGGCTACCAAGAAGAGACTTGATACCCTATGAGCATATAAATGGGGAGGAAGTCCCCCTCAGTCACAGTCATAGGGGAGGGGAGTAAGGGGGAAATGGGAGGGAGGAAGAAATGGGAAGATACAAGGGATGGGATAACCATTGAGATGTAATATGAATAAATTAATAAAAAAAAAAAGAAGAGAAAAAAGGTCAGAACTTACATGAACTTTGAACATTTGGTGTGATAATGGTCCCACCACTGTGGCATAATCAATCTAATGAACAAGGAAGATATTATCTCTTCTCGTTGTTGATCAAAAGAGTCTGAAAGACTATAAAAAACAATATATTTGTGGCTCTTTGTTGCCTTCCAGATCTTGAAAGAAATGCCTGGTTGCTGAAGGCATTACACACTCTCCACACAGGACCTGGACTTTAATTTGTATTCCTTGAATATTTCAATGGGGATGATATAACAGCATAAAGATAAAGAATGCATTGCTTCTAATGATTAGATTATTATTCAGTCTTTATGAAATATATTAGAGGATGCACAAGAGTTCTGAGCTTATCGTTGAGGGTGATAAATAACGCAAATCTAGCAAAAGTAGAATAGTTAATAGCACTAACAAATAAATTAATCTTTACAGATGTTTTCCACCTCAGGAGAAGGTATAATTATATATTCATATTCATTTTTATGAAAAAGTGTAGTATATTCTTTTTAGAAGCAAGAGTTTCTATGAAGTAGAATCCTATGAAAAATTCCTTGAGTAATTATAAATTTTAGCTTTGTATATTAGGAAAATAAATATGTATTTAATTATATATGAAACTGAAACTATATATATATATATATGTGTATAGATACATATATATGTGAACATATAATACATATATGTGTGCATGCCTGTATGTATAAACACATTAATATGTACATATTTAATATGCATGTATGTATGTTTAAACAAACATGTATATATTATGAAAGTGAAACATATACAGTATATATATGTATGTCAATATATACATATATATAAACACATATTTATACTCATATATTGTATTTATTTTACTAGATACATCGTACAATCTGTATTTTTTCAGTTTTATGATTATTATGAGGCTATTTTTCTCTAAACAGAATTGCCTCCATGATAACATGACTTAGCATATATTAATAATTTCTAAGGAGGAAGAAGCTGGAAATTTAACGTATAAAAATTAGAAGTCACACAATGAAATAAACATAATTCAAATAATCTTATTCCTTTTATTTCTTTAACAATATTTTCCTCCTTATGCATGACATTTGAGCAGACAATAACATTTTTAAATTAAATTTAAACTGATAACATTATTCTTTTTTTAATTTTATTTTATTAATTTATTCATATTACATCTCAATGGTTATCCCGTCCCTTGTATCCTCCCATTCCTCCCTCCCTCCCATTTTCCACTTACTCCCCTCCCCTATGACTGTGACTGAGGGGGACTTCTTCCCCCTGTATATGCTCATAGGGTATCAAGTCTCTTCTTGGTAGCCTGCTATCCTTCCTCTGATTGCTCCCAGGTAGCCACATTCAGGGGACATGGTCAAATATGAGGCACCAGAGTACATGTAAAAGTCATACCCCACTCTCCAATCAACTGTGGAGAATGTCCTGTCCATTGGCTAGATCTGGGTAAGGGTTTGAAGTTTGACAAATGGTTGAACTAGAAATGATCATAATGAGTGAGTTAACCCAGAAGCAGAAAGACTTAAATGGTATATACTCACTTATATCTGCATACTAGCTGAGGGGTATGTCCCATGAAAGTCTTCACTAACTAGGAAACTGGAACAGAGGGGAGGACATCCTATTGGGACTCGAGATGAGAGAAGCATGGGAGAATAGCAAAGTAGAAGGATCCAGAAGGTCCTAGAAACCTACAAGAAGAACATTATGATAGGCAGATTAGGGCCCAGGGGTTCTGCTCAAACTATAGCACCAGCCAAGGACAACACAGGCCAATAACATTATTCTTGATAGTAGAGTTTTGCTATTATTATATGTGGATAGTTAGTTGTACAGAGAAAAATGTGTATTATTGTCACTTCATGATAACTCATGTGCTAGGTGTGTGTGTTTGTGTGTATTGGTTTGTATGTAAAATTTCTTAAGAATGAGAGGTTGGAAATATACTTTTTAAACAAAACACTAAGCAAAAGTACAAGACTAATCCAGCATGTATTACCAATAAGCTGTTATACTAATAAGCACTTATTTTCAATAAAGATTACATTTTATATGTTTTGAATATTTTACATAATCAGTTAAATAATTTTCTCTGTTCACCTCTCAAATACAAACTCAAATTGTCTTATTCTGGGTATCTCTTATTGCCTTTGACAGAATCCATATTCTCAAGACACAATTCATGTTTTAATTTAGCAGTAAACATGATGCAGAAACCCATGACTTATTCACTGACAAATAAGAATTATTTAGACAATCTAAAAATATGAGCTGTTGAGCAAAAATTTTGTCTGATACTATAATTACAAAATTGCATTGTCATACATAATGTTATAGATTTCTTTTATAAAATAAAGCACAAGTACTAGAATACAAATAGAATCTTTTAATTAAACACGGATAATATTCTTTCACTGGATAAAAAAGGATATATGCAAAAGCTATAAAAGGTTTTCAACAGTAAAGAAGAAGCAACCATCAACTTAATATGACACATTAAATATATATATTTATTAATATTATTTATTAGCAATATGTATTTTATTTTATTTTTTTTTCAGTTTTTTTTTATTAATTTATTCTTGTTACATCTCAATGTTTATCCCATCCCTTGTATCCTCCCATTCCTCCCCCCCCATTTTCCCATTATTCCCTTCCCCTATGACTGTTCCTGGGGGGGATTACCTCCCCCTGTATATTCTCATAGGGTATCAAGTCTCTTCTTGGCTACCTGCTGTCCTGGGACAGAGGGAAAGGCATCCTATTGGGACTCTAAATGAGAGACGCATGGGAGAACAGCAAAATAAAAGGATACAGAGGGTTCTAGAAATCTACAAGTAGAACAATATGATAGGCAGATTTGGGCCCAGGGGTCCCGCTCAAACTAAGGCACCAGCCAAGGACAATACAGGAGGTAAACTTTAAACCCCTTCCCAGATCTAGCCAATGGTCAGAATATTCTCCACAGTCGAGTGGAGAGTGTGATATGACTTTCTCACGTACTCTTGTGCCTCACATTTGACCATGTCCCCTGGAGGGGGAGACCTGGTAGCAATATGTATTTTAAAGTTGACTTGTCTCTGCTTTTTACTCTATATAGTAATGTTAATTTTGCATATAATATAAGCTATTAAGTCATATTAAAATATCTTATAACTAGTAGTCTGTTTTGAGAGTACATTTTCAACATAAAATACTATTTTTATTCTATTCATCAAGTGCTGTTTCATCAATATGCTGATTCCTCCTAATAACTTATGTAAATAAATTAATTATTTCCAGGCATTCTAGCATTAAAGGGCTTAGATTTATATACTTTCATCTTTCTTTTTTTATTAAATACTTTTTGTTTTTACATATACATTTATATTATTACTCACGTATATAATAAAATACCTACAGCAAGAAGAACTAGGAAACAATCAGGAACTATGGTGACGCACATCTTTAATCCAAGCACTGGGAAGGAAGGCAGAAGCAGGTGGATCTCTGTGAGTTCAAGGCCAGGGAGTTCCAAGGCAGTTATTAAGTGGGTTATATACTTTTGATTAACAAAGATGTGTGGGAGCTAACTATAAATAAATATTTTTGTACTTTTAGAGTGAAAAATAACAGTTTTCATTTCTATGCAGTCTGAAAAAAATTATTATATTTCATGTTTATTTTCAATAGAGTCCTCAGAATGCTTATGTGTTGTGGTGGAATTTTAACCAAGTAACATGGCTGCTCTGGCAAGGAATCAATTCCCAAACCACCTAGGTCTATACGATCTGTGTGAAATTACACACTCTCTCTATGACAGGATGATCTTTCTGAGATAAAGACATTCCCTTAGTGCACGCCTTTAGTATCAAAAAATGAAGGTAAGGTCAGTTTTTAGAAGGAAGCTGCCATGTCTGAAAGTGACATTTAGTGGAGGGGAAGAAAAATGTGATGAAATAGAGAAAGATTTGCTGAATAAGTCAGAAATAATATATGTCCAACTCTCAAAAAAAAAAAAAAAAAAAAAGACAACAAAGAAAGGCCACATAAGAGCAGCACAGGGAGAGAGAAAATAGTTTTTTAACCAAGAATTGATTACTGGTGCCTTTACTGATTTCGTACATAGATTAATTTCTGCTATAATCAAGGCACTATGACATCCAGATGTGAGACAGGGACTAATGGAAACCTTAGCTTTTGTAGATGGAAATGCAGAGGGTAAAATAATTCTTAGATCTTTAAAAGCTGGATCAGCCTCTATAGATAATTGGATAAGAACTACTGATGATATTGACTGTAATGACTATGCAGGTAGCAAGCAATATCCAATAATCCTTAATGTCAAAAATGTCCACTATTTTCATTGTGGGAGACAAGGACTTTTAAAAAGGGATTGTAGGCAAGGCGTCCCTAGATACGTCTCCAGATAACATTAGTCTTCCAGTGTTTGTGTAAGGTATGGTAAGGTAGGCAATGGATTACTGAATGCATATTAGCAAGAGACATGTGAAGTAATCTCAACAACAGCAAAGTCCCCATAAGATAATATTTTAAATATGAGAAACTCCGTTAGGGGGTTCAATCTCTCCCTGGCAACACTGTGCCTGATGTTTCAGCAATGCAAAGAGCAACTAGAGAAAACTAAACTAGATATGGAATATCTAACACATGCTATGGATGAAACACTACCCTACACTTAGCCATCAGCAAAAATTTCACATCACCAAAAAATTCACTGCTATAAAAAAAAAAATTGGAGTTCATGGACTTCTACATTCAAAGACAGTAGGAATGGTTTTTAGGAAGAAGTAGCCTAACACCTCAAAAATCCATTGTTCATCCAGGAACTATAAAGGAAGACTTCAATTGAGAGATTGGGAATAAGGATTCTGTAAAGAAAAATATGCACTTTTAAGAGGGAGACAGTACATGAAAAACTTTACTTTCCAAGAAAGTGGGTCAGAAGAGAGGACATCCTATTGAGACTTTAGGCGAGAGTAGCATGGAAGAATAAGGAAATAGTAGGACCCACAGGGTTCTGGAAACCTTCAAGAACAACTTTATGACAGGCAGATCTGGGTCCTGAGGTCCTTCTCAAACTAAGGCACCAGCCAAAGAGAATATAGGCAGTAAACTTCAAACCCCTACCAAGACCTAGCCTACGATCATGATATTCTCCACCGTTGAGTGGAGAGTGAGATCTGACTCTCACACGAACTCTGGTGCCCCTTTTCTGACCACGTCCCCTGGATGGGGAGGCCTGGCAGCACTCGGAGGAAGGATAGCAAGTTACCAAGAAGAGACTCGATATTCTAAGAGCATATATAGGGGAAGGAGGTCTCCCTAAATCACAGACATAGGGGAGAAGAGAAGGGGGGAAGTGGGAGGGAGGGAAGAATGGAAGGAAACAGGGGAAGGGCTAACAATCGAGATGTAATATGAATAAAATAATAAATGAAAAGAAAATACTGACAAAAAAAAAGAGGGAGACAGGAGTGTCCAGCTTTTAATATGTTAAAAGCAAAGCAACTCCTGCTAAAGATATTTTTATATAACTATGTTTCTCTTAGTTTCTCTCTTAACTTGGCTATCACACAAATAATTTAGACTTTTATATTTGTTTAAAAGTTTCACAAGACAATAGCTGAGGAATTATTACTGTATTTTTAACCCTCTAAGGTAATTTGTCTTCTTCCTAGCAAAAATCTCTCCTCCTTTTAGTTTAATAAAAGGCTCTTTCTCTTACAATAATAAACACTATGTAATAATAACAATTATCAAAATTATTAGAAAAGATTTACATTTGCATATTTGGCATCCTTGGGTAAAGTAGTCTACCATCTATCAGTTCTATCATTCTAAGCAATTTAACTGTGAGACTGTAACTATCTGTCTTCAACCCCACCAAAGACTTGGGCAGGATTAAATATTACCTAAATAATGCAGGCAAATAGCTTCCAAAAGTATAGAAATTTCAGAGATATTTGGCCCCCTAGATAGTCCCCCCAAAATTTTCTACAACACTAGAGCATCTCCTTCTGCCTTAGAATATTTGTCAGCCTTTTCTGTGAAACAATAATTATAAAGGACTTGCCTTCCTTGTCCTTGCAAAACTCAGCAGTCAGCTCTCCTGCATCCAGATTGTCCATTTTTGTCCAGTTAGTCCATCTATAATTGACCTAAAGCCATTATGTCACCCAATGACTTGTTTGCCATATATGACGTCTGTGATGCTCTTTGAATTAGGATGGAGTAGTGGCAGCAGCAGACATGTCTCATTGTTTTAAAAAAAAAAAAAAAAAAAAACACCTTCAGTTAATAAAAATCTTTAAATGCCATATTCTGTAAGTTTCTGAGGTTTTTAAAAGACCATCTGTTTGTTTTATCTGAATATTTTGTTTTTAGCTATTTTTTATTTGTTAATCTATGAAACATATTTTTCTAATTAACTCAAAACTAATATATAAATTGTCGAGAGCTTGACTGTCTGACTGCTAATATGCATTTCTTATTTACCCTAAATAGTTGGTAATATCAGCTTTCAAATGTACTAGAATTTAACATTGCAGTTTTAAGAATTAAACAGGCATCCTTAGCATGTTATAACAAAATATAATCTTCATTCTTTATCAATATATAAAATTTTATGCTAATGTAATATTTTTGGCTTATTAATGTTCTTTGGTCCAAAAGTAGGTTCAATAGTCTACTTTTAGTTATCATTCCTATAACTAACACTTTTAACACAATAACAACCATGTATCACCCACAAATGTTCAAAAACTATCCACCCCATCTTTGAAATGGGGCATAGTTTTCCTAAATTGCTTCCAGCTGATGTGGGATACAGTTTTTCTTTTGGGATGCCCAAGAAAACTGTGAAAAAAAAGGTTACAACTAGAAAGTTAGCTGTAACTTTTACATTCCAGTCTTTTCATTCTGAGAAAGTTCAAAGGCTAACTGAAGTCCTGACTGGAACAGTCTGTGATGATAAACAATCTAACTAGCCATTTTGAAATTGTCCCAGATGTATATTTTTGAAGAAAACAGTTATTGATGTCATCTGTGAAGTTGGGTAACCTGGGCTTTATGTCTTTTCTTTTTTCTTGTTTTCTTTTTTGTTTTGTGTGCGTGTGTGCGTGTGTGTGTGTGTGTGTGTGTGTGTGTGTGTGTGTGTGTGTGTTTGTCTGGTCCTCTTGCTCTGAAAAATACTAACTTTCAAAGGCATTGTACATATGTGTATTTATATATGTACAGACTGTGCACTGAGCACAGTTCAGTTAAAGATGATGTTCTATAAAATAAATTTTATCTATGCCATTTAAAAGTAGTTCAGGATAAGTCATGAGGACAGTGCAGCCAAAGATTTATTGGTCATGTATAGCTGAAGTCCTGGATGGAGACCTTTTCTTTTCGCAGTAGGCCTCAGAGCTGTCCCCATATAGAGGGATAGACAAACTACGTTATCTATTCTGTTTGATCTTTTTGATTTCTTTCTTTTTGTCTGCAGCCAAGATCTTCAGGCGGTTTCCCACTGTCAAATCTGTTTTCATCAGTTGGGATGGAATACATAGCCTTTTGTTTCCTGTTGGGTCAAAAGCACACACTCCTCCCCAACACAATATATTTCTTGTCGTCTGTATCAGAGTGAGGACTAGTATATGCTCGTCAAATTCAGCAGTCCTTGCCAAAATACAGTATATCTTATCAAGTATGGTACTTGTCTCATTTGAAAAATTTAAAGTCAACATAGATGCAAAAATACTAAATAAAATACTTGCAAAACAAATACAGGAGCACATCAAAGATATCATTCATCATGACCAAGTAGGCTTCATTCCAGGCATGCAGGGATGGTTTAATATACGGAAATCCATCAATGTAATCCACCATATAAACAAACTGAAAATAAAAAACCACATGATCATCTCCTTGGATGCAGAGAAAGCATTTGATAAAATTCAACACCCATTCATGTTTAAAGTTTTAGAGAGATCGGGGATACAAGGCACTTTCCTCAACATAATAAAGGCTGTATACAGCAAGCCAATAGCCAAAATCAAAGTAAATGGTGAGATACTTAAGGAAATTTCTCTAAAATCGGGAACAAGGCAAGGCTGCCCACTCTCTCCATATCTCTTCAATATAGTACTCGAAGTTCTAGTCAGAGCAATAAGACAACAAAAGGAGATCAAGGGTATCCAAATGGGAAAGGAGGAAGTCAAATTATTCCTCTTTGCAGATGATATGATAGTGTACATAAGTGACCCTCAAAACTCCACCAGAGAACTCCTAAAGCTGATAAACACCTTCAGCAAATTGGCTGGATAAAAAATTAACTCAAAAAAGTCTGTAGCCTTCCTATACACAAATGACAAGCTTGCAGAGGAAGAAATTAGGAAAACCACACCCTTCACATTAGCCACAAGCAATATAAAATATCTAGGAGTTACCCTAACTAAGCAAGTGAAGGACTTGTATGAAAAAAATTTCAAAACTCTGAAGAAAGAGATTGAAGATGACCTGAGAAGATGGCATGATCTTCCTTGCTCATGGATCGGGAGAATTAACATAGTAAAAATGGCCATCCTACCAAAAGCAATCTACAGATTCAATGCAATCCCTATCAAAATAACTACACAATTTTTTAAAGACATTGAAAGTTCAATTCTGAACTTCATATGGAAAACAAAAAACCCAGAATAGCTAAAACAATCTTGTACAATAAAAGGTGCTCCAGAGGAATCTCCATACCTGATCTCAAACTGTACTATAAAGCAATAGTAATTAAAACAGCATGGTACTGGCACAGCAACAGGCTGGTTGATCAGTGGAATCGAATTGAAGACCCAGATATGAATCCACACACATAAGGTCACTTGATTTTTGACAAAGAAGCCAAATCCATTCAATGGAAAAAGGATAGCATCTTCAACAAATGGTGCTGGTCTAATTGGAGGTCTATGTGTAAAAAAATGAAACTGGACCCATATTCGTCACCTTGCACAAAACTCAAATCCAAGTGGATTAAAGACCTCAACATAAAACCAGAGACACTAAGCCACTTAGAAGAAAAAGTGGGAAAGAGCCTGGAACATATTGGCACAGGAGACAACTTCCTGAACAGAACACCAACGGCCCAGGCCTTAATGTCAACCATTAATAAATGGGACCTCATGAGGCTGAGAAGCTTCTGTAAGGCAGGAGACACTGTCAAGAGAACAAAGCGACAGCCTACAGACTGGGAAAAAATCTTCACCAACCTACATCTGACAAAGGTCTAATATCCAAAATATATAAAGAACTCAAGAAATTAAACACCACCAAACCGAATAACCCAATTGAGAAATGGGGCTTGGAACTAAACAGAGAATTCTCAACAGAGGAGTATCAAATGGCTGAGAAACACTTAAAGAAATGCTCAACCTCCTTAGTCATCAGGGAAATGCAAATCAAAACAACTCTGAGATTCCATCTTACACCCATCAGAATGGCTAAGATCAAAAATTCAAGCGACACCACATGCTGACGAGGATGTGGGGAGAGAGGAACACTCCTTCATTGCTGGTGGGAATGCAAACTAGTACAGCCACTTTGGAAATCTATCTGGTGCTATCTCAGAAAAATGGGAATAGGGCTTCCTCAAGACCCAGCTATTCCACTCCTTGGAATATACCCAGAAGATGCTCCAGCACACAACAAGAAACTTTGCTCAACCATGTTCATAGCAGCCTTATTCATAATAGCCAGAACATGGAAACAGCCTAAGTGTCCCTCAGTAGAAGAGTGGATAAAGAAACTGTGGTACATATACACTATGGAATACTACTCAGCTATTAAAAACAAGGAATTCCCGAAATTTGTGGATAAATGGATTGAGCTAGAAATGATCATAATGAGTGAGTTAACCCAGAAGCAGAAAGAATCAAATGGTATATACTCACTTATATCTGCATACTAGCCCAAGGGGCATGTCCCACGAAAGCCTTCACTTACCAGGAAACTGGGACAGAGGGGAAGGCATCCTATTGGGACTCTAAATGAGAGACGCATGGGAGAACAGCAAAATAAAAGGATCCAGAGGGTCCTAGAAATCTACAAATAGAACAATATGATAGGCAGATTTGGGCCCAGGGGTCCCGCTCAAACTAAGGCACCAGCCAAGGACAATACAGGAGGTAAACTTTAAACTCCTTCCCAGATCTAGCCAATGGTCAGAATATTCTCCACAGTTGAGTGGAGAGTGTGATATGACTTTCTCACGCACTCTGGTGCCTCACATTTGACCATGTCCCCTGGAGGGGGAGACCTGGTGGCACTCAGAAGAAGGACAGCAAGTAGCCAAGAAGAGACTTGATACCCTATGAGAATATATAGGGGGACGTAATCCCCCTCAGGAACAGTCATAGGGGAGGGGAATAATGGGAAAATGGGGGCGGGGGAGGAATGGGAGGATACAAGGGATGGGATAAACATTGAGATGTAACAAGAATAAATTAATAAAAAAAAAAAGAAAAACAAACAAAAAAAAAGAAAAATTTAAAGTCAATAAATCATCATTTAATCTATTTTGGAGAGATGTTTTATCTCCCTTCTGTTTTACGACAATCTTTTTAAAATTATTGTTAGGTCTTTTTATAATTGTATGACCAATATGATAATAGTTATGTCTGTGACAGGTTTTAGATCATCAAAAATTGTTGTATTTTGATGCATATACATGTTGAGGCACCATTAGGCCCAACTGGCAAGAGCATCTCCAAGACCATCATCATCGCTAACAAATGTAGACACTTAGATTATACTCTTCAGCATTTGAGGCAAAAGGCCATTGGAATTTTGAATAAGAACCTATGGCATGGTATTTATATTTCAACTCTCTAATCTCTGTGATATGGAGCACATACACCATTTTATGACCGTGTTCTAAGGCAACGCAAAAGAGAATATGTATTTCTAACTTAGCATGTAGACCTCCATTCAGTATTTGAACCTTGCCAATAAATACCCAACATCTACTCAGACCATGTTGGCCTACAGCTGAAGGCTTTCTATCCAGCATGCCAATGGCCTGGCCTTTTGCAAAATTTTCAAAACTTTGTGCATTTTTTCATCCAGAGCTACTTCTTTTGCAGTTATTTAAGTTCCAGATTGGATTTCTCTGAAGGTTCCCTATTTTGGTTCAAAGATTCCTCCATCCTCTGTCCTATGTAATTTAATTTACATCTAATTTTTCAGTCTCTTCTTTCCTTAAGTCTTTCTTATCTTGATCTCTTCAAAAGAGGATGTAAAAAAAAAACAAAAAAAAAAACAAAAAAAAACTAAAATTCTTTGAAAGAATTATTAGTACACTCAGAGAAACAAATTCAAACGGAATCCAGCACCACTGTGTCGTTGTGGTTTCTGTCTTTAGCAATATTGAAAATGACTTCTCCCTAAAGACTATGTTCTAGACTCAGCTTCTCTCCTAGACCTTACCAGTTCAGATGTTTGAGACTTCTCAGTCAGCTTATGGCTCCTGCTTCCAAAGAGAGGCTTTTTTCCTCCCTCGTTGGATCCTACCCCACTCTGGGAAGTTATGGCTCCACAAGTGTTTGCTCCTCTGGCCAGCATTAGTCAGGTCAGCAAAAGCCCCTTCGCCAAAGGATTTAGCTTCCTGCCTTGGTAAGGAAGGTCTGGCTTTGAGGAGCTTGCTTATGTGAAGAAGCCATTTCTTTTTCTACTTAAAGGAACAGCCTTTCTGGCATTTATATGTATCAATTTTGTTTTTCTGTAGCTGGCTGGAGGCTTTGCTGCTCTGTAGGGGATCTAATCAGGAAGCCCTGAGCTCCTGCCTTAGAAAATGTGGTTGCTCTCCTTAGGAACAGGACTAGGAAACTGCTCTGTAGTTTTACTTTCTATGTAAGTCCGGCTAGATTTGTGTAAGTTCTGCCCCTCCCCTCCGTTGGGTACAACTTATTAAAGATATTTTTATAAAACTGAGCTTGTTTCTCTTAAATTCTCGTAACTTGGCTATAACACCAATAATTGAGACTTTTATATTTGTTTAATAATAAGCTTCACAACACAATAGCCGAGCCGATTAGACTCTGGATTCCTAAAGACACTGGATTCTAGAAAGAAAGAAAAAAAAAAACTGACTTTAGATGTGTTTGAACATGAATATACAATTCAGGGAATGTGTTACGTTGGGCAAAAGGGTTTTGCCTGTATTTCCACAGGTGAAGAAAGACTATAGGTTCCATCAAAACTGATTAGGATCTGATCTGACTAAAAACAGCTTTCACATGAAAGCCATGACTCAAGGATAACAACGAAAACTGATCCCTCCTCATGGGGACAGCTCAACAAACTGGCTGAAAAAGACAGAATGTTCGTCAGACAGGCCGACTAGAAAACCTTGATGCTGAAATAGACATTTGCTAAAGAACATATGAGCAGGACTGCAGTAAGAAGGGATAATTTTGTTAATGTGTCTTCATATGGACATTTGACTATTAAGTTTATGAGATTAATAATTGTTTCCTTTATAATAGCTAAACTGTGTGCAAATTTTAGCTAATACAAAAAGAAGAGGAGAATAGCTACATAAATATTGTAACTGGTAAATAACACTAAATTTTAGGTAAAAAAAAAAAAAGATAAGACTAAAATATAAAAGAAGCAGTTCCTATGTACTATAAGTTCACTGTTTAAGTTGTTACTCTTCTCTATAAAAGTTTATTTTTGGAACAGATTTGATTGTGGTAAATAATTGTAATGGTTTACATAGGTGATCAAAGGATCATGGGAAAAACAACTCAGATAAAAATATATTTCCTTGGATTTTTTTTCCTATTATTTGCAAACATTTTAGTAGTTTTGATTTAAGATCTTCTTTGTTTAAAGAGTTTTAAATTGCTTAGATGTCACTTGGTTAATTTAAGGTACTTAAAGGCAAAACTAGGATGATCATGTTGAAAAATTATTTCTGACAGTTTTAGGGAAACTTTAACTTTACAGATTATAAATAATAAGTGAGTTTCAGCAAACTATTTCTCCTTCCTGAGCACAATTTTCCCAGTAGTAATAGCTACTTCAGTCTTTTTTATTGGTTTGAAATAATTATACATTAGTTTCAACTAAAGTAAATGCTTTACAAGAAGCATCATCTTCCTTATTTATTATTCTCTGGTTCTTGTAATTTTTAAAATGACTACTTATTTCATGGTACATTCTTACTTCTTCTGGTTTTATTGACTAGATGTTTCAATTCTCTCTTTTTTTTTTTTTTTTTTGTAGAATGAGATAAAATGATATCATTAAAAAATAGGAAGTTTTTGAATTCTCTCTCTCTCTCCCCTCTCTCTCTCTCTCTCTCTCTTTCTCTCTCTCTCTCTCTCTCCATGTGTGTTTGTGTATGTGTTGTGTATGCATGTGTGAGTGTTTATGGGGGTGTACCCTGATGTAATTATAGTTGAGCAAATATCTACACATCTACATTTTTATCTGTCTCACAAAATATTGAAAACCATGTGGTTTTTTTTTTTTTTTTTTTTTTTTTTTTTTTTTTTTGCTATATGCTTAATTTTGGATCAACAAAGACATTTAAAGTCAATATTTATAAATCACAATATGTAAAAAAGAAAATATTTGGTTCTTGATAGTGAGAAAAATGACAAATGGTAACAAATGACACTAAATGGACACTCAGCATTCAATTCTTTTCAGCCTGGATAATGCATCTGTTCAGACCCAAAGCGAAACACAGCAAGAAAATATGAGATATTTTTAAATTCAGTAATTTCTATCACCATGGGACTTTCTAATGGCTCTTGACATTATATCTGAAAGTTCTAAATATCATTGTGGCTGAATCTTTTATGAACTATCCAGTCTGTTGGAAGCAGAGATAAATGAGGCCATCAACCCATAAATGATTTCTATTCCACATGGTGATTTAAAAATGAATTTCAGCTTACATTTGAGGATCTGAATAAAGAAACAGCTTCCTTCACAGATTCCACATATCAACATGGACGATCAATAATGTGCTGCTGCATTTGAGAAATGTTCCACACTGTCCAAGATAAAGAACTTAGTAACAAAGAAAAGACAGACTACTCTGTAAGAGTCATGATGATTTTAAATAATTATCTTTAGTAAAACCAGTAGGAACTTAGAGATGTAGTTTCTGATAATTTAGAGAAAATGTACAAAATATGTTTTAATTTTTACTAGCAAACTGTATCTTTAAAACTTTGCTTTTTAAAATGGCAATATTCTTCACTATGTGCTCTAATACCTGACATTGCCAATTGTTAGTTTTTGTAACTTCAATGATAACAAATTTCAGTTTTGTGGCTTTTGAAGGAGCCCTTATGTGAGATGACGATACAAGAATCCACATAATTCCATCTTACTGCTACCTCCCATTATGACCATTGATTTTTCTGTAGTCAATACAGGACTGCTTTTATCATTGTCAAGTTACTAATTTTTATGTTCTTTCTTACTGCCAAGTGTTCTATAGTTTCTCTGAGTCAATTTTAAATGTTATGAAAAAGTGACATTTATCTCATTGTGGCTATGCACGTTGAGATTTTCACCCCAAGTAGAACTCTGGATT
Source organism: Acomys russatus (assembly GCF_903995435.1). Lineage (NCBI taxonomy): Eukaryota > Metazoa > Chordata > Mammalia > Rodentia > Muridae > Acomys > Acomys russatus. The sequence continues at coordinate 46,923,559 of NC_067151.1, read as the reverse complement.
CTCTTTTTGCTTCCCCTCTAAATAGTACATAATTCTCTTGGGCTTAGGAAGAGTTTTTTTTTTTTTTTTTTCTCATATCATGATTTTTTCTCTTTAATTTCAACAACTGTAACATATGATAACTTTCTTACCACCAGGCCACATTTTTAAATAGTTATTTTTTATTTTAGTGATTAATTTATTTAAATTTTTTGTATATTTAGTGAGTTTCATATATAAATCATTTATATTCTTTCAAATATCCTCATTTTACTATTATTACACATTAATGTTTTCATAATCAGTTAACATATACTATAACTTTAAAACTAGATGAGAGAAGCATGGGAGAATGGCAAAGTAGAAGGATCCAGAGCGTCCTAGAAACCTACAAGAAGAACATTATGATAGGCAGATTTGGGCCTAGGGGTCCCACTCAAATTATGGCACCAGCCAAGGACAATACAGGCAGTAAACTTTAAGCCCCTACCTAGATCTAGCCAATTGTCAGAACATTCTCCACACTTGAGTGGAGAGTGGGATATGATTTTCTCACGTACTCTGGTGCCTCACATTTGACCATGTCCCCTGGAGGGGGAGACCTGGTGGCACTCAGAGGAAGAACAGCAGGTTGCCAAGAAGAGACTTGATACCCATGAGCATATACAGGGGGAGGTAATCCCCCTCAGAAACAGTCATAGGGGCGGGGAATAATGGGAAAATGGGAGGGAGGGAAGAATGGGAGGATACAAGGAATGGGATAACCATTGAGATGTAACAAGAATAAATTAATAATAAAAAATTTTTTAAAAAGTTGAAATTTACCAATTAAGAACTTGCTAGCTGTAATTGTAATCTATATTCAAGCAATTATTTTATAGCTAATAAATAAAATAAGTATCATACTAAGGAGACTCATATATACCTCCAAAATGTCCTATAAAAGCAGGATTCCCTCTTCATAACTTTAAAATAACATTTTTTAAATATTTGTATTCTTTTAGAATATTAATTAGTTTTATCATTGCTGCCGCAAAAAATAACTGACAAAAGCACCTTACAGAAGCGAAAGCTTGAGGTTGTGTCCAGGTCAGGAAAGTCATGGTGGTAAGCATTCATCATGTGGATTCTTCAGGCAAGATACAGAAAGAGGCGGAGCCAATGTTTAGCTCAATCCTGCTCTTCTTAGAGCAGGATTCCTCCACCTGAATAGTACCTTAACACTTAGCGTGAGTCTGCCCATTTCTGTCAATTTAATCCCCAGGGTCTCTTTCCATGGTAATTCCCCAAATGTGGAAATGACATTCAAATTCACCCCCTCAACTTCATAAACCTTATTACGGCTCTCTCGTTCATTTTATACTCATTGTGTTGAAGATAGCACAGGTGAATTTTAGAAGTGAGATGCTATAGCGCTACATTTGTAAAAGTTTCAAATGTAAAATGTAACATGTAAAAAAAAAAAAAAAAGGAGTTTTTGTCTTGTTTTTTGAGAAAGGGTTTCTCTCTGTGGCCTTGGTTGTCCTGGACTCGCTTTGTAGATCAGGCTGGCCTCAAACTCACAGCGATCTGCCTGCCTCTGCCTCCTGACTGCTGGGATTAAAGGCTTGTGCCACCACGCCCAGCCCAAGTTGTATTTTATGATTTACAGCTCCTCACCTGAATATGTACTTATAACTTGCCTATATTATCTCAGAACATTAAAGTCATCAGTCACATATCAATTTCTTTGTTTTTGTTTGGACCATTTAAAATATCACACAAATAATTATTGCTAGAGAATCCTGTTCTTATAACTTGACTTTGCAAATTGTTTTATTTTTTAAAAAATCTTCAAGAAATGCATAATTCATGATGACACTGGCAGCCTTTGTGTGTGCATTTCAATGGCTCACATAGCAAAGGCTTTGTCCCTGGGCAAATGGAACTGGGAAGATTGAGAAGTAGAGTGTAGTGACAGGTACTAGAATCCCTAAAGATGTAGGTTTAAAGGAGTCACTGTTGTCTCAGCACTGTATCTTCTTCTCTATTTTGATTCAGGAAATTGTGAATTTTGTAGGAAAATGGGTGGAACTAGAAACAATTTTCCTGAGTGAGGGAAACCAGACCCAGAAAGACATACATGGTATATACTCTCTTATAAGGGGATATTAGGCCAACATAGACGTCCTCTGAGAGACTCCACACAGTGAGGAATCAGGACAGATGGTAGGACTCACTGCTAGACTCTAGGTGAGAGTGGTATGGAAGAATGGTGAATGGAAGTACTCACCAGGAGACCATAAAGGCTGGTGTATTTGAACCCAGCGGGCCTGTTCAAATTGTTTTATTGACCAAGGACAATGCATGCAGTAAACGTAGATGTCCTGTTCAGATATAGGCAATGAACAGGTTGTGGGGGGAGCAGGGACTGCCTCTCACATGAGCTCTGGGGTCCTCAATTTGATCACTTCCCCTTGGTGGCAAAGCCTGGGATGCACACAGAGGAAGCTGAAGCAGGCTTTGTGGATGAGATCTGATAGGCTGTGGTCATATGGTGGGGGAGGAGATCCCCTTTTGTCAGAAATCCAGGGAAGGGAAATTGCGTGAAAAGGGGAGGGAATGCAAGAACAAGAAGATACTAGTGAGAGGATAACAACCTCCATGTAATCTGAATAAATTACAATGAATTAAAACTAAAAAATAATAATAATATGAGATTCTTATTTTTTTCCTAAAAATAGAAATAAGCATCATAAATCTACAAGAAAACATTTCTGTATGATAGAAATATATAATACATTGCTTTTTGTTACAATTTCTCTTTTTATTAACTCAATTAATTTTATTTGATAGAATAGAGTTGTATATATGTGAGCTTTACATGTCAGAGCACACACATGTAGGTAAGAAGGAAAGTTCTAAGATAGTTTTCTCATTCTAAAAGATGAATTCTGGGTCTAGAAACCAGTTCATCATTCTTGGCAGGAAGTGCTTTTCCCCACTGAGCCATCTTTCTGGCTCCGTGTTTACACATTCTTAAGCTTTAGCTTTGTATGTCTGATTCCTTTGATTTATATAAGAAGGGAGAAATGCATAGAGTTTTGGTTATTTATTTACCTGGTGGATGTAGTTTGGCCTAGTAATATGATTAAAGTATTATTTCAGTAGCCTTTTTCATATATATGATATGTAAAATCATTTTCAGGACCACTAAAATATTTTTCACCTAATTTCCACACCCTTGAAACAAATGGCATATTATCTTAGATTGTTACTCACTTTAGATTTTAATGTGTATTGGCTGATCACAAGAATGGTGACTATACATTCATCTTAAAACAAAATATTATGCACTCAAATAAGCTTGACTTACATTATTTTACCTTCAGCTTTGGAAACACACACAGGGAAAGGACGTTTTGGTTATAATTTATGGTTGAACAAATTTTATAAATCTTTTGAAGTATGTTTTGTGAAAGGTCTTTGATCTGAATTGTGTGTTTGCATGCCGTTTTTGTTATATTTAAAGTCTCCTGTTAGTAACCTCAACTTTTGTCAAATGTTATGCTACAGAAATCATATTGAGAATGTACAGTAGCTACTCTCTGTAGTATAAAATAATGGCTTAAAATTAAATTATTAGCAATGTAATTGTATGCAATTAATCCAAAAATAATATATTAACTCTAATTACAGATATTTTACTACTGAAATGAAGTAAAATAATAATATAATTATAAATAATTTTTATTAAAGGCATTATTATGGAGTTTCAAAATATAATTTTCTTTGAAAGAAATAAAACACTGCTTTTAGTTATTGTACATTTCTTGCATCTTGATAAGTACGTATTATTTAATTAAAACCAGCACTAAAATATATAACAGCTACACATGGATTGATTATTAATATTTTTAAAAGTATTTATACTATAATATATTTCTTTAAATCTTACTTTTAATATCATGTTTTTATATTATTATGAAGCTAGGATCTGAAATAATAAAATTAGGACCAAAAAAGTCAGTTCTGAGGTCATTAAGAATGTACTCAAGGTCCAAAAATGTTTAGATACTTAAGAATAAGCCTAAGCTGGAGACTTGGGCTTTTAAGACTCATTAAGTATTTATCGGGTATTAGCCAAAAGCTTTTGGCAGTATTATGTGCTGCAATGAACTCTGCTTATGGACCTCCATACAAAAAATATCTTTAGGGAGTTGATTGATTTATTAAAGGTGACTTTGTTTTGTTTAGGAAAAGTAGTAACATAATCTTGCTGTCTAAGTTATTTTTTGAAGATAAAGATACAACATTTATTTAGGCCTGGCAAATATACAAATAAACACAGAGGACTGGATATTGTTTTAAAGACATTACCCTGCTTTGCTTTTCATGTGTTCACTACCCCAAATTTCAATGCTGGAAATAAACTTATAGCTCTGAAACCTTGTGTTTGAGGAAATTGTCACTGATGAGTTTTACTCTAAATAAAAACAACTATTGACATAATCATACGCTGTTGATGAGTCATTGAGTATCTGCCACCATGCTAAAATGTCACTAGTAAAATGAATATAGTGTCTACTCTGTGCCATAGGATAAAATGTCAGCAGAGACAGATTTTTTTGTGTACGAACACTGGGTAGACTTCAAGTAGAGAAGAATAATCTTCAAGTTAGTCAGTCTTCTAAAGGTGATAAACCCAGTGTTACTGTGAGTAAAGTCTACATGTTACCAAAAATCCTGGACTTCATAAGTGAAGCAATCTGCTTGTATAAAAACCAATAATCTACATTAAACAAAAACAACTTTCAGATAAAAGCCCCTACTTAATGTTCTTTTGCATTTCAAATTCCTTTTTAATATATTTTATTAATTTATTCATATTACATCTCAATGGTTATCTCATCCCTTGTGTCCTCCCATTCCTCCCTCCCTCCCATTTTCTCCTTACTCCCCTCTCCCATGATTGCGACTGAAGGGGACTTCCTCCCCCTTTATATGCTTATAGGGTATCAAATCTCTTCTTGGTAACCTGCTATCCTTCCTCTGAGTGCCACCAGGTCTCCCCCTCCAGGGGACGTGGTCAAATATGGGGCACTGGAGTTCGTGTGAAAGTCAGATCCATTTCTACCTGCTATACTAGACACAGCCTGAAAATACACTAAAGAAACCAATAACTTTAATGTATTATTAGTACATCATAAAGGTTGAATTTAATATGAGCTTGCAATAAGTTAGAAATACCTTAGTAGAGAACGTCAGTTGAAAATTTGTCTTGATTGTATGGATACCAAAATGTGGCTAGCACCACTCAGTAGCATCTCAGAAAAAATGGGTGTGGCATAATGGGAGTTTTGCTGGGTTAGTGTTTTATCTTGCTTCAAGTTATCTTACCCTATTTTGGCTGCTGCTGATTCCTTAGCTCCTACCAGAGCCAGAGTTTTCCAACTTCCTTCCTTGATTGAGTACCAGCAGTTCTCCAGTAATCCTACAGTTTGGGGGTGCTAGAGAGTAAGTAGTGAAACACCCAGTCTGGTACTGAGCAACTACCAGTTTCTTCCATTAGGTGCAAGACCATCATTGCGGCACTGGTGTGATTGCTAAAATACCTAGCCTCAATGAATGAGCAATGATGGGGAATCTGCCTCTCAGGTGTGAGATAGCTGTTGTTGCTATTTCAATATAAGCTGATGTGTTTTTATTGATTTCCTCCAGAGTCCTAATACACACATGCAGATTATGTTACAGTATAATAATAGCATAGCATGAAAATACTCCCGTACCCCACATAGACTCAAATGAAGTGACACTATTGGGAGGTGTGTTGTTAGGGAAAATAAGTCACTGGGGTTAGCTTTGAGGTTTCAAATGCTATATCCAGGACGTGTTTGTCTCTTCTTTTCCTGGTGTTTGCCAACACAAATATAGATCTCTTAACTACCTCTCCAGCATTATGTCTGCCTGTGGCACCATGTTTCCTGAAATGATGAAAATTGATTAAACTTCTGAAAGATAATCCAGCCCCAATTAAATGTTGTCCTTTATAAATGTTGCTGTGATCATGGCATTTCTTAACACCAAATAAACACTGACTAAGACAGTACCTAAGGTAATATAATATATAGTTATGTAATATATATTATTCATCACAGATAATAACTTTGGTTTTAGTCAATAAAAATAATTAGATGTTTCAAGCCATAGCAGATGTGTTCATTGCTGGGTGTATGTCATTTGCATATTATGAGGAGACCTTCAAGTGGGATCTCCAGCACTACAAAAAAAGTATGTATAAATTTTTGTTTTTGTGTTTTTGTTTTCTTTTTTTAGTTTTATATAAAAAGAAACATGCTTTAGAATATTTTTCTTTCAAATTTTATTTTCATTCAATTTCAGTTGCTTTGATATGCAATTAAATTCTTAGGACCTTTATAAATGATATAATGTCCTACTCTGCTCGGTTTTCTCCTTATTCCTGCCTAGGAATGTTAATGTTAATAACCCTGGCCTTTATGACTCCCTTACATCTTTATCCAATCACAAGTGAAGGATTTAATTTTCTTCATTCTCTTGGATGTGTACCAAATAAAATAACTGATGTGCTTTTTAAATCACTTAAATAGATTCACAGAAGGTGAATCTTAACTGTCACACCTAGAGTCTCCATGCAGTTACAAGATAGCAGCGTGGTCATAGGTCTCCTTACAGAACTGCAGTTAGGATTATCTCTTCGAAGGAAGTGGTGGTGATTAGAACAGGGGAAGGACTTAGCAAAGAGACTGTAGGGGAAAAATAGAGCCCCCAGTCAAGTAGCCAGGGTCTTTCTTGTCTAGAAACTACAAACGTCCTTGGGCTTCTTGGAAGCCTCCCCCTTGCCAGATATCAGAATGATAGACATGTTTGAATGCTCTGACCACTTGTTCTTAATGATTAAGAGTTATCTTTTTAAGTGGTAAGTTGTGGTGGTTTGAATAAAAATGTCTCCCACAGTCTTATAGGAAATGAGGTTATTAGAGATGTGGCTTTGTTGGAATAGGTCTGGCCATATTGGAGGAAGCGTCACTAGTGGAGGGCTTTGAGACTTCAAATGCTCCACCTAGACCCAGTGTCAAATTTTCTTTCTGATATTTGCTTATCTAGATGTAAAACACTCAGCTCCTTCTTCAGCACCACTTCCAGTCTGTGCAGCCATGTTTTCCACCATAACAGTAATGGACTAAACCTCTGAAACTGTAAGCAATCCTCAATCAACTGTTTTCCTTATTAAGCAATAGAAACCCTAGCAAGACATACAGTAATGATGGTAATAGGGGAGTACGAAAGGCCCATTAAGGTGGAGCGAACTAGAAATGGTCATCCTGAGTGAGCTAACTCAGACCCAGAAAGACACATATGCTATACACACACATAATTTGATACTAGTCCTCTGAGAGTCTTCACTCAGGGGGTATAGGGACAGATGCTGGGGCTTGCTATTGGGACTCCAGGTGACAGTGGTACAGAATAATAGCGAGCTAGAAGGACCCAGAGTATCCAGGAACCCTACAAGGAGACCATCAAGGCTGGCAGATCAGGACCCAGGGGGACCTGAAAAACTGGACAATGCTTGCAGCAAACCTAGACCTCCTATTCAGATCTATCCAATGGATGGCGCATTCTCCAGAGTTGTGCGCAAAGTGGGGACTGACTCCATCATGAACTCTGTTGCCTCCTCTTTGACCAATTCCCCTTGGTGAGAAGGCCTGATGGCACTCAGTAGAAGGGGATGCAGGCTACCCAGATGAGACCTGAGAGGCTGTGATCATATGGTGGAGGAGAAGGTCCTCTTCAGTCCCAAATCTAGGGGAGGGGACCTGGGTAAGAGAGAGGGAAGATACAAGTGAGGGGATAACAACTGGGATGTAATCTGAATAAATTATTTCCAAAATAAAAATTAAAAAATTAAAAAGAAAAGACCCATTAAGGGAAAACTTCTGATAAAGAGGATAGAATTTCTGGCATGAGAGGGGACAAAATTCCAGTTGCCTGAGCCAATAGACCTTTGGAATGAAAAAGAACCTAGTAAAGCAGGTTCACTCCAAGTCATGCTAAAGAGATAAGCATTAGAAAGCATAAATATTGTTCATATATATAATGTACATATGCCTATTAACAACAGCATATATGCATGGAAGGTGCACATATGAACTCTCAGAGGCTTTGGAAGCATTCAAGGACGGGTGCAACCCAAAGAGGGACATACCACTGATAAGGGGAAGTAGACGTACAACCCCGTCTATTAAGCAAGAAGCTATTTTCAAAAGATACCTGCTAGCAATGAATAAGAAAGTTTTACAATGGAGACTCAGTGGATCTATTAACCATAATTAGTTCAGGTCTCTTACCAAGAACAGTTGGCCAAATCAAAATGAATTCAGTGGTATCTTTGAAGACTTTTGGTCATATTTTGCTTCCCTTAAAATTTTTTTGTGTTATTGGTCTTTTTTTGTTTACTTTGAGTTCCAATTTTTTGTGGCATCACTTGTATCAGTTTCTGACTTTTGTTCTGTATTGTTTGTTTTTGCTTGCTTTCTGGGTGAGAGGAAAAATAAGTAAAGTTTTAGGTAGCATGTTGTGAAGATAGAGGAAGAATGGAGTTAAGGGAAAACATGACAAAAATATACTGTCTAATAATCCTTTCCAATTAAGAAATAAAATAAAATAAATAAAAATTAAGTAAAAACCACTGAACCATAAAGAAATTTAGAGGGATTTGTACTTGAATTATAAATTCACACTATTATTTCTTTCTTTATATGGATTATCAGGATCTGAATTTAGATCCTTATGCTTGTAATTCAGGGTTTTTCTTTACCCACTGAGATATTTCACTTCACATACTTTTAATATAAGAAATCAGTCCATAGGCTCAATATCACAATAGAAATGATGAAAGAGGGGTTGAAGTTAATTATGTTAGCTAAAATGTTCAGTACTTAGAACTGAATGAATACAGTCTAGTGATCATTGATTGCATATAGTCATCCATTTCTTTCCATTTTATCAAGAAAGGAAATGTATTTGGGAAGAGAAAAGTATTAGAAGCATGTGTAGTGACTATTATTAACTCTGAAATCAATTAAGAATGTCCAAGAGACTGGTAAAACTAAACTTTGAGAGTTTCTCTATTGGAATTTCCAGACAGTTTATAACCACTATGGACTCATCAATGGCTTTCTCCACTGACAAATTTTTGAATATAATTTATGTGCAAAAGAAACTGAAAAATGAAGACTTGTCTTTGGTTGTATAATTTGTCCAGGCTTTCCTCTTATAGCTCCTCTATGATTCCCCTCTAAGATATGGTAAAGAGCAGCATTTTTCACACCATTCTCTTTAGTCTGATATTGTACCTAAGCACAAAAGGCCAAATATGCTGGAACTAAGTCCTTTAAAACTGTTAGATAAAAATATTCTTGTTGTCCTATGGTATTTTTTATAGTGATTCGATGTCTTTCTAAATAAATGCTTTATGAATTATTCCAATGTGATAAAATAATAATTAACAAAACCAAGAAGATAAATACTATCCACATTTTAAAAACGTAAGGAAAATAACATTAATATAGAACATAATTCATTTACTGACACCACATTACAACAAAAAGATAATCTGAGAAAACATTAAACTGAGGATAATGCTTTAATTTTCCGTTGAGTCCTTTTGCCTGAAATGAAGAATGAATTAAGCCAAGAAAGCTTATCTTTGACCCCTGCCCCTAGGAATCCTTGTGTGGTAGGTGCTATGCCTTCACACGGAGAGAGCAATGCCTCATGGAATGCCAAAGAAAGGTCAACATGCCTTAGCATTCTGCTCCTAGGTCATCACAGCCATCATCACCTTCCAAGTATTTTCTGTACGACTGTCATGAACTAAACTACTTCTTTTTTCCTAGGGCCCTTCATTTTGAAGGCTTTTCTGTCACACAAGAAGCTTAGGTATGTATTTGAAATTTCTCTATTAATTCTTTCTCTATACTGATGTCTCTGCATTTAATTTTTGAGGGTAATATTTTGGGTTTTTACTTCCATATTTATGAAAAGTGGGAAAAAGATTTGTCTAGGGAAAAAAATACTTGGAAATCTACTGCACATGCATTGCTTAGGGGACAAAAGAGGGTCTGTAAGGGCCGTTTCACAAATTAATTCTGAGTGGTTGAGCCAGTCCTCACAAGAACATATCTCACTGTGAATGGAGCAGAACTAACAAAAGACCACTTCTAGATGATGAGCTATAACATCTCTTGGCTGTTGCATGATGAAGTCAAATTTCTTTAGGTATAAATACCCTGGCAGGCTTCCCATGCTCCAACTGATGGGCCCACACCCACACACATGCTAATAGCATGATGGGTTGTAAATGTCATAGAGAAATGCATGCATATTTTATACCCATGCGTTCATCATAAGACATTTTCTTACATACACAAAAGAAGCCAATACAATTGTAAAAATACACATCCCCTCTTATATATTTACCACATAGCCTTAAACCTAAAGTTTATGAGGTATCTCTGTAGAGTAGTTAAAAAGATTCTAAGAGCATTAAGTTATGGCTACAAGCTTATGTGGGCCAGGGGTGATGATATGAATAAGAATTGCCCTTGGGACTCATGTGTTTGAGTGCTTGGCTACAGGGAGTGGCACTACTAGAAGCTGTGGCTTTGTTGGAGGAAGTGTGTCATTGTGGAAGAGAGCCTTCAGGTCTCACATGCCTTGTATGGCACACTCCTTCTGCTGCATGCAAACTAAGATGTAGAACTCTCAGCTGCTTCTTTAGTCCATGCTTACCAACATGCTGCCATGTCTCCTGCCGTAACATCAATGGGCTAAGGCTCAGAGATTGTAAACCAGCCCCATTTAAATGTTATCTGTTATAATCTGTAATAATATAATAATGGTCATAGTTTCTCTTCAAACAATAGATATCCTAAGGAGGACACTATTTATTATAAAAACTACATTTTATATGAAAACATTACTTCCGATATCTTACTACTTTTGTCATCTAAAATATTTATATCTTTATCCCCAAAACATTAATTTTCTTTAAACATTTTAACAAATGTATTAAGAGTTTACCTACCTAAATACAAAACAGTATAATGTATTTTTGGTATGTGTCACATCTGATTTTCCCACATTAGTGCCATAATTTATAAATATTCTTAAAACTAGTATCATTCTCCGATCAATTCAGTTCTCAGTTGTCTTCTGTAATTATACATACACATTTACATATATATTAAAATAAGGAATATAAATGGTGTATGAATTGTAAAAATTCATCTTTAGATACTGCTAATTTAAAAAAAAAGTTCAATGAAACAACTTGCTTTAAAAGAAAGCAGAAGATTTTAATTGAAATTGCACCTCAGATTCACTTTGGTTGGCCATATTTATTCTTTTTAGTGTACAAAAAGTGTTGCTATTTTCTGTTAACAAAACTATATTACTCCAATGCAAATACCTAAAGTAGAGAGTAAGGTTCAAAATATCTGACAAAAGGTAAAGTTAACACTGTATATAGTCTTTCTCACCTAATGTCTATGTGCTATGTCTAATTTTATTGGATTCCTCTGAAGAACATTGTTTTTAAGTTGTCAGCTATAATAGAGGTTAACTATGTGTGACCCTTTGCATATAAGATTTATTTTCTCATTTCAAACTTACTTCCTTGGAGGATTTCCTTTTTAAAGGAATAAAGAAATTTATTACTACAGAACAGACATTTCTGATGATGTGAATCTACTATGTGACACATAATTTTGTTGATTCTGTTACATTTTTTTTTTTTTTGCTGAGATATTACTTGTCTTTTAATGAGAACTCAGACATAGTTAAATTTTCAGTATATTTAAATTCTCCTAGTGGCTTTGAAGGATACATGCAATTATGCTAATGGGATCATCAAGTCCCTCTTGCAAAGAGGAGGCATGAGAAATATCTGAAGCAAGAAAAAGTTGACTTCTCAAAATTAAAGGAGAGAGATTTTTCTCATATTTCTCCAAGTGTTTTAGAAGGTTGGCAAATCTCATGAATTTCATTTAAAACAAATGATACAGCAAATTGTGCTCTCAAAAAAATCTTCCTCTATTCTTTCACAGAATGGAATATATTACTAGTATGCTCCAGTGAATAATATAGAAAAGAGAAGCATATTGTGACTTGTTAGAGACATTCCCCAGTGAGGCCCAATCATATCCAGCCAACTGAACAGAGATTATTTAGTGTTGGAACAAACATTAGGAACTTCATTCTGAACTGTAAGGTAGTGCAAAGACAAGCCAAAACTGGCATTTCTAAGTAAGAACAACATACAAAAATATCCAGTCATTAAACCACTAGGGGAAATGAGCAAAAGTGAATTCTTGATTGATTCTTATTTGACTTGTGTCCTTATAAGCATTGACATGTGTAATCAGGGAAGGCAAGTGTAATGGGTTGAAAGAACATATTGTTTCAGTTCATTCTTTTATCTAGAAATACAATTTCCAGCCTCTACTAATTAACTACCAGTATCTTACTTGTATGTTTAATCAACCCACCACATTGTCCATGTCCGTAATGCAAGTTACCAGCATAGAAACAAATGGAATGAGAACAGGATCTGGAGAATGAGCTCAGGGTGGGAAAATGAATTTGCCAGTCTCCCAAATTTATTGTGCCCAGTTGAATATAAGAAGCAGAAATAGCATAGGATATATACTTGGAATGTATGATTCGGGCATCATTGTGCTTTGACTATGATATTATAAAAAATAATTAACTACTAAGAACTCTTAACCATGAGTAGAGATTGGTATGTGTGAACTTTGTGGCTTATAAAAATTAGTCAGCTTATCCAAACTCTCACAGCAAGTTTTGTCTCTAACAATAAGGCCTGTTTTCTTACTCTATGGATAGACTTCTGTGCCTGCAAGGGACGTTGAGTTATATAGACACTAACTAGATTACTTCCTTTCTACCCTAACTCCAAAAAATGAAATGACAATAACAAAATTTAAAATAGGCTTAATATGTGTAATTTAGATTGTTCTCCATTTTTTAGTATTTAATAATACTATTTTAATTTGTGTTATGAGAAAATTTGCATATGTTTTATTCTGTATCGATCTTCTGCTGGGAAGAGCACACCAATTCAATGTCCAATAGCAAATGGCCAGCCCTGAGAACATACATACAATTTATAAGTAAAGTTACCAGATTTCATGTAGGAATATATGTGTAAATACATAAATATACATGCATACAATAACAATTCATGAAAACTGGGGCCAAGAATTTAAAAAGACAGCAAGGAGGGGTATATGTGAGAGTTTGGAAGGAGGGAAAGGAAGGAACAATTTTGTAATGGTATTATAGTCTCATAAATAAAACAATAAAGATATATAAACTTTTAAAATGTAGTTAAAGATAATTACTGTACCTTTTTGTGTAGAATGTGATTTTAACAAATTATGAATAAGAAGCATGAATTTTAAATATATAATTACCTTAAGGTAATACAAAGCAAAACAGTCAAGACTTTACTGAGATTATTATTGGTGATTATAAAAGTGCAAATGAGCAAACAAACACCAATATCAGCTGCTCTCTTAGTTAGCCCTCTCTAGCTGTGATGAGAGACCCTGACCAAGGTAACTTATATAATAAAGTAATTGGGCTTGTGGCTCCAAAAGTTTAGTGTTTATAATGAATGACCAAAGACAATCATGACTACTGTAAATGACCTAATAATTCATATCTTGATCTGCCAAAAGAAAAGACATAGCACAGTGAGAATTATGAAAGTTTTGAAACCACAAAGTTTCAAAACTCTAGTGCAAACCTCCTGCAAGAAAGATTTATCTTCTAAATTTTCTTAAACAATTCCATCAACTATCAGGCAAATAGTCAAACATGAGTAAAAGAGTGTCATTCTCATTTAAACCATCCCCACACCCCCACCACACAGTGAACGCACATACCACAGTGCCAAATGCATTTAGTCCACTTTCAAAAGTCCCCGTAGCTTTTCACATTCTATAGTCCAAGTCTCTTCAGAGATTCGAGGTGATCTTTTAATTGCTTCCCCATGCAAAATCCAAAGGCAAATTACATACTTCCAACCTACACTAGTATATATTACCACCTAAAAGGAAGAAGTGTGGACATAATGAAAGAATGCATACCAAAGCAGGTTTGAAATCTTTGTGGGAAAAATCACAAGTCCTGTACCTCTGTATGTGATAGCGGCTGGACCCACACCTCAAGCTATGCTACCTGCAACATATTCTGTTTCTTGGGATGTTTTCAGTCCATGATGTCATTCTCCTTTGAAGATATTCCTTGGATCTGGAACCCTAAGGAACTGAGGGTGTCTACCAGAATCCTGGCTCCACTTTCACATTTTCACATAATTGCTTCTCAGGGCCTGTTTCCAAATCACAGCCTTTCACAGAGACTGTCCTGTTGACTTCTTCAGCTAGCCATGCAAGCCTATAAGGGATACTCTACAGTTGCAATTAGGTATTATAATGTTTTTAATAATAAGCATATTTTATTACAATCAGATTTTATTTTTTACTAACTTTAGAGTTAAAGTCTTGTAGGTGTGGTAGAAGAGAAAGGATTAAGTGAACATTTTATATTAAATAGTAATGGCTTAGAATTATTTATCGCATCATTTACTCAACTTCTATGTGCATATTGAAAAACTTCAGTTCACTATACAATATAATAGAACTGATGTCATGGCTAACCAATGAAGATGTTTGACAGATGAGAAGACAGAAAAAAATATGTAAAAATAGAAATTATTTAGATATACCATGAGAGAGAATACCCAGCTCACTAAAAATGGAGATGAAGAAGAAGGTATCAAAATAGATATCAATTTTGAAGATATTAATTATTTTCAAGTTGATAAAGTGGTTATTTAATTTTATGGACAAATCCTCTTTTAATATTTTAATTTTCATAAATCAATTATATAAAGTGTGGTTACCACAAACTTTTCATTTACCTGTGTAATATATTTTGATAAGATTTATCTCTAATACCTACTCTTGTCCTCTTCTTCGCAAATCCCACTTCTATTCTATGATATTTGGAAGTGGATTATTTGTTTGCTCCTTTGTTTGTAAGTTCATTAGGGTCAGGATCATGGATGAATTGTTATATATAGAGGCATAGTCACCTTACTAAAAGCTACATCACTGAAGAAATTCTCTCTCCCTCCTCAGGCAGTAGTAATTAATAGATGCTGTGAGATCAGGGGTGAAGATGTCATGGCCTTTCTGGAAGAGAGACTAACAAAACCAGACCACTTAATCCAAATCTCATAATCTTTCTGTAATGCTTCCATGATGCCACTGGAGACCTAAGCAGATATTATATAAATATGAAAAATCCTTTCTATATGTGTCAAATCTGTTTAACTAAAAAAGGTCCAAATTACATATAAAAATATTATTCAATCAATATTTAGAAACTTATTATTACTTTAAACCTAGCAAAACAATGTCATTCTTATATCTAAACAAATATAGGGCACTAATTTAGTGGATGAGCTCTCATATAATAGATTTTAGTATAGAATAGTTTTTACCAACACTCCTACTTTAAATATAATAATTGAGTCATTACAATTTTATAATAAATTACTGATATCATAATTGTGTAGATAGTAACAACTATGGTTTTCCATTATTTACTCTATAACCATGCTCTCCAATATTTAATCATTATTCACATGATACAATTTATATTGCTTGTGGACATTTATACTTTATTGTGATAGATGTAAAATACTAATGAGAGATTAATGAAGTAAGCACTCATTTATTTAATTCTGCATATAACTGAATAATATATAATTCTTAAAAGTTTATTCAATTTTATATGATTAAAAAATCATTTAAAACATTTCACTGAAATCAAAGTTTCTTTAAGTGATGAAAAATATATATGAAAAGTTTTTCTAATAATTGTTGTCCTATAACCTAATATCAAGAATAGAAAATAAGTTTAATTTAGATACATTGGTATAGAATTCAAATTTAAAATTAATTTTCACACATGGTATAGATTTTTCTACTCTAATATGAGGTATTGTAGCAGTAAACTCAATTATTATACAAAGTTTATTTCCACAATTACTTCATTTTTCATTTCTCCTATTAAATTGAAGTATTTTTTTATGTTTTTTCTGCCTGATCATATATACTTTTAATGTAACAAAAATACAATGACAAAACACTTCTTTTAAGTGTGCTTTGTATAGTAACCAGTTCTTCATGTCACTTTACTTTCCCTTGTATTCCCTACTTCCACATTATTTTATGAGCTGTTGTATATATTTTAGAGATATCACAAGATATATTACAAAGGTATATGCTTATAAAGTGATAGAAATGGAATGTTCTGTGTCTCAAACGGCCAAACCAGAGAGCATGGATTAGATAAATCAACAGACACTAGCCCCTGTGCAATCACTGACAGTTGAATCAGTATGTTACTTGATAGTTCTACTAAATGGCGTGCCAGTTCCTATTCCTGTCTGCATATAAGAATTGCATGTATTATTTATTTTAAGACTAAAGTGTTTGTTATTTTAAGAAAATCAGTCAAATATATGATTCATACAGAGTATTTTTTTTTTACACCAA
The DNA here is from genome assembly GCF_903995435.1 of Acomys russatus. Classification (NCBI taxonomy): domain Eukaryota; kingdom Metazoa; phylum Chordata; class Mammalia; order Rodentia; family Muridae; genus Acomys; species Acomys russatus. The sequence continues at coordinate 46,906,904 of NC_067151.1, read as the reverse complement.
ATGTCAACTAGGTCTTCAAAACTGCTTTTTGTGCTCACCTTGATTATTTTATTTTTGTGAAAATGAGCCAGAAATTTTCAAAAAATGGCTGAAGCAAAGACATTTAGGACAAATTAACCAAATAAGATTTTTTTTCCTGAAGGGATTAAAGCTTAATGATGGCCGGTGTATTATATCATAATATATTCCACATACTGTTGAGTAGCCACTTATAATTTTAATTTCTATAACACAGAAAATATTCCATACAATCCCTTCAAGAAAACCAAAGTCGTATCCTCTTCTTATGTCTAGAAAAAAAAATTTAAAAGTTGATTACCTCATCAAACATTACATAGAAGCCGTGGTCAAATGAGGTACCTTCTGAAGTATTCAAAGCAGGAATATCTGTAGATATTAACTGCTGTACTAGATACTCCAGATGAGCAACCAGTAGGAGGATGAATTGTATGTTTTCTTGTACATACACACACACACACACACACACACACACACACACACACACACACACACACACACACAAGTTCAGTTGACTTAAAGAGTTGGGCATGGCATTCTGCTGTTAGCATAAGCAAAATATTTTGGGCTTTATGAAGTTTCCATTTATTAGTAATGTCTTCTTTCATAGAGCAGAATATTAAATATTTCTATTTAGAATCACAGTAATATAAATAGTGCTTTAGGTACTGTTGTGCTTTTCTAAGTTTAAATGTATGGTAAAGATAGATAGCTAAAGGTTTGCTGACTGGAAAGGACCAATACTTGTCTCCTACACAAGAAGTAGCCATCGAACAAATGAATGAGTGTCTGATGGAGAGCGATCTGCAAAATAGACTGGAATACAGCAAGAAGGTAAGAGACATGTTATAAACAAAGATAAACTGGGTTTTATAGCAGATTAATGCACTATTTCTAATTTAGACACTGATCCTTTTCTAGAAACTAACCCTTTATTTGTAACAATCTTACCCGTCTCCATCACCAGGATAAACTTGCAGTTGTAACTATGAGGGAGTGCTGCAGTTTTCAGAGAATTTGAGTTCAATTTTGAGAAGAAAGGAAGTTCACATCATATCCTCCTCCAATGCACAGAATTTAGTGTGCTACATTTTGGTGCCACCTTGAGACTGGAGTTGCTTTTACATCCCACTTTGACTTAGGGTCCGTTAAGCCTTGTAGCTTTCCATTTATGGAGCCCCACAATAGCCCAAGATAGTCACTCATTAAGCTGCCAACTTGCAAATGTGGCTACACTCAGCCTTTCAAATGAAAATTCATAGATTTTCTAATCTATATGAAATAGGCAGTACAGCCAAGCAGAGGGATAACATATATGGCAAGGAATCCTATGTTTGTCGCCTCCATGTCCTTGAAAATGTTTCTTCCGATCCCATACCCAACACATATTAACCTAAAACTCAGCTGTTACAAAGTTGAAAGGGACATCACATGTGTGCCATGGCATCAGTGCTTCAGTTTCTATCACCACAGAGAGTTGTCTTTGACACCTGCCTCTGTGAGGAATGATGATGTTTTGTCTGTGCCCACAACACTAAACCTCGCTTCCTGCAGCCGCTGATACTATATCATGGCGCCAATGACAGCAATTCTTTTCCTTGTCTGGTTTCATTGCATTATGGTGACCATCACAGCTACCCTCACTTAACTCTGCTAAGCCTGAGGACTAATTTATCTGTGATCGGTGTCTTGATGTCTTCACCTCAAATAAAGATATGCCTGAAGAGAAACCTCTGAATAGTCAGCAGTTCAGCCATCATAGGTGACATCTACAAGGTCACAGCTATCTTTGGTACTCATGTGTGCAGTTTCTAATGACAAAATTTCCTCAGCAACATTTGCCTTTCATATGATGCCTGTGCCTTCAAGCATAAGCACTTGCTCCTCTTCCCTCTAGGTCACATCTCTCTTATGAGTCACATTAACTAAAATAAAATCCTTAGTTTACAAATATCTACAGTCAGACTATTCACTCAGCCTGCTAGGATTTTTCAAAGGTGAAGGAATCGTGTTGAATAAGAATATTCTTCTGTGTGCCATAATAAACAAAACAAAGACACTTATGCAAGCAAATTCACAGGACCCATCTAAACACTTGCAACCAAATTTTCTATTAAATTGATTGCATTAATTTGGAAGAAGCATTGAATATCTGCAAATGTGAAGACATCATTGCAGAAAACAACAACACACAAGTGAAAGATGTGTGACACCTTTCCATGACCCCAATTATTCTCCAGGATTGGACCTCAAATTAAAAGTAATTACAAAATACTTGAAAAGGAATTTAAAATAATGACCCAGAGGAAGCACATTGAAATGCAAAAGAATGCAAAAACACTTCAATGAAATGCAAAATAATTATGTTGATGAGAAATTTAATAAAGAGAAATACTAAAAATGCCAAAAGAAATCTTGGAAATAATAAATTCAATTAATAAAATAAAAAATGCAGTTTGTAATTTCAACAACAGACCAAATCAAGAAAAAAAATAATTCATCATTCTCATTTCTTTCTTCCCTTCTCCACTATCTCTGTGTATGTGGGTGGGGAGAAGTAGATGATGATGGCCATAAAAAACATTCAACACATAAAACATACAGAAAAATTAAAAATATATATTTGGCATTCATAGAATAGAAGAAAATATTATTAAAAACTCTTTACATAAGGTGATATACATACTTATTTCAATGATCTACAATGTTCTTATTGGAATTCATCAAAACATAAAGAAGTCTAACATTTATATACAACTATAAAACATCAGATAGCCATAGCAGTCTTGAGCAAAAACCTGGAATTATCACAAGTCCAGACTTTAAATTATACTTAGGTTATGACACTTGTGATAATGATCTTTGAGGTGTGCATATTTTCCAGGCTTGTAAATTCATGGATGCTTCCACTGAGACTTCAAAGCAAAGCCTGATAGTGCAAATGATGTGTTATGGGGTCAGAGATTTCCAAACATTTCTCAGCAGGACAATAAACTATAACGAAGACCGATGGAAGATGTGGACAGCATGTATTACTTATCAAGAGAAGTTTCGGAAAGCCAGAAAAAGTGCCCAAGAGAGCAACTATGTGGTCTACAACTACCAAACCACAGGATTTGCTTTAGTGCAGCACTGGGAATGCATAAGAGCCAAAGTGAGTCCTAGATTCCAGACATGAAAGTTAGGCAGTAGTATTTGTTAGGTTTTGTTAAACTCTTAAGTTGATCTCTTTCTGCTAATTTTCTATCCCTTTCTCTTGGAATCAGAGTATTTTTCACATTTCGTACCTAGAGGTATTGATTATATTATTGATTCGTCCTGTTTTTGTTCATCTTAAATCTGTTTGGTGTCTTTGACCTTGAAATTCTGAACAATGCTTGAACAATTAAAGAATTTATTTGCTATTTATGCAATTGGTGCATTTCCTATCATGAGTTTACAAGAGCTTTATGAGAAATATCAGGATGGAATGTTATTTATTTGATGCAATTTTCCCTAAGTAATTACACATAATCACATATTCTCCCCTTGTCGGCTTTAATATTGCCTTGTAAAAGGACATACTTTTGTACATGAACGCCTCTGGTGGGTGGAATGTAGCGTTTCAGAAGGTGAGAACTGATGTCCTCATGGCTAATGGGGGCATATCCTTTGAACGGGATTATAAGGAACTGGGTAGTCTAATTCCTTAATAAATTAGTGGTGAGAACAACAGCATAATTCTTTTACTTTCACCTATATTTACCAGACTGTTACTAAGTCTGAAAATGTATAATTAAGGGCTCTGGATGAAAAACAATCTTTTATTTACATACATTCATAATGTCATGTAATAGCTGTCCTCTCCCATCCTCTAGTCTCTATACCTACCTCTTCTCTTCCTAAGATTCACCCCCTTTAATTTTCCCTCAGAAAACAGCAGGACTCTCAGGGACATGAAACAAACATGGAAAAACAAGCTGCAGGAAACATTATATATAGTTTACAAATTTGTGTATAATGAAGCCTGACAACATATCTATATATCTGTATATTTATATATGTATATCTATAGATATACATACATATGTAGAGATAGAGATGTAGATATCTAAATCCATACAGTAAGTATCATATAATAATAAATTATTTCCAGGTATTGACATGGCTCAAAAATAAATAATTCATTTGTCTCTTGCCCTAACTACCACAAGATTATTATGAATTATCCACATTTAAGTATTGTTTTAATATATTTTGACCTCGTATTATTTTCTATATCACTGTTTCCTTTCTGTAATTTCCTTTAATACTTTGTACCAATAGAAATTAAATTATTTTCAGTTTAAATCAATCCTGATTGTTCCTTTTATAACTTATATGAAGTTCTTATGTCTTGGGATTTAGATATGTGATCAAAAATTACTCAAATTTAGAAGTTTCTGTGTTGAAATTTTAATAACAAATTATCATTGAGTCAGTTTATTTTGAATCAAGTTTATACTAATTAATATGTGTAAGTATCTTCCTATCACTTGTAATTTTAGTCAAAACAGCAAGGATGTCCATAAGTTTAGAACTAAAATATCAATTTTTCCTTGGGTCTCTTACTTACCTGTCCTCATTCATAAAGCAATTCCTTACAGTCTCTTTAACTGCCCTCTTTCTGCTTTGTTTCTCCCAAGGCCACACCTTTCCAAGGAATCACTAATGTCAAAGAATCTGGACTGCAACAATTCTTTTCTTTTGCTTTTTCAAAAAATTAAGTCTGTAATTTCAATTTGTACATATATAAATATATAAGCTTTTATATTATAACCAGCTACTCTACTGAATATGTTTGTTAGCTATAGGAGGTCTTGTGGAATTTTGGGGGTCACTTATGCACACTGTTATGTCATCTACAAAACGCAATACTTTGACTTCCTCCTTTCTGATGTGGGTCCACTTGATCTTCTAGTTGTCTTATTGCTCTAACTAGAACTTCAAGTGCTATAGTGAAGAGATATGGAGAGAGTGGGCAGCCTTGTCTAACCTCTAATATTCATGGAATTACTTTGAGTTTCTCTCAGTTTAATTTGCTGTTGACTATTGGCCTGCTGTATATAGCCTTTGTTATGTTAAGGTATGTGCCTTGTATCCCTGATCTCTCCCAAGACTTTAAACATGAATCAGTGTTGGATTTTGTCAAATGCTTTTTTGGTATCTATGAACATGACCATGTGTTTTTTTTTTTTTCTTTCAATTTGTTTATTTGGTAGGTTACATTGATGGATTTTCATATATTGAACTATCCCTGCATTACGGGGATAAAGCCTACTTGGTTATGGTTAATGATATCTTTTATTTGTTCTTGGATTTGGTTTGCAAGTATTTTACTGAGTATTTTTTGTGTCAATGTTCATAATATAAACTGGTGTGCAATCCTCTTTCTTTGTTGTGTCTTTATGAGGTTTAGGTATCAAGGTGACTGTGGTCTTATAGAATGAGTTTGGTAATGTTTCTTCCATTTCTGTTTTGTGAAGTAGTATGAGGAGCATCAGTCTTAGTCTTTAAAGGTCTGTGAGTATACTGCACTGGCTGAAACCATCTGACCTGGGAGTATACTGCACTGGCTGAAACCATCTGACCTGGGAGTATACTGCACTGGCTGAAACCATCTGACCCTGGGCATTTTTTCCCTTGGGAGACTTTAGATGACTGCTTCATTTCTGTAGGAGAAATAGGACTATTTAATTTGATTACCTGATCTTTTTTTTTTTTTTTTTTAGCATTACTCAAATTTTATTAGCATGCATAACTTTTATTTATTTTAATTTTTACATATACATTTATACTATTCCACATATATACAATAAACTACCTATAGCAAGAATAACCATGATACAATCAGGAATTATATAAATGTTACATTCTTAGTGTTTTTGGTTACTTGTACCTGACAGCCTTGAAGAAAACATCTTTCCTATGTTGGTGCATATTTATGACATCTTGATTCAACTTTGGCAACTCAAGAAAGTAAACACCACCAAATTATATAACCCAATTAAGAAATGGGGTTTAGAGCTAAACAGAGAAATCTCAATAGAGGAATATAGAATGGCTGAGAAACACTTAAGGAAATGTTCAACATCCTTAGTCATCAGGAAAATGCAAATCTAAACAACTTTGACATTCCATCTTAAACCAACCAGAATGACTAAGATCAAAAACTCAAGTAACAGCACAAATAGGCAAGGAAGTGGAGAAAGTGGAATACTCTTCCTTTGCTGGTCAGAGGACAAACTTGTTCAACCGCTGTGGAAACAAATCTGGCATTTTCTCAGAAAATTGGGAATAGTGCTACCTCAAAACATATCTGTACCTCTCCTGGACATATACCTGAAAGATGCTCCACCATACAACAAGGACATTTGCTCAACTATGTTCGTAGCCACCTTATTCATAATAGTCAGAATCTGGAAACAACTTAGATGTCCCTCAACTGAAGAATGGATGACATTGTACATTTCCCAATAGAATAGTACTCAGTAGTCAAATGGATAGAACTAGAAATGAGGTGACCCAGACCTGGAAAGACATGCATGGCATATGTTGCCTATTATCCCGTCATAGACATCCTCTGAGAGACTCCATCCAGCAGAGGATAGGGACAGCTGCTGGGACTTGAAGCTGGAAGAATGGGGTGATGGAATACCCCAGAGTGTTCAGAAGCCCATAGGAGACCATCAAGGCCAGTGACCATAGAGGCCTATAGGGACCCATAGGGGCCTGCACAAACTGTTTTGCCAACCAAGGACAATGCATGCAGTAAACCTAAACCCCAAGTTCAGATCTAGCTAAGGGACAGCTCATTCTACATGTTGTGAGGAGAGCAGGAACTGCCTTTTATGTGAACTCTGGTGCCCCAGTTTGATCAAACACCCTTGGTGGGCAGACCAACTGTCATATAGAGGGAGGCAAAGTAGGCTATCTGGTGACAGATGATAGTTTGTGGTCATACGGTTGGTAAGGATTTTCCCTTCTCTCAGAGGTCTACGGGAAGTGGAATAAGGTAGAAAAGGGGAAGAGGGTGGGAATGGAAAGGTATAAGCATGTGATAACAATGGGGATATAATCTGAATATATTATAATAATATTTTTTAAAATGAGAAAAAAAAAACATTGTTAAGACTGTAAAACGCCTATGATGTTGGACTTTTGAAGTCAGAGAAAATGTTTTTTTTGCATTATAATATTGCTCCAAGCCAATGGGCTCAGGTAGTGGACTGTGCAGGCTTTAATGAGATGGTACTCTTAGGCTTTTATGTTTACATGTTTGGTCCCTAGTTGTTGAAAGCTTAGGAGATGTGTCATTGGTGCAGAATATGTGTCACTAAGGTAGAATTTGAAGTTTCAGTAGCCAATGCCAGCCAGGCGCAATGTCTCTCTATCTTACAGCTGCCCTTGGATCAGGATATAAAGCTCTAAGCCACTAACCAGGCCAATTTGATAGCCACCATGATGATCATGAACTAATGCTTTAAAACTGTAAGCAAGCCACAATTAAGTACTTCTTCTATAAGTGGTGCTTGACAATGTGTCTCTTCACAGCAATAGACCAATGATTAAGACAGAATTTGTCACTGCACTTATGTTAGAATCCAATTAGTTTTGCTTTTCCCTGCTCTCTTTGTCATTTCTGTTCTTCCTGGAGGTGGAGGAGTCTTTCCAGTATTATAAGCCTTTATGACATGCAACATAAAATGACTTCCTTTTCAAGACTTTAATTTTTATTTACAATGATAATATTTTGGGTTTCTCTACAGTCCACCAAATGTTAATTGCTTTGATAGACCAGAGCATTAATGAACAATACAATTAAAGACATTGAGTCTCACATCCTTAATGCATAACTATTCTTTTCTACTTACTTCTACTTTCAACATATACTTATATCCTACCTACCTTTATATTATTTTATTTGCTAGAACACATTTGCATTAATGATAACTTGAACTCATGTCTTTCTCCTCTACAACAGTACAGTAAAAATACTCTTTCCTGTAAATGCTCATAACAAGTGTTTTAACTGGCATACAGTTAGACATATACCAAGGATCCACTAAAGTAGATATTTTAGGAAAGAATACTTTTGCAAGGTTCTTGAAAATATATTACATAAGCAACAGTGATTATGCTTTGGAGACTCCAATGTTATCCAGGTGCAACAAATAGGGCATATTTTTTTAAATAAGAAGGTTCTTATATTTTATTATATATTGTAGATATATATATAGTGTATATCTACCTGGATCAGCAGACATTAGGAAGAGAGTAATATATACATATATGATAATAAATTTTAATCTGTATCTCAGTATCAATTGCCATTCAGGGGAAAGGTAAGTCAGTGGGGACCAATTTTAGCAATATTGTTTTGGAAATTGATTTTTCTTATTCATATAATTCCAGTAAGATGAAAACTTAGTGATGGTGTCATTCATGTACAAGAAATTTGGCTTGAACTGTGCATTGAATGTATGGGGCTTAACTTTATATTCTGAAAGGGTTAGTATAATAAAATATCAGTATTATATACATATATTATTTTGTACTAATTGGTATGTGTGGTTTGAGTGACAATGGCCCTGATAGTCCCATATGGAGTGCCAGTATTAGGAGTTGTGGCATAACTGAAGAAACCATGTCCTTCGGGGTGAATGTTGAGGTTTCAGATACTCAAGATAGCCAGGGTATTACATTCTGTTCCTAATATCCGCTGATTCAGTTATAGAACTATTGCCAATCTCTCCATCATTGTGTCTGTATGTGTGTGTCTCCATTTGTGTCACTGTAGTGATTATGGACTAAACTTCTAATTGTGTAAGCTAGCCCTAATTAAATGTTTTTCTTTATAAGAGTTGATGTGGTCATGGTGTCTATTCTCAGCAATAAAATCCAAAGATACTATACAAACTAAGGCACCAGCCAAGGACAATACAGGCGGTAAACTTTAAACCCCTACCCAGATCTAGCCAACGGTCAGAACATTCTCCACAGTTGAGTGGAGAGTGGGATATGATTTTCTCACGTACTCTGGTGCCTCACATTTGACTGTGTCCCCTGGGGGGGAGACCTGGTGGCTTTTGTTTTAACTTTAAGTATTACACACACACATACACACACACACACATCTATATCTACATCTACATATACACACAAATACATATTGATTTTAAAGCTTTACATTTATAATATTGTTTTTGTCTTTCACATGTGAATTACATACATTTCTACTTTTGTTTGTTAGTTCTATGTAATATTCGGGTGAAAGATCAGAAAATCGGTACTAATTAAAATAGAAAGAACAAATAGAACTTTAAGTAATTCAGGATGACTTCCTATCATTATTAAGGTCAGAAGGGAAATAGAACAGATTCTTAGTTTATTTGTCATATTATGACTTTGGTCAGTAATTAGAATTTCTTTCATTGACCAAGAAGAAAAACAAAAAGTCAGAGGCTTAGATAAGAAAGAAATTCCAATCAGACACACTGTGCTTTTGATTTTTATTAGATATTAAAATGTGGTATTATTTATTAAGCGGTCGAAATGTCACAAAGAAAGCCAATGATGTTTCTACAAAGCCTTGGGAGTCACCAGTGCATAGGCAATGTGTTAAAGTGAATAGTAAAGCAGGTATGAAAATTGCCTTGAACAAGAGAAAGAATATATTACAAGGCAGATTTCTTTCTAAAGATGCCCAGGAGAAGCCTGTTTTTTAATGAAAGGACTTTGGATTTCATTTTAATGATTAAATCAGGATATTAGCTAGTTTTCTTTCACTGTGACAGATATCTGTAAAATTTAATTTGAGAGTGAGAAATACATTTAGGTCAGCTAGCACTATACACTAGAAAGGAGACAAAAAGTTAAAGGGAGAAGCAGAAGGCAGAGAAGAGGGATTGAAGAAGGCCATGGGCAAAGTATATTCTATGAAGACATGGCATTACAAACACACTACATTCAAATAGGTCCTATTTGTTAAGATATTTTCCCCTCATCAAAAACCCTTGAATTATAAATCTCCCATTGAATTAATCCACGGATGATCTCAGAGCCCCTATTACCCAGTTGCTACCCAATGTCCTTTTGAGACCTAGTATACATAAAATCAAACCTTTAATATAAGAATTTTCAAGGAGCCATTTCTGATGCACTTAGCAAGGGCAGTTTCAGTGGAGTTCTGAGTGGCAAAACAGATCCTAAACTGTGAATAACTAATGCAAGACAGTGTTAAAGAAAGACATATAGAATACTGTTTCTAAAGATGTGGGGAAGGATCACATTTGATGTAAAAAAGAAAAAAATTAATGTCCTCTGTAGGAGGATCTATAACCCTGTTTCAAATATCCTTAAATGAAGGTGGTGAAAGTAAGAAAAATAAAGCAGTTAGATATTTTTGAAACTGGAGCTATAATACTAACCTGAATTAAATCCTTCTATTCTAATTTAATAACAAATGATACTGTTGCAAATGCAGATCAGATGTCCCCCAACTGGGATATAAATATGTCCTGTTTGAAAATGTACCCTGTAATCTCTGAACATATAAAAGGACTGGGTGTTAGGCTTTTATGGGAGACCTAGATTTCAAACATGTTTTATGGTGGTTTTTTTTTTTCTTATTTTTGCCTCTCTAGATATATAGTAAAAAACCAAATAATGAAGATGTATGTTTGCAATAAATTGACTTTTAGAGATGACGAAAAGTTTTGTCCATGAAATCTTAATCATATAGTTTTATAGATAGATATGATGCAAACACCATTTAACATATTAATGTAGATGGCAAAATCTATCAAGACCCTACACAAGATAAAGAACTAGAGGCAATTAACATCTGATGAGAGAGAATCAGTCACCTCCAAGAATGGGCTCCCTGACTGAACATCAAAGCAAAAGAAATTAGTTCTATATACATATACATACTAGCAGAATTTATATAAATATATAGAATTTTCTTTAATTAAATGATATGTTAAGGAACTATAAAACATCTATAATCTATAATCAATGTATTATATAGAATATATTATGACATAAATATTTTGTTGATAAAAGTTAATATATGTTAATATAACAATATTATTATATTGTATATAATATTACATATAATTAAAGAAAAATAAGTATATTAGAAAGCACAAGTGGCATTAAGGAGTTTACTGTAGAAAGGGTGAGGGGGAATGAAGTAACTATAGTTCTCTTGCTTAAAAATATTTTCTTATACATAAATAAAGAAATTTATCCAGAATGGGTTACAATTTATATCACCTATTCAGGCTTTTGTGTAACAGCCTGATGATCAACTAACAGGCTAGTAGGAAATAATTGTTCTATTTATTTTAATGAACTGATAATTTTAAATATTGATTCATAATTTAATGGAAATTATAAATATGGTTTTGACTTAAGTTATAGTCTACTTGGAAGAATAGGCTATAGGTTACTTGTAAACACACATAATTAGTTGTCTTATTCCCAGGCCTCTTCCCTATTTTTTTCCCCGAGACACCCCACTCCTCCACTCGTCCTCTTTCTCTTCCATCTTCTATATTCTATCTCCACCTCTATTCTATTTGTCTTTTCTCTATTTCTAACTCTATCTCTCTCTAGTTCTTCCATCCTAGGATGGTATGATGTAAAAGGCTTCTTATATCATAGATCAATGAATGGAAGACTGCGTAGAATGAAATCTATTATCAGAAGTTGCAATGAGCTTGACCTCTTTTAATTGGATTTCCTCCAAGTATTTTATTAAGTGATAGCTGACCAACACAGAACCTATATTTATGAAAAGTATTGATATTGGACTGATACATTTATGAATTTTAACACAATGGTCTATATTTTAGTCTCTAACTTATAATAAAAATGCATAATAGTAATAGACATTATGAAAAAAGTAAAAAAAAAAAATAACTTGGAAATTTATTATTGACATTTATTTTCCATGGTCCCAGAGTCTGGAACAAGTCAAAATGAATGGTGACCAGATGCCTTGTCATTGACCTGCACTGTATGCTGGATATTATTTCTTCAGTCTCTATATTTAAAAAATAAATTCAAAGCTTTGAGTGCTTTCACATTCTCTCTTATGCCAATCACATTGTTAGCAATATTTGTGTGTACCTAGGGTCAGAATTAAATCTATAGATAAAACTAAAATGGTTTTTTTTTCAGTGTTACAAGGAATATGAGGAAAGAAATTCTGATGAGTTTACTTGGCAGAATAATAAGTTTATATTAGACACAGGAGTTAACTACAAATCAGAACAGCAAGAATGAACAGAGAAAAACATGAACTTGCATTGTTAATACAGAGAGCATTGAATTTGAAACTGATTGAAGATTTGGATATCTGATACTGGGACTCTGAGTGAAGAGCTGTGAATTGTTGGGGACAGAAAGACTGAGGGAGGGGTCCTCAGGAGCTCCACAGGGGGACTATCAGGCTGACAGATCTGGACTCAAAGGGGTCTGGCAGTACAAACTGATACACCAACCAAGGACATTGCAGCAGAAGACCTAGACCCCCTGTTCAGTTGTAGCCAATGGACGGATCATTCTCTACATGGGAGGTGGAAGCTGGAGATTGCTTCTGAAAGCACTCTAGTGCCCATGGTTCCATCACTGCCCCTTAGGGGAGACATCCCAGGGGGATCACAGAGGAAAGGGATGCAAGCTATCCAGATGAGACCTAATAGGCTAAAGGCTGACAGTGGGGGAGGAGAACCCCACTATTCCCTAATAGAGCAGTAAAGAGGAGGGTGGGAACAGACAATTGGGAGCTAGAGGATTGCAATCAGGGTGTAATATGACTAAAGTATTATAATATTTTTTAAAAGTTAAAAAAAGAAAATGATTGCCGTAGGATACCTTCTTCTTCTTCCTCTTCCTCTTCTTCTTCCTCATCCTCACCATCCCTCCACTTCACTCAGACACATACATTTAACCTTTCTTAAATATCCACTTGTCCCCTGTTTCCCTTTTAAAAAAGCAGGCCTTCAAGTCATATCAACTGAACATGGCATAAGAAGATGAAATAAGACTGGGCATAAACCCTCATATCAAGTCTGGACTAGGCGACAAGAAGCAAACAAAAAAGTCCCAAGAGCAGGCAAAAGAGTAAGAAACACCCCTATTCTTAGTGTTCAGGGAACTCTAAAAACCCAAGCTAACCAACCACAGCACATATGCAGAGGACATGCCAAAGTCCCATGCAGGCTTTGTGATTGTCACTCCAGTCTCTGAGCCCCTAGGAGCCCTGCTTAGCTGAGTCTGTGGGTCATAACCTTCTGTTGACTTTAGCCTCTCTGAATCCTACAAGCTTTCTTTTTCATCTTATAGTTTAGAATAAAAACTATAGCTTCTCTTTTTCCCTTTTAAATCTGTACATGATCAAAAATATGGTCAAATGCTAAGTTGGCATAGTTCATATCAGGTGTCCTATATATTTTGAAACGAATCTTCTGGCACATCCATTTTTACTGAAAGTTATAAAATAATGTGTGATAAAGCTGAAATGAAATTGTAACATCAAAATAACATGCATTAATAAAATAAAATATACTAGTATAAGAAAAGTAGATTTTTTGGCCTTTACTAAGTAATGTGTGTGTGTGTGTGTGTGTGTGTGTGTGTGTGTGTGTGTGTGTGTGTGTTCATGTGTGTGTGTTTCAAAGCCTATGTGGACATGATAGGATGACTGGAGGAGGAGCCAGCTCCTACTCTGTTATGTTGGTCCTTGATCAGTCTGTGGTGCTCAGGTTTGGCCTTCCCAGAGGAGCCATCTAACTAGACCAACCATGTAAGTTAAATATGTTAAAAAGTCCAAGATTTCAAGACAGAGAAGATATATGCAGATCACATATACATATGTGGTAGGAGAGTTTCCATGATCAATCATTGCTCTTTAAGTGTGAACCAGTAGATCATCATCTTATATCAGTTTATGGGATCCTGTCAACTGCAAAGATATCACCATGAGAAAGGGCATTTAGTTTCATGAATTTTGATTATTGCTTCATCTTGGATGTCAGCATGGTTCAAATTACAGGTGGCTGGCTCCTAGGTCTTTGAATCCATGAATCTTGAAAATAATTTAAGGATCCAGAGGATCCGAGAAACCTACAATAAGAACATTATGATAGGCAGATCTGGGCCCAGGGGTCCTGCTCAAACTATGGCACCAGCCAAGGACAATACATGCAGTAAACTTCAAACCCCTACCCAGATCTAGCCAATGGACAGGACATTCTCCACAGTTGAGTGAAGAGTGGGGTCTGACTTTCACAGGAACTCTGGTGCTCCATTTTTGACCACATTCCCTGGATAGAGAGGCCTGGTGGCACTCAGAGGAAGGATAGCAGGCTACCAAGAAGAGACTTGATACCCTATGAGCATATACAGGGGGAGGAAGTTCCCCTCAGTCACAGTCATAGGGAAAGGGAGTAAGGGGAAAATGGGAGGAAGGGAGGAATGGGAGGATACAAGGGATGGAATAACCATTGAGATATAATATGAATAAATTAATAAAATATTTTTAAAAAGAAAAAAATAAAATAATTTGCTGTTATTTTTTATGTCGTCTGTTTTGATGTGGAACAACAGATCTAAGATAAATATTTACTTATCAACTTTAAAATGTGACTTTCAAGAAAGGAAGCTCATAAAAGATTGACTATTCACACTCATAGTTAAGCAGGAGACGTATGACCAAGATAGCACATAAGACAGTTGAGGATATAGATGGGGTAATTTCCTTCAGCAAGTGCAGACTCTAAGTGTGCCAACTGTTCATGTTTCTTGAAGCCTTATCACTTGATCTACACGTTTTCACAGGTTGAACACATAGAACATTTTGAATAAAAGCATAAAGTGTCAGCATGGTGCTAGTGAAATATTAGCATTCTCACATGCCAAAATCAATTAGTTTAATTTTTGACTCATAAAAAGGAGGTGCTATATTCCTTCAAGTATTTTCTAATACTGGAGTAAATGCAAGTTACCTAGAGCTGATTATTCCAATTATGGACAAAAAGGTTAACAACATCCACCATATTAAAAACCCAGGAGTTTCACATGTCCAATTATTAAATGTAGAGTAATTTTGTAGGATTTTTGTCATAAAGGTAGAAGTTATTCATTTTTAAAAAGCCAGATCACTTTTACATTTATATATATATCTTTTGGCAGTGATTTTTCTTTTATAGGGAATTGAGGCACTCTAGTGATAGATATAGTTTTCTAGGCACTACAGTATGCACTAGAGAGATTATTTATTTCTCCTTCAAGGTTTAAGTCCACATTCATAAAGGCATAGCATGCAGACAGTAGAGTTGAGCTTTACTGTTTTCACTATGTATAAAATCTACCCAGGGACACTAGTCTCAATCACTGAAACCATGGTATATAGATTTTAAAGTTATTGGAAGGTTTTGCATTTAACAGCCAAACAGGTATTTAAAATAAAAGATAATTCTAATAAATTCAACTTGATTAACAATGGATGCGTTCTAGGCTGATTTTTGGTTTCTTACAGTAGTAGGGAAACTGTAAAGAGGAATGCAAAGTACACTTCATTTCTGGCATTCTTTTTTTTTTTAAAAACTGGATTAGGTGCATTAGTCTGAGTTATCAATTCATATAGCTAGTCTTGTATATGAATTTATATAAGTTTTTCATGTATTAGATCATATACTTGCCAATATAAAGAATCCAAAGTTAATATAGAATGAAATTTGAGGATAAGAAAAGATCCATCTTTTTTCTCAAAGCATAGTTATGAATAATAAAAAATATCTACAGGGCGTAAACAAATAGCTCTTCAACAAAGTGTTAGATTTGAATAAACCAAACCCAAGCTGTCTAAAGTAAAACAAAGCAAATTTTATTGAAATCCATTGAGTTCCATTCATAAATACTGGATGATCATAACAGCAGTGGTGTGTAAAACAGAGACCTTTCAAATCACACCATAGAGCAGGTTTGGTAAATACCCTTACAGCTGCAAAGTACCAAAGAGCAGCTTGAATAACTGGTCATCCCGCCATTAATACAGTGCTCCATCACTACAGGAAGTTTTCTTTCTTAAGTTTTTGCCAGAGGTAGATTTTTTTATCCCATCGATGCTTGTTTACGCCACCAAATTCTAATCTAGGAGCTGAACTGATCATTTTATTGTTGTTACTGTGGACAAGCCATATATTCCTTTACAAGTTTAAAGGAAAATATGCATTTTTTAAGATCCTACAGCAGGATGTTTTATTTTTTTTCTAATTCTTACTTATGTTCATAATTTTAAGTGTTCTAAATACACCAAAATGAATTTAAACTCTCATAAATAAATGTAACACAAAATACAAAAATACAATAAACTTTATTTATAATGTATTTATCTGCCCTATCTTTATTTATTTGTTATTCTTTTTAGAGAAATAAAATAAAACATATTATATCTCTCTATATGTATATATATATGCATATATATTTAAATATTTTTATTATACTTAAAATAATTTCACATGTAAATTACAGTGAAATGATTGATATAGTTAAAAGAAATGACACAATTAAAATGGTGAAGCCAAAAATATAGGTAGTGAGAAATGGAAGAGATTAAAGCAGGGTGGGAGAGCCAAGCTGACCACAGAGAAACATGACAGTCTATATGAAAATCAACAAAGCCGTTCTTGGCAAGCTATGACTGGATCTCAAACCTCACCACTACCAGTTATTGCCTTCCCTACAATGCAACATATATAAATTTTATAATGCTATCATTAAAAACTTACCAAGACAACATATTTTAAAAAATTAATTTTGCTTATAGTTCCTCAGAGTAAAAGTTCATACTGGAAACAAAGACATTGCTGCAGGAGAAGGAACATCAGCCCCAGAAGCAGAAAGATACACTGCAAATAGTTCAAGTCTTTTGAAACATCAAAGCCTACCCCTCATTGACAAAACTCCTCTAACAAGACCATACCTCCAAACCCTTCCAAACAGTCCATCCAAACCGTAGACCAAATCTTCAAATCTATGAGTCTATGAAGGCTTTCCATTTAGACTCCACATACCTTACCCTGGGAAGGTATGCAGGACATTACCCTTTCACAAACATGCAGTGAAACAGGACGAATTATAAGAAAAAATTCTCAAAAGTTCTCTGTATTCCTCATGAGACCACCAAGACCATGCAATGGACAAGGGCCTATGCATGTGGTAACTAAGGAAAACGACAGTTGTTTCTTGGTAGTCTTTTCTACTGAAGGGTAGAATGCCACTGTGTGGTTAGAAATCCTTATACCTACAATTTTAGGTTTTTATTATTATTTTTTAATTTTTATTTTTTTTGTTTTTTAATTTTTTACATATACATTAATATTATTACACATATAAACAATACACTACCTAAAACAAGAAGAATCACAAAACAATCAAGAATTATATAAACGTTACATTCATAGTGTTTTGGCTATTTGTATTTGGCAGCCTTGAAAAAAAACATCTTTTCTATCTTGGTGCATCTAACATTCTGAATGTAAATCAATATCTATCATATCTTCTCATTATCAACCTAAGACATCTATCTTGACCTAAAAATATCTTAACCTTTTTTCCTCACATAAAATCTTATTTTTGCAAAAAGTGTATGTATTCTCAAAAGACCTGGTAGCACTATAATTAATCATAGCACAGTTTCTACACACTTCTTATTTGGAAGAAAACATGAAAGGAAATGCCATAAAGTATTAGTCTATCATGATTTAGACAAAATGTTCGTCTTATAACATGTATATGATTTCATAAAAGTGTGTTTGAAATACAGCACATAGAACATACTAAGCTTCTTCTAAGACTATGGGTAGCCCACTCCTGTCTCTCTTTAGTGTTCTGCTTAGCTTCAGATGATCTAAACTAAATTTATTCTGTCAGAAAGATAAGGCAGAATTATCCCACAACTCAAACAGCATTTACACCCCGAGTAACCCAACAGTCCTCTTCAGATCTTTTACCCCAGCCTACAACATTCCCTTAGATTCGTTCAAGACATTTTTTGAGTTGTAATTTTTTTTAATTATTACTTCTTTATTTTGTTACATATACATTTATATCATTATACACACATACAATAAGCTATCTACAGCAAGAAGAACCACGAAATATTTGAGACAATTTTTGGCAAGTCATGTTTCCCCACATTTGTTTCATCCCAGATGCAAGGAACAGCTCTATGGAGCAGTAGGAATACTGGCTGCAAGCAAACTCCTCAAAGCCCTCTTGTTAGCTTTTAACCTTCCTGACAGCATACTTTGTTAAAGCTGACTCCTACCTGTCAGTCAAATCTTAGCATCGATTATATCATTTTTGAGAGACTTTTCATTATCACCCAAATATAAAAAGCAATTGAGTGACTATCAAATAATAGAATTTTAATTCTTAGCACATGAAATATAGTACATTTTTATCTGTGAGATATACAGTGTAAATTGATGCTAATTTCAATTCTTATTATCTGCATCCCTGAATAAGTTGTTAGTCTCCATCTGTATATTAATCAAAAAAGTTATCTTCCCAGTTTTTGAAAGAGTTAAATTCTATGAGTCCTATATATCAAGAAAGGAACTTTATCTATAATTGATAATAACTTTTGTGGATTATGCAGGGTAAAAAAAATAAAGTCAAACACAACAGTATGTTTTATTTTCTGAAGACATGAAAACAAAAAAGGAGTCCGGCTAGAGAACAATGGATTCTCATTATGGATCAAAAACAAAGTTTGAAAACCATTTGAAATCATTTGAAAGTAGAGAAATGAATTTCTTAGCATAAACTGAGATTTATAATTTCATTTACCTCTCACAAAGGTTTTAGAGCAGTCACGTTTTGTTTGCGCAAGTTGAGTATATTCCTTATACACTTTCATTAGGGATTTATCTGTTTTCATTTGACTATTCATAGTTCACAAAATGCCCCATGTAGGACTTGGCTAATTAAACTCTATATACATTTCTTTTTGTGTCTGTTTAGCAAAACATAATCACTTCCAGTGCTACTTCAATCCTAATCTGGAGCCAGCACACGGAGGTAGTGCTGCCTTTGTAAAAAGGTGACTAAGAGCCTATCTTCTGAAGGTAATTGTAAAACAGTAAGATTTGGAGAAAGAGATAAATGTTCAGTGGGCTGACAGAGGTAATGACATGTGCAGGACGCAGAGGTGGGACTTAATGAGTCAGATACAGGAAATGATAGAGAGATTTACCTGCCAGGGGAAACAAGACTTCTGAGCACATTACTGTCTTCTCATTTATAGTTCCCATTCACAATTCTTTTAAAGAAATAGATACGGCATATATATATATGGCACTCCAGTTACATTATTTGAGATTCAATACTCCAAAATCATTTACGTGTGCAGAAGCTGCCTTCTTGTTCGTGCAAAGGAAACTGTTTCACACAATCTACATTGCTATTAATGAATCGCTTGAGCAGGAGACAGCCATCTTTTTTCTGTTTGTTTGTTTGTTTTTTTGTGAACTAGCTTCAGCAGGTTTCTCCATTCTCATTACAGGAGAGAAGATTTGATGATTCAGTTCACATCCTGCAAAGAGCAGGCACGTACATAAAAGGCAGCTGAGTTGCTGGTCTCCAGGCAGAAGGTGAACCGAATGCATGAACTTTATGACAGATATCTCTTATATATTCTGTGTTAACTACGATGCCAGTGTTTTCACTGCCTCGTGTATATGCAAGGACACTTTTTTCCTCCGAGGAAAGACAGGAACTCGATTTTCACCTACCCAGTAAACAAAAAATAGTGAGTGTTCAGATCTTTTATTTTCTAAACTAATCTTTCAGGAAACAATGTTTACTTTATAAAGAGTGGAGATTTTTTTTTAAAGTATGAACAAAGGAGATATCTTACAGCAATTTCATTTTTAGCAAAATATACTCAGTTGTCATGACCGATCTTAAATATTGTTGGAATTGCCATGTCTTCTTTCTCTGTCTCTTCTGCGGCAATTCTAAAGTTCAACAATGTCAAATGTGGCAGCACTTATGTAAAAACGACATTTCTTCTAACATCTTTAGTACGAAAGCAGAGGAAGGGACAATTTTGTCAATGCTATTATTTATTTATTTATTTATTTATTTATTTCCACAACAAAATTCAAACATTTACACTTTCCTTTCTCCTCTCCTCAATATTTCTGTCTTATTGGGAAAGTTTCCTGCATCCAGAAAAAAATAAATATTACCCTTAACAGAAGCAAACTACTGAAATTATTTCTGGTTTCCAAATTAGTGCTTGTGATTTTTTTTTTCCTCTGATTTACTTTCACAGCTGGCCCATTTTCTCATTTATACTATAACAAAACCAAACGTACTGACGTACAGACAAATAATTATGGGAAATAAATCATAAGACGTTACAAGTGGAATTACTGAGACAAAAATGTTCCCTAATGTCACATTCTTATTAATGGGTAAATTATGAATTCTCTAACTCCATTACTCTTATCCAATATACATATTTTACCGCTTCTAAATGTCTTTTTTTATTTATTTATCTTCTTATGTATTCATTTTACATCCATGCAAACTTTTCCAAATTTGTTATTTGTACCAACTTTAGTGACTACCACATTAACTTTGATTATTCTTATCATCTATTTATTAATTGGTTTATCTTCTTCAATTTAGGAAACAGTATTTCAGCACAACTTTATAGTATGGTATTTTATGAATTTTATGATAGACATCACTTATAAATGCTGTTAGCCACTTTCTTAAATATGTGCTTCACTCTTACTAAAATTAACACCATTGATTTCAAGCTCAGTCAATTTTTATCACAGCACAACTTACTACTTTACATAAAAAATTATATTTTTCTGATATATCAGTTTTCTTATATTCTTCACAACACCTTTTGTTCATAATACCTTTATTAATTTTATTGCAAACAACCATTATTCAATTATTTGTTTTTACATTTTAAAGTTTCTCAACATATTCAGCTAAGTAACCTATATAAAATATTAAACATATAATCTAAGCTTTCGGATTAAGAGTTTTGAATAGCTATCACCTTTAGTTGCTTTTAAATACCTGAAAAAAATAATGGCTTCTTTTGTTACATTTCTTTTATTTTTTATTATGTTAAATTTTATTAAAAGTATACCTTTTATTTTTACATCTACATTTATATTATTACACATATATACAATTAATTGACTACAGCAAGAAAAACTATGATATAATCAGGAATTACATAAATGTTATATTCTTAGTGTTTGG